>NC_070603.1:1651785-1982142 GCF_027172205.1 Podarcis raffonei
GGGCTCATTTCTCTCCTTCCCCTCCTGCTTCCGTGCTGGCTCCGAGGTCCTCCTGAACTTGGAGCTCCGGGTGGCTGGGTGGTCCCGGTTTGGTCAAGGTCATGGGGGGTCCTGTGGTTTGCTCTGGGTGCCCCCAGTTCCTCTCTGGTATTGGTGCTGGTAACAACACCAGCGGTGCTGGCAGCAGCAGTTCCAGCAGCCCAGGAGCCAGCCAGGTAGCTTTGTAGGTTCTGGCTGGCTTCAGGAGCTGCCCGTTGCCGTGGCGTCCGCCATGCTGCCTTAACCGGAAGTCCCCTGGTGCTCATCTTTTAGTGAGGTGAGGTAGGTCTTGTTCAATGCATTGTGTTGTTGGATGAACATATTATGATTTTTGAATTGTTCACTGTTTCAAATTGTCTGGTTTTAAAGCTATTTTTTCTGTTTGTATTTTATCTTGTTATGCTGCTTTGAGACCTTTTTGTACAAAGCAACTAAAAGAGGTTAATAACAATAAAAATAAGCTGTGCTGTCACATTGGGTAAAAGCTCACCGGGGGACCCCGTTGTCCCGTCTGCCCAGCCTGGCCAGCTTTGCCCTGTGAAACATAAAGAGAAACAGAAGATGAAACAGAAAAGTAGGGTACCCATACATGCTCTCATTATGGAGATGGCACCGTGCCTCAGCACTTTGGTCATCCAGAGGCCTCTGTCAATCTAGGACGCTCCACTCACCAGAGTCCTGTCTTGCCCAGAGATGCTGTCTTCCTTTCAGCTCCAATTCATCTCTTGATTACGCAAACTGGAGATGGGGACCCTATTGCCCTGCAGATGTTGTCAGCCTACAACTTGCATCATCATCGCCAATGTGAGGGATGATGGGAGGCCAAGTTTGGAAGGGGTGACTTAGCTCAGATGCAGGCTTGCACCTGAAAATCATGCCTTCTGCCCTGGCAAGCCTTATCTTCAATCCTAGATGCGTAAGGACTGAGGAAAAGCACTCTGCACATGCTCAGATGCACTTTTATCTTGGTTTCATAAATTTCAGAACTAAGCCCTTGACTTTGAAATCAGGTTTCAGGGTTGAACCCCAAATCAGATTAAGCCCTAGTACATTGCAAGGCGTGGGCCAGAAAACCCTATTAAAAAGACTGAAGGCCTTGTTCTCTGACACCCATATTTGCCACCAAGGATGGAGAGAGGCAAGAAAGTGCCCAAGGGGAGAAGGGTCCCCTGGTGTGCACCTCCTATTTAGGGAAGTTTTTAATGTTTGATCTTGTCGCTTTTTTATTATTAATATTCTGTTGGGAGCTGCCCATAGTGGCTGGGGAAACCCAGACAGATGGGCGGGGTATAAATAAAAAATTATGATGATGATGATGAACATGGATTGGTGCCAATTACTTAATGATATGAAGGGAAACATAGAAATTCTAAAATAGTAAAATTATAATTCCATAGCTTATACAGTGGTACCTCGGGTTACAAACACTTCAGGTTACAGACTCCACTAACCCGGAAGTAGTACCTCGGGTTAAGAACTTTACCTCAGGATGAGAACAGAAATCACACGCCGGCGGCAGCGGGAGGCCCCATTAGCTAAAGTGGTACCTCAGGCTAAGAACTGTTTCAGGTTAAGAATGGACCTCCGGAACGAATTAACTACGTAACCAGAGGTACCAATGTAGTGGCCTTTCCTCCATCTGGCTCTGCCATGCCACTCTCTTAATCTCACTGGCTTCTCTTTTCTTTGCTATCTTTCAACTATCTCACAACTTCTCATGAGGCAAGTCAATCGAAAAATCAAGTTTCCCTAAAAAAAGCTCAGCAACTTACTTTTTGAAATATGGCAGCCCTACCATACCTACAAACCCTGGATGTACCTTCCATTCACATGGCGCTTTCCAGATGTGGCCCCTGTTTCCCATGGCTCCACTCACCCGTTTGCCTTTTTCTCCAATGAGGCCCAGAGGCCCTGGAAATCCAGTTGAGCCCTGCAGGAAAACCACACTGTCTCAGTAAAGCAGATGACGACCAGGGACATGTCATCCTTCCTTTACCTCAGAAATCTCCTCATACTCACCTTAGGTCCCTGGCGTCCAGGGTATCCTGGTAGGCCTGGCACCCCCAATTTCCCCTGCAAAAATAGAAGATCAAAGTCTTAAAGTGCCCCCCAAAACAGTGGCATAGCATGTGGGGGGCCACGGGGATGGTGACTTCCAGGAGCAAAATTATGAGAGGGCCGCAACCAGGCACCCCCACAACAGGTTCCCAACGGAGCTCCTGCCACCTTCTGGAGCCACACAGAAGCAAGCCATGCCTGGGCCGGGCCCTCAACCTTCATCCTTTGGGGCTGGGGCAGTGCCTCCTTCTTGGATGCCTGTGTGTACCCTGCCCCTGGACTGGCCAGAGGCGCTGACTCTCCTGGCCTGCGAGGCGGTGAGGTCTGGGGAACGCTGGGTGCCAGTGGGAGCAGTGGCCCAGACCCAGGCCCAGGCCCAGGGAGGAGGAGGCTGCGGTGGGGGCTGAGCCACGGTAGCTGCGGAAGGAGCAGTGGCAGCTCCACTTGGCACTCCTGGCACTGGCCTCCCCAGCAGTGAGGGGTCATGGCCAGCAGGCAACAGTGGGCCATGCAAGGGCAGCCCTGAGCTCTCCTAGCATGGATGCCCACCAGTGTGCCCCCCACCCCCATGCCTTGCCACTGCCACCCATATGCCACCCAGCCGGGTCAAGGGGGAGGGGGCCATGGCCGACCACCCAGGAGGGAGGGAGGCAAGAAAGGGCTCAAGGGGGGAAAGGGCCCCCTGGTGTGCACCTCCATCCCAGCTGCCCCCCAGGGGGCTCAACACTTTCCCCACCCCAGGCATCGGTAACCCATGCTACACCACTGCAAAAAAGGACTAGACAAGTCCTTGAAAGTGGGTAGAGAAGAAAACTGGGTGCAAAGTAGTGTGAACCCAGTGTAAAGCAGCTAGCTACCTATTCCCAGGTAAGATCCTCCCCCTATTGTGTGGGCAGGTGGTCCCTCCCCCTACCTGGCCTGATCACTTTGGCAACGCCTCCCCAGGTGGGATTGGGCAACTGGCTGAGGTAGGCGGAGACCTCCAGGTATCCCACCTGGGGAAGGCAAAGCCAAGCCTGTGCTAATGGTGCCCCAGGGGGCTGAGCGCGACCAAGCAAAGGGTGCCCCCCATTTAATGTGGGGAGCGGTCATTCCTAAAATTAGACACAGGGAGGGTGATGGGGCAATGACTCACCTTCTCACCAGCTGGCCCAGAAGAACCAGATTCCCCCACAGGTCCTGCCTGCCCTTTCAGCCCCTCAGGGCCATCCTCACCACGTACACCCAATGGGCCAGCATCACCCTGTCAGAAATAAAAACAAAAGGGTGGTTGTAGCAGAATCCGGGGGTAAAAATATTGGGAGGTCAGAGATTTACAGATTCCCCAGTATAAGAACTGGAGTCATTTAGGAAAATGATGCAGGTAAGCATATATTAGCTTGCTTTACAAATGTGTTAAACTGTGTGATTAGCACACTCAAAGTTCTCAAACGTACAGAACCATTAGCATATAGGGAAGGGTATCGCTCACCCGGTCACCTTTTGGCCCCATGTCACCCTTGAAACCAGGAAATCCATCTTCTCCCTATAAAGAGACAACAGGTAGCTGGAGCAGTAGAAGTGCCCAGGTCTCTAACTTTGACACTGAGGTGTGGCATCAAGAAGCATACATATTCACACTACCAGTGTCCACAACTTCTCTGCTGTACTAGCTGCCCAATTTGGGTGATGCTCAGAGAGCCTTCCCTTTTACCTTTTACCTTTTACCTTTTACCAAAACCTCCCCTCACAATCCTTGCCAACACCACAAACCCTCCAAAGGACCCAAATGGAACTCCTTCAAGAGCAGAAGTGGAGGGCTGAGCCACACAACTGCTCCTGGAGGATGACTGGGAAGTGTTGGAATATTCCAGTTTTCTGAGAGGGTAAGGGGTCCCTCTCAGGACCCGAGTGGCCAGAGACTGGTACAAATTGCCTGTATTAGGCCAATTAGCTGGCAAACCTGCTAGCAGAACTACTAACTGAAATTTACTTGCAAAATTTTGAATGCAGATTCTCCTGAACATCTTCACTTTTCCCAGTTACAAATTGTTGGCAATTATAAGAATTTTAGAAAACAAAGAAGATGTTAAATTTGGCAGGTAGACACTTAACAACATTACTTTATAATTCATCAGGAAGAAATAAAATCTCAGCTTGTTTAAAAAAGAACACTCCAGTGAGCTACCTGGCCGCTGAATTCTGCACTAGCTGAAGTTTCCAAACCATCTTCAGAGGCAGCCACATTGCAGTAATCTAACCTTGAGGCTACCAGAGCATAGACAACCCAGATTATTCCCCAGATTAAACTTCCATAATTTGTTACATGGTGTACAACAAGTAGAGAAAGCAGGAACAGACAAGTCATATCCGGAGATTAGAAGAAATCCATGAGATCTGTTGTCTGAAATAGATCCCTCACCTAAAAACTCACCTTCTCACCTTTGCTACCTTTGAGGCCCCTCATGCCAAATGCCCCCTGCGGAAACATGGAAAGGTACAACAGTGTTAGCCAGAAGAATTAATAGCATCAAGTGTTAAAAAAGTATTTATTTATTTGACAATAGATGCATATTGTTAAAGAAAAAACCATTTGAATGATTTAACACATTTGATTAAAAAATAGAAATAGCTGCTATTCACAAGCCTTAGTCCAATAATCCACTAACCTTAGTCTAAAAATAAAGTACCAGTATTCTTGACAAAACATGTAAATTAGATTTTCCGTATATCTTACTACACCAGTACATGATTTAACAACAAAAATTATTTCAGCCAAAGAGTCATAAATCTGCCAACCCGCTCTGATCTGAAACAAATCGGTTAATTTAACCATACAGACTGTGCCCCAGCCTTAGTGAACCAGTCCTGCACATTGGGGGGGTTTGGGGGATTGTGTTCCAGTTGTAAGCAATAGTTATACAGGCTGCACTTACTAAACTGAGTACCATCTCTCTGACATCTGTCGGTATTGCATCCTTACTAGGTAAAAAAAGGATGGTTAAGCCCAGTCAAAGGTGACTATGGGGTGTGGCACTCCTCCTGCTTCAGGCCGAGGGAGCCGGCGTTTGTCCACAGACAGCTTTCCGGGTCATGTGGCCAGCATGACTAAACCGCTTCTGGCATAACAGGACACCGTGACGGAAACCAGAGCACATGGAAATGTTTACCTTCCCGCTGCAGTGGTATCTATTTATCTACTCACACTGGTGTGCTTTCGAACTGCTAGGTTGACAGAAACTGGGACAGAGCAATGGGAGCTCACTGATCGGCAAGCCGAAGAGGCTTGGTGGTTTAGACCACAGCACCACCCATGTCCCTGCATCCTTATTACAACCAAATAAGAAGACCAGTGGGTCTACTGGCAGAATATATGCCATAATTGTTTCAATTTCTTTAACAATATCAATCCCGAAATTTGTTTTATTTTAAGACAGTACCAGAAAATATTTAAGATGTGTGTGTTAGGCATCTTACATCTCCAACACTGACCATTTTATACACACAGTGAAGATGTTTTGATGTTAAATAAGATCTAAAAATCATTTTATAGAATCTTCCTTCGAGGTTAACAATGACCCATTCTGCCACACCCATCTCCATGTATTTGTTGGCATTTCAAATTCACCGAGTCTTCCTAAAGAACCACACTCAGTAATTAAGGTATGAATACTGTTTCTAAGTTGCAAATATTGGATGAGCGGTTTTTACAGCTTCAGAGATGATAGAGATATTAAAACAGCTGATCAATTCTTAACAAAAAAATCCACTATCGTCTTATACAAATGTTTATTAGCAGCAAACCAGTTTGATACACAGATATTGAAGGAGGAATGGAATAAAGATTTGAGATTTCGGTCTCGACCAAGCAATGGGAAAATGTATTAAGTTCTATAACAAGGGTGTCTCTGGACTTTAAACTAAGAGTCAAGCAACAAACAGTATTATTCAGAACTTACTGGACTCCGTTATGTCTGGCAGAGGTAATAAAGAGATGATCAACATGACTGTACAGAATAATCTTAAATTTGCAGAGGAAAATATTCCTTTGAATTACCAGTATATACCCAATTATTTACCCAGTACATGGAATCTAACAAAGGGGCAACTCTACATTAAATAGAGATTTTTGAACTGCTCTGGGTCTTTCACCAAAAACATCTACAAAAACCTTTAGCCAATTGTAGAAGATTTAAGTGAATTCCCAAAGGTAAATTCAAAAATAAAATTATTATTTTTGGCAACATCATCATTTTTAGACTGCTGTTTCCCCAACTATTCCCCCAACTATGAAGTAATTAAATGTGACCAATATGCAATTTTCCCCTTAAACTATTTGCTTATGTTCAAGGCTAGCTTTTCAGATTTTGTATGGTTGCTCTATTTGTTTACAAATAGTGTGACATCATCTGTATATGAGCTAATTTTAAATTCTTCTGACCAATTTTAGCTACATTATTTGTAGCATTTGATCTAATAATTTCCACTAAAGGTTCAATAAATAATGCAAACTAAATAGTGGGGATTGTGGCTTGTATTAAAGATGCAGTACCAATGGATGCTCTTGTACCTCTTTTAAAACAAAATAAGTGCAAGTTAACTCAATTTATGGAATGTGCGCAGAGAGAGCTCAAGGGAGCTCTATGCTAGATCTGGGATAACATGAGCAGATACTGAGTCTGGAAAGACAAGGCCAAGAAGTCAGGTATGAAGAGGTACCAAAGGCTTGAGTATCTTGCACACAAGAACCTTACATAACCTGAGTACGGCTGGATAGCACAGTTGGTTAGAGCACTGTGCTGATAATGCCAAGGTTGCAGGTTCGATCCCCATATGGCCAGTTGCATATTCCTGCATTGCAGTGGGTTGGACTAGATGATCTGCAGGGTCCCTTCCAACTCTACAATTCTATGATGATTCAATAATTCTTGCTTGTAATGGCATTGGTTTTCGTTAGGTTTACTTCCAAGACTGCAGCTGTAAATTGAGGATCCAGTAGCATGTGGCAGTGTGGTGGGGGGAGAAAACCCAGCCGTGATTCTCATTCTGGGTTAAAGAACTTGGTAAAAGGAGGCAACAAGGACCTACCTTGACTCCACGGGGACCTGGGTAGCCTATTGGACCTGCTGCACCAGACAGACCCTGGAGGAAAAAAGGTTGTTCTTTTTTTCAATCAGTCTCTCTTATTGGCATACAGAGGACACAAAAATTTATAAGTCAAAGCATTAAATTGGAGTCTATTCATAAAAGGAGATACTTTAAGATAGAACTAATACATGCTAAGATTTAAAAGTCTTATAGTGATATCATTTCATGGTATATCTCAGACATTTTGCTACATTCTCCCTGATGTCACGCCTCAACTGTTCAGAAGAGAGGAAACTGTGGAGAAATCAGAGCAATTTAACCTTAAATATTTGTCACAGATTTTTGTGTAAAACAGCCAGTAAAATAAGACATGCAATGGCTTTGACTTGTCTTTTACCACAAGGACAAGGACCTTCTGAATATGGAATTTTTGAGAATCTTCCCTGCAGGACTGCAGTTGACATGACTTTACATGTTGCAAGGGAGAAGCTCTGTGTTGGCGGGGATCATACAGGTGATGTAAACATGGAGTGGCCTCAACAGAGAGCAAGATTTTTTGGCTGCTCTACTGAGATTTTGGAATTCAGTCTCTAGAAATCTGTACTTAATTGTTTGAAAAGCTTCTAACAGTGGGAGCAAAAGCAATGAGATAGATTTATTAAAAGATGCACCCCAAAACATTTCTTGAAGACACTAATATTAAAATGACCTAGTCTATACTATGTCTGAGGAAGAGAGCAAGGGACAATCTTCAGGTCCCTCCGTAGCATGTAGACTCAGGCTTTTACCTGTGCTCCTTTCTCCCCAGCTGGCCCTTCTCTTCCAGGATGACCCTGAAAAGAAACGTAGAAGACACCGATGAAAGATACAGCTGCTTGAAGAGGTGATGCCTAATTAAAGATACTGCAGCCCTCAACAAAGAGCCATTGGACATGGAATATGCTCCCCCCCCCCACAAAAATAGCTCTCCCTCCTGGCTGCTCCTGCTTTTGCTTATGAACACATGTAAGCAGGGGGCAGGTGGGGTGGGGATCAGCAATCATCTGCTTTTAGTTGGCTGGTTTTTCTTCCATGGCCTGTTAAAGAAATACTGGGAAATGTGGAGAAAGAAATGGAATCTATTAATACTTAAGAAAATGTAAAATACTTAAGAAAAACTACTTCTCGAAGGATGTGTGGTTATGGTAAGAGCTTGAACCAGGCTCGATAAAAGGTAAAAAGGTAAAGGACCCCTGGATGGTTTAATCAAAGGCAACTATGGGGTGCAGCGCTCATCTCATTTTTCAGGCCGAGGGAGCTGGTTTTTGTCCACAGACAGTTTTCTGGGTCATGTGGCCAGCATGACTAACCCACTTCTGGTGCAACGAAACACCGTGACAGAAACCAGAGCACATGGAAATGTTTACCTTTCTGCTGCAGTGGTACCTATTTATCTACTTACACTGGTATGCTTTCAAACTGCTAGGCTTTTCCCCCATCCCACAGCATTAACATAGATCTCTCTGTGGGTTTCTTTCCATCCTGATCAATGCAGGTTGGTTTTCTTCTTTAGTGATCACTCGTAGCCAAGTAAGATTGTCTTCCATAAACACGGTTTTAAAAGTGAGTCCGTAAGTGACTGTGGAGGCCAATTCTGGATCCACATGTCCTTCCACAGTGGGGACATAGGTTTCTGGGTGGGAGGTGGTCATGGTGAGGGTTTGCCAAGCGTGCCTTCCTCTTAACGTGTTTCTCCCTTTTGTCCTGAGTTTGAGCGTCTTCAAAACCCATGACCATCTCCAATTGGAGCGCTCGCAGGCCAGTGTTTCCCAGTTGTCAGTGTTTATACTACATTTTTAAAGATTTGCCTTGAGAGAGTCTTTGAACCTCTTTTGTTGGCCACCAGCATTACGTTTACCATTTTTAACTTCAGAATAGAGTAGTTGCTTTGGAAGACTATAATCAGGTATCTGCACAACATGACCAGTCCAACGAAGTTGATGTTGAAGAATCATTGCTTCAACACTGCTGATCTTTTTTTCTTTCAGTACACTGGCATTAGTTTGCCTGTCTTCCCAAGTGATGTGTAAAAATTTCTGGAGACATTGTTGATGGAATCTTTTGAGGAGTTGGAGATGGCGTTTATAAGTGGTCCATGTTTCACAAGCATACAATAAGGTTGGTAGTACAATAGCTTTGTAAACAAGCATTTTGGTTTTCCTGCAAATGTCCCAGTCCTCAAACACTCTGCACTTCAATTGGGAGAAAGCCGTACTCACAGAGCTCAGGTGATGCTGGATTTCGGCATCAATGTCAGCCCTTGTGGAAGGATAACTGCCCAGGTAGAAGAAGTGACTGACATTTTCCAACGTTACACCATTGAGTTGGATTTGTGCTGCTGCGGAAGGGTTGTTTTGTGCTTGTTGATGCAGCACTTTGGTTTTTTGAATGTTGAGCAATTGGCCAAGCTTTTCGTAAGCTTCTGCAAAGATATTTAGGATGGTTTGGAGGTCATCTTCTGAGCGTGCACAGACTACGTTGTCATCAGCATATTGAAACTCTATGACAGAAGTTACAGTAACCTTACTCTTTGCTTTCAACTTGCTCAGATTGAAGAACTTTCCATCTGTTCAATATACGATTTCTACTCCAGAGGGGAGTTTCCCTTCGGCAAAGTGTAGGATCATTGCAATGAAAATAATGAATAGAGTTGGGGCAATAAAACAACCTTGTTTAACACCTGATCCCACTGTGAATGGTTTACTTTGAGAACCATTGTTATCTGCGGTTGTTGCTGTCATATTATCATGGAGGAACTGGATGATGTTCACAAATTTATCTGAGCAGCCATTTTTCAGAAGGAGAGTCCACAGGGCATGGCATTACAATTTACAGTGTTGAATGCCTTAGTCAGGTCGTATACAGGGGTTGCTTTTGCTTTCTGCATTTTTCTTGAAGCTGTCAGTTGGTAAAATCATGTCCACTGTCACCCTAGAAGGTCTAAAACCATTTTGGGATTCAGGAAGGGTCACCTCAGATATTGTTAATAGACGGTTTGCTAAGATCCTTGCAAGAATTTTGCTGGCTGCAGCTAATAAAGAGATGCCTTGATAGTTTCCACAATCCATTCTGTTACCTTTTTTAAAGAGACTGAGAATTTTGGCATCTCTAAAGTCTGCTGGGATCTCCTCTCTCTCTAATTTTTTTGCTGAGCTTGTGAAGTTGTTGTGCAAGTTCGATTCCACCCACTTTGAAGACTTTGGCAGGTATCCCATCAGGTCTGCTGGTTTTGTTGTTTTTCATTTGGTTAATAGCTGTACACAGCTCTCCCAATTTGGAAATACTACATGCTCATCTCTAATTTGTTTTTGCAGAATTTGTGAGAGGACCTCAGCAGCTATGAGGGAGATGCAATTAAGGAGATGTTGGTAATGTTCTTTTCAGCGCAGTACAATAGCTTATCTTTTAGAAGTGTGGTACCATCTGTTGAGTGTAGGGGCTATATGATTTATTGGCCCATAGATGGTCTTTGTGGCTTTAAAGAAACTCTGTGCATCATGAGTGTTGACTAAGTGCTGGATCTCTTGAACTTTTTTATCCACCAGGTGTTCTTTAGTTGTTTGGTTCTTCTTTAATTTCAGCCTTAGCATTGGCATAGGTTTTTTTCTTAGTGGAGCAGTTTCTATCTCTTTGCAAGATCTAAAAGGCCTTCTTTTTCTTGTCAATAATGCATTCAATCTCACTGTCATTCTCATCAAGCCAGTCCTGGTGTTTCTTGGTTTGGTATCCAATAGTTTGTTCACAGACTGCAATAATGGATGTTTTTAGCTTGGTCCAGTGTTCCTTGCTGTTACCAGGGAACTCCAAAAGCAGATGGTCCTTAAGAGTCATTTGGAAGCAGTCCTGCTTAATAGGATCTTGAAGGGCTTGAGTGTTCATTTTGCACCTTGGTTTCCTTCCTTGAAGCCTGTGTTGAGGTATAATCTTGATAGCCATTGTGGAGTGCATTAATCAGTGATCTGCCCAGCAGTTATCGGCACTCATCATAGCTCTGGTAAGGAGCACATCATGGCGATCTTCAGCTCGGACAATTACAAAGTCTCAGAGGTGCCAGTGGTTTGACCGGGGGTGCCTCCAAGATGTTTTATTGCTTTTTGTCTAAAGAGTCTGTTGGTAATAACAAGGTTGTGTGCTGCACATATCGTCAAAAGTAAGATTCCATTCTGGTTGCTGTTGCCAATTCCTTCTTTCCCAATAGTCCCAGGCAGGGGCTTAGGAAGGGAGGTGTGGGGGGTACAGTCCACCCCAGGTGTTATCCCTGAGGGAGTGACAAAATGGCACACCACGGAGGCAGCACTTACCGCGGGGCCTGCAGCACGCCTGAGCCATGCATCTCCCCTGGGACTGACGCGGTGGCTTGGGGCCCCACATTGTCCAAAATGGCAGCGTGGGGCTTGCATCCGCCAGGCAGACTCCGTGGGCAGCTCACTGTGCTGCCCCCCTGGGCGGATCACCGCAGTGTTCCTTTGCGTGGATCGCCTCGCCCCTGCCTCTCCAGGTGCTGGAGCAGCTAGCTACACCCCTGGTCCCAGGCCACAGATTGAAATCTTGGCCAACTCTTGCATTAAAATCACCCAGGAGGATAATTTTATGTGTCTTAGGTGTCTCTGATAGGATGGTATCCAGCTGAGAGTAAAATTTTTCTTTAATGTCTTCATCAGCATCCAGTGTTGGTGCATAAGCACTTAAAATAGTAGACTGTTAGTTTTTATTCAAAGGGTTGAAAGTCACTCATTAATGCCGGTAGGGACTTCTGACAAGAGCCTCACAAGATCGTTTATGATAGCAAAGCCTACTCCATGTATTTGACGTTCTTGTTCAGGTAGACCTTTCCAGAAGAATGTGTAACCTCCCTTTTCTTCCTTCAGTTGTCCCTCACCTGCTCTTCGAGTTTCTTGAAGCACTGCAATATCAATGTTAAAACGTCACAGCTCTCCCGCAATGATGGCAGTTCTGCGTTCGGGATGCTCATTATCTGTGTTATCCAACAAAGTCTGTATATTCCACGTTCCAAAGTTCAGTTGTCCTTTATGACCGCTGGGTGCACCACACTGGGTGCAGTAATCCAGTCAGGGGGAAAGGGGAGGCAGACTATGCTTAGGGCACCTTTTCTAGCCCCTCCCCCTTTTGGGGGTGAGCAGAGTGGATCCTAAGTAGGGCTGCTCAACTGCCTCATTCCTTGAGTCAGAGAGATTGAATCTGTATCCACTGCCCAGGTGCCGGTTCATGACTAGCGGCTTCCAGATTTCACAGTCTTGCACCATTACCATCTGCCGATTGCCATGGGACTTTTTTGGGTTTGGGTTTGGGATGGGTTTTTGGAAGACGCCTGTGCATAAATTTGTTTTACATTTGTAGATCAGTGCACGCTCACCAGCCCAGTTTCGCAGTAAGGCTCTATTCCAATGGCATGAGGATCATGACAACTGGTAGATTTTTATCTGCTGCAGCCTTCATCGCCTCACAGCTGTTGTAACATACCACTTGTTATCATCCACCTGTTCTGCTGTTGAGGACTTTTTGGATCATTCTTTGCCTAGCTCCTCCCTTTGACCTTACCGCTTTGGGTGACCCTGCTGGGAGTACGAGATTCCCGACGGCTTCGCTCACAAGGGTCATAGGAACGTGCAAGCCCACTCACCACAACAAGGCGATGATTCCGCGAGTGAGAATGCATGTTGGTACATTAGGGTGAACTACCCTACTGTTATGTACTGAGTTGAATAGGATCCAAAACCTACCAAACTCAGCCTGCCCCCCACCTAGCCCCTACCTGCCTGCCTTCCTGTTTACAACTGGTCCAGAGCTTGACCCTGCCTGCCAGCTCCTTAGTCTAAAGGCTCATCCACACTTCCACTTGCTCCAAGCCTAGAAATCACAAATCCAAGCGGTTTTCTGCTGTCCCATGCTTTCTAGGCAGAAGTCTGAATGGTTTTCCATTTGCCCGCCGCTTTCCCCAGGAAAACCTGTTCTTTGCCACTGAATCAGAGCAAAGGTCAGTCTGCAGAAAACCCAACTGACATTTGATCCGATTCAGTGGTAAAGAGAGGGTTTTCCTGGAGGAAAGCGGCATGGCAAACCGAAATGTGGATGAGCCCAAGTGTTGCCCTTGCAGAACTCAGCAGGAAGGAAGGTGGGAGGGGGCCACTATAATTAGTTGGTTCTGCCTGTCATGGGCTCTGGCTCAACCTCTGTTTGTGTCCCTAATGTCTACCCAGCCAGTCTCAATGGGCACCAGCCACCACTGATCCAGATGTTGCAGCAACTACAGAAGGAAACACCCATTGTCATGTACGGTTTGTGGATCCTTGGCACTTACTGGAGGTCCATCCACCCCAGGCATTCCTGGTATCCCTGGTTTTCCTTGTGGGCCCTGCAAGGAAGAAAAGGGATGGTCAACAAGGCACTATTTGAATCCTGTCTTGCTCAAGGCAGAGCAGGAAAATAGGGACTGTGATGTAAATGTGTTTGTGTTGATATTGCCCCATAACTTGTCCTTTTAAATGTGAATGGCAAAGGAGGTGTGAATCCCGACAGTAGCAAGAAATGCTTTGTGAACAGGGATTTTCTAGTACAGCTCAGAGATCTCCCAGACCGAAAAGCATGTATCTGGACACACTGCAACAGGCCAACCAGTACATTCCAAAGCAGGCCTCTAAAACACACCCACCCAGCCCATAAGCAATATTTTCATGCCGAGGCTCAAAACATCCATGCTCCAACTCACCTTTTCGCCTGGAAGCCCAACAGGACCCTGGGGACCAGGCAGACCCTATGAGAAAGAAGCAAATTAGAGGGGATGAGGCAAATATTAATTAAAAGGGGGGGGGAACAGTCCTACATTCCTGATGCTTCTACAGGTGAAGACAGATTTCAGAGCACTTAGGCTGCTCTGTTCAATTTTAAACATACATTCTCTCCTCCAGAGTTAAACTTGGGGCAGGGGAGCAGGTTTCAAGTAGATCAGCTGTGCACAGCACTGATTTGTGGACCCCCAAGATATCAGAAAGGTGCTCCCCCATGATGAGAATATTCAGGTAGTACTTTTAAAAATAAGTAGGTGCACTGTGCATCTGAAATGTGAGTGGGGAGACTGATGGCTGAACCAGCATTCAATTTGCTGGTGTGCCTGCCTGTCATTTCACCTGTAAAGGAGGGAACAAAGCAGGCTCTTATCACATCTTGAGAGTGTTTATCTTTCCATATGTTTTATGTTCCCCAGTCTTTACCCAATGAAGCCCAACCCTAGTACCCTTGGTTATCACTCTCAGGACTGAAGTAGATACTAAGGGGAACTTCAACCCTGGGGTTAACAGCAGCTATGTGCAGAGAACATTTATGTTGAGACCATAGTTGGGAGTAAAGAGTTAGCTGCCCCTGGCCAGAGCATGCCACAGTCCCTTCAAAATTACCCCCCCCCCAACACACACAGTATCAACTGTTTGTTGCTGTTTTAAGAAAGGTTCAGTATGTTTCTATCACATCTAATTTGCCCTCCCCACATCACATACACATATGCTGTAGTGAAAAACACACACCTGAGATCCAGGGTTTCCCTGCTGTCCAGGGGGGCCTGGTTCACCTTGAATGCCCTGGGGACATGAAATCCTGCAGTCAATCAATATTCTGTGCATATACAGCTACAGCTACATAAGTAGCATAGAGCAAAAGAGACAACACACAAAGTGCTACAAAATTGTGGCTAAATTTGCTGGAGGGATTTGAAAAATGAAAAGTGTGAAAAGGGGAAGGTTTGTGTCTTTGACCATCTGGGATACTGGCACTATGATGCTGGGCTGCATTTACCACTTCTAAACCTTCCTCAGCAGTTATCTGATTGAGCTGGGGTCTGATTTCATATAAAGGTAAGTAGAAGCACCTCAGTGTAGTTACAAAATTCTGCACAGAGACTAGGAACTGGCTCATCTAACCTCGCTGAGCTAACCTGAGCTAACCTATTTATTGCTCCAGTCCAAATAATTAAACTGCATGATAGGCAAAGAACATGAGTGCTTATGATCTATCACATGGAAACAAATCAACAAAAGCACCGTTTTGTACAGTAATTACTATATGTTGCTTCTAGGCTTTTCTTGACATTTAGGCCACAATCCAGCAATAGATTTAAATATGCTGGAGGAGCACACCTAATTCTGTGGTAATAGTGTAGCCTTCATCTTCAGAATGAGTGATCTTGTTTACAATGTCCTTCCAAGTGCACAGAAAGCAAAACAAGACATCCATTATTTCACAATTGACTCTTTTGTCTCTAAGGAGACATAATTCTGCAGTGCAAAAGGATGTGGGCCACATGAATAAAGATTTTGGATTATGCTCCTCAGTAGCATAAAGGCTGCATTTAGTTGCAAATCAGCTTGTGTTAATTGTTACAGCAGCAAGTTAGCATGTACTTTGTTTAGGAACTATATGAATTACAAAATTGAAAGCTTGATTGAAAACTATGGGTTGGATCCAACAAAATTGTCCCAGTTATGCAAGGACTTTTTGTGCAACAGAACCTCTTCTTACTCTCCTCCCTATGTGTGCCCCCCAAATTTATTCTGGGGATTCCCCCAACGTACTGGAGCAGATCAGGGGGCAGGGAGAAGAGAGGGAGGGGAGGTTCCGATGCACAAGTGGAAGTCCTTACACAAATGGAATGACTTCATTGCATACTTCCTCTTTGTGTGATTTTACTTACTGAATTAAATTGCCTTGTAATAAAAAATAAAAAATACCACCCTGCAGAAATCTCAGCATTCATGTGTGAATTTGCACTATAAATGCAGCCACCTCCCCATGACTTCACGCATAATGAAAGCACCTAAATGCACTATTTCAGCTGGATCTTAGGTTTTTCTGGATATGCATCCTCCAATTAAGCAACTAATTCAGAGGCTAAAATCTGAGATAGGCCAAAAGAATTCTGACTGGGTTAGAATCCCATTGGTATCATGCAAAGACTCCTTTAAAATTACATTACTAAATCAAAATGACTGGACTAGTTTGTAGGTTGCCCTTCTTGATGCATCTTTTGTGATGATCTCAAACTTTGTACTGTAGATTAGGCTACAATGTTTTAAATCAAAATGAAAGCTTGAAATTTGAGTGTTTCCAAAGCTTAAGCCCAATGGAAGACCTCCTAAGCACAGATCTATGGAGGAGACCTTAAGAAAATGCACTCTGCTTCACATACTCAATGGACCAATTTCCTTTATTATTCCTTTACATATTCCGGATCTCATTCCAGTAAATAGCAGATTCCACAGCATCGTAGGAATTAAATTCTAGGTGAACAGGGGCATTTGCAAGGGTGCTATGAAAGGGAGGCCCAGAGCGCTGTCTCATGGTGTACATGAGACCAAGAGACATGGATGGTGAGGGAGCTGCTGCCATGACCGCAACACCTGTGACACGTTTGTTTTCCTGCCAGGAATGTGCAAAACTACATCTGCAGCAAGTGCAGGCTGGTTGCCTTGCTGGAAGAGAAGATGCAGCAAATTGAGGCCTCTCTATCCACATTTTGAGCTACTGGGCAAGACGAGAAATTTCTTGATAGAACAGGGTGGACTGTCCTGGAACAGCAACACAGGCGGGGTCCACCTAGGGAGGAGGAAGATTACCCATTGCAGAAGATGAACCCTTGGTTGGAGGAATGTGACACACAAAAGCCGGACTGTCAGGAGCCATGCTGTGTCTCTGCCTTATCACATGAGCATAGTCAATTTTTCCCTTTACCATAAACCAGGGAAATTCACAACTGTCTGTGTCTCTTACCAAGTTCCCTTTGTGTCCAGGGGCCCCATCAATACCGCTGACACCCTGTGGGATGGGAACACACAACAGAGAACAAACTCAAAAGACGTGCCAAGAATGAAACTGTATCAGAATCTAGGGTTGCCATACGTCGAGAATTTCCTGGACATATCCAGAATACTGAAGTCAGAAGTAGTGTCTGGGTAGAAATCGCTAAACTCAACAACTTTGCCTCACCCTCAAAAGCTCAACAACTTCTCTGACCGGATTTTCACTGTTTGATATATGGCACCCCTATTAGAGTCTTATGAACTACTTCTTGTTTTTCAGTTTCAAAACAGGAAGCTCCAAATTCTAACTTCAGGATTCTCAGATTTAGTCTCCATTTGGGCTTTTTGTTTTGTTTTGGGCTGCTACTCTGAGAAGTCATTGGCATTTTGCCATTGAAATGTGAGTTCTGCCCTTCAGAACCAATGCAGATGTAATATTTCCAATCTCCTGGTCACAGTTATCAAATTATGAGTTTGCTAATCACTCACATGATTCTTCACTCCTCCAATCTCCCATGTGAATGCCCGTCTCCCTTCCATTATCTAATTTAACTATAGGGTATTGCTGTGTCTGCTGTGAGGCTCATGCTTAATAGCACAGCTTGCAAATTCTCTCTAAACCCCTTTTTCAAACCAGTTATTAGCACAATCCTGGCTCATGCAAACTATAGGCCATTCCACACAGCAGTTTATTGTGGACTTTGTGCTGCTCATGCCTGGAAGCTTTTCGCATCATCCACACCATCCACATGACATCGTCCTCCTCAAAATGCCAGCCTGTACTTTTTCCTCCTTCAATTCAGAATTTTCCTTACTGCAGAAAATCCAGTCATAACAAATATCCCATCATGCCTCCTTGTGCTCCTTGGTGCAGTGTGTGTGTGTGTGTGTGTGCCTCACCTTCACTGTGTGGTGTCTATTGCCATGCCCCTTCTTCTGTTTGCTCCTTGCATGAGCAGACGTGCACAAATTCTCTAAAAATAAATGCTTGGGTCCAGTTAGTCCTCTGAATAGAGAGGGACAGCAAGCGTGTGCCAGTCTTCTTGTAAACTAGGGTAATTCTTCTTTCCCAGCCATCTCCAACTGACCTTCACCTTAAAGCACCTTGGGAATAGTGTTGCTGAGAGGGGGGGGTGGAAGCCTCTTGCTGTTTTCTAAGAGCCTTTGCAGCTGTAGGAGGAAGTACTAGGGCAGTGGATCCCAATTGGTGGTCTGCGGACCCCAGGGGGTCCATGTAACCCACCCAGGGGGTCTGTGGCACCATTCATATAACAAACACTACCACAGAGATTCCATACCCCTCAATTGTCCTGAAAACAGGACATCCCATTTTTGGGTGCCATACTCTGATGGCACCTCAAAACATGCATCCTGGTTTTTTACTGGGACATGTTGGAGGGTATGTAGAGATATGAAAATTTTCAAGAGTATGGGGGTTAAGGCTAAGCTTTTGAAAAACAGGAGGTCTGCAGTACTTAGCTAATTAGGAACCACTGCCCTAGGGCATAGAGCTGTCAGAGACTTTTTAAAGGAAACAGCTGGAAATGGCAAACGTGAATGCCCCCAAACTTCTGAAATGCTGCAGGAGACTTTTGGAGAGGTTTGAGAAAACAGTGCAACTGATTCATCTCTCTCCCAGCAACATGATCAGATCTGGGGAGCTTTAAGCTGAAGTTGGAAGACAGTTGTAGAAGCCTGGGAGAGGAATTTTCTAAATTTACAGGAAGCTTGGCACATGCACGCACCCACTCTAAGCACTAAAGCACTGCCTATTTGTTTTTATTATTACAGATCTTGCACAATCCTATTACATCAGAAGTGTACAAAAATACTTTTCTTTTTTTAAAAAAAACAAACAAACAAGTTTAGTTCTGTAAACTAACTGGGGGAAGGGTGACCGAGGAGAGAGGCAAAACAACAACATACTCAGGATATTTTCTGCCAAGCACAGAGCTGGGGGATGGCAAGCAGAGGAACAGAAATTTATATGAGTGAAAAAACATGAAGAATGACCCATTTGCAAGATAATGCACCCATCTGGGCACAGCCTATGGCTAGCACTTGTGCAGGGTGATGCTAAACTGTGGTTAAAACAAACCATGAAAGAGTAGACAATGTTCATTTGGAAGAGAAGAGGGAAGGGAGAAAGCAAATCTACAGCACATGCCTAATCTCCTAAATGAGGATTGGGAGATGTTATATCTGCACTGGGCCTTAAATACATACAGTGGTGCCTCGCAAGACGAAAAGAATCCGTTCCGCGAGTCTCTTCATCTTGCGGTTTTTTCGTCTTGCGAAGCAAGCCCATTAGCGGCTTAGCGGATTAGCGCTATTAGCGGCTTAGCGGGCTTAGCGGATCAGCTGATAAGCGGCTTAGCGGCTTAACGGATCAGCTGATAATCGGCTTAGCGGATCAGCTGTTAAGCGGCTTAGCGGCTTGGGAAAAAGGGGGGGGGAACCCCGCAGGAACTCGCAAGACATTTTCGTCTTGCGAAGCAAGCCCATAGGAAATTCGTTTTGCGAAGCACCTCCAAAACAGAAAACCCTTTCGTCTAGCGGGTTTTCCGTCTTGCGAGGCATTCGTCTTGCGGGGCACCACTGTACATAAATACCACAACATCAAAAGCAAATCTCAAAACCAAACTCAAAATTCGAAAGTTAAACAATGCCCCAAATTCAAATGGTAAGGTCAAGTTTTGAGTTGCAAATAGCAGAGCAGGAATTCAGATGTGTTAAACGTTGCCTCTTAATGCTATTCTTCCCATTCACTGAACCATGGAATAATTACAGAATTGGAAGGACGAAGAAGCCCCCTAGTCCAACCCTCCCCTTGAATTCATTTCTGTTTTCTCCAAGCGCAGGAAGGGGAGAGGAAAAAGGATTCATACCATCTGGCCTGGGGGACCAGGAGCGCCTCGTGAGCCAGCCAAACCACGGATACCCTAGGAAAAAAGAGGGACATGTTAGTGATGCCTAAATAATGTGCACTGCATGTTCTTCTGAAGGCCTTTCTACATTCTCAGACAAGTGTGCCCCAACCATTATTTTATTTTCAGTGGAGCCTCCTTTTGCAAACCTTTATCCATCCCAGAAGTACATGCTAGAAAACTTGCAGCAAAGACTATACTTGCAATGAATACGCAGAATCAAATTTATGGAAAATTGTAGTGTTCCTATAATGGAATGCAACCCCAAAGAGGTAGCCATTACAGTAAAGGTCCTCCCTTCTCTCCACTTCTGCAATGTCTGTCATGCCTCACTTTGCATTATGTTGTCACAATGTTCTGTTCCCTGCCCTCTGCCAGCAGCTGCCAATAAGAAGGTCCCACCACCTGAGCAGGTGCTTCATCCCGCCTCAGTATAAATGGCCTTAAAAATGCATCAGACAGATTCAGGAAGAATGCCTTTAGGGTAGCCAGGGCCAGATTTAGGTTTGATGAGTCCCTAAGCTACTGAAGGTAATGGGGCCCTTTATATAGCAGGCGGGGCCCATTACTTACATCATAGGAGCCGACACAACACAAAACACTGTTGCTGTATGTCGGTTTTATTTTATTTGTTTTTTATCTTACATTTTGGAAATGTACATCCAGTTTTTTTCCTTTAATTTTTTGGGGGCCCCCAAGAGAGTGGGGCCTTAAGCTGTAGTTTGTTTAGCTTACACATAAATCCAGCACTGAGGGCAGCCCAGTATAGAATCTTGGGCAGAGGGGAAGAGAATCTTCTCTTGGACTGTACCACTATAGGCAGTAGGTGGCAATGTTGCACATTTGAGTGCTTCCCCACCAAAACATTCCCTGCGCATAAAAAAAGAACAGCTTAAGAAGAAGGCTCCTTCCCAGAAAAAACATAGCTTTTTCTCTTTTATGTGGGAGCACTTGAACATCCAACTTCACTACGGCAGCCTAAAGTTCTTCAGTCCAGAGACAGTTTTACCCCTTGGTTCCTCCAGTCTTCCACACTTCCTTTTGTCCAGAGATTTCCAGGCACAAATTCAAGAAGCTTTTATTTTGTCCTGCCAGTTTCCCTGAGAAAACCCACAGTTTACTGTTGAGTTTGTTCTGATTGAGCAGTAAACCCCAGGTGGGACAAAAGAAAAACCTCTTGAACCCGTGCCTGGATAGCTCAGGCCAAACTAAAGTGTGGATGAGTGCAGAGAAAGAGTGCAGGATTAAGAGGGACATTTGATCTAGCCTGGCCTAGTCATTGTTTTTATTTCTTTTTATTTTATAATAATAATAATAATAATAATAATAATAATAATAATAATAATTTATTATTTATACCCCGCCCATCTGGCTGAGTTTCCCCAGCCACTCTGGGCGGCTCCCAATCAGTGTTAAAAACAGTACAGCGTTACATATTAAAAACTTCCCTGAACAGGGCTGCCTTAAGATGTCTTCTGAATAACAGGTAATTATTTATCTCTTTGACATCTGATGGGAGGGCGTTCCACAGGGCGGGCGCCACTACCGAGAAGGCCCTCTGTCTGGTTCCCTGTAGCCTCACTTCTCGCAATGAGGGAACCGCCAGAAGGCCCTCGGCGCTGGATCTCAGTGTCCGGGCTGAACGATGGGGGTGGAGACGCTCCTTCAGGTATACAGGACCGAGGCCGTTTAGGGCTTTAAAGGTCAGCACCAACACTTTGAATCGTGCTCGGAAACGTACTGGGAGCCAATGCAGATCTCTCAGAACCGGTGTTATGTGGTCCCGGCGGCCACTCCCAGTCACCAGTCTAGCTGCCGCATTCTGGATTAATTGCAGTTTCCGGGTCACCTTCAAAGGTAGCCCCACGTAGAGCGCGTTGCAGTAGTCCAAGCGTGAGATAACTAGAGCATGCACCACTCTGGCGAGGCAGTTCGCGGGCAGGTAGGGTCTTAGCCTGCATACCAGGTGGAGCTGGTAGACAGCTGCCCTGGACACAGAGTTAACCTGCGCCTCCATGGACAGCTGTGAGTCCAAAATGACTCCCAGGCTGCGCACCTGGTCCTTCAGGGGCACAGTTACCCCATTCAAGACCAGGGAATCCCCCACACGAACCCGCTCCCTGTCCCCCAAAAACAGTACTTCTGTCTTGTCAGGATTCAACCTCAATCTGTTAGCCGCCATCCATCCTCCAACCGCCTCCAGGCACTCACACAGGACCTTCACCACCTTCACTGGTTCTGATTTAAAGGAGAGGTAGAGCTGGGTGTCATCTGCATACTGATGAACACCCAGTCCAAACCCCCTGATGATCTCTCCCAGCGGCTTCATATAGATATTAAAAAGCATGGGGGAGAGGACAGAACCCTGAGGCACCCCACAAGTGAGAGCCCAGGGGTCTGAACACTCATCCCCCACCACCACTTTCTGGACACGGCCCAGGAGGAAGGAGCGGAACCACTGTATGACAGTGCCCCCAGCTCCCAGCCCCTCTAGACGGTCCAGAAGGATGTTATGGTCGATGGTGTCAAAGGCCGCTGAGAGATCCAGCAGAACTAGGAAACAGCTCTCACCTTTGTCCCTAGCCCGCCGGAGATCATCAACCAGCGCGACCAAGGCAGTTTCAGTCCCATGGTGAGGCCTGAATCCCGATTGGAAGGGATCCAAATGGTCCGTTTCCTCCAGGCGTGCTTGGAGTTGTTCAGCAACCACCCGCTCAATCACCTTGCCCAAGAATGGCAGATTTGAGACTGGGCGATAGTTGGCCAAATTGGCCGGGTCTAAAGATGTTTTTTTAAGAAGCGGTTTAATGACCGCCTCTTTCAGCGGGTCTGGGAAGGCTCCCTCACAGAGGGAAGCATTCACCACCCCGCAGAGCCCATCGCCCAGCCCTTCCCGGCTCGCTTTTATCAGCCAGGATGGGCAAGGATCAAGGAGACAGGTGGTCGGTTTCACTTGTCCAAGCAGCCTGTCCACATCCTCGGAGGTAACAGATTGGAATTGATCCCATGTAACAGGACCAGACAGAACTCTAGCACTCTCCCGCCCTGGCCCTGCTCCCACGGTGGAGTCTACCTCCTTCTGAATCTGAGCGATTTTATCTGCAAAAAACTTTGCAAAAGCATTGCAGGAGATCTTGGGGTCCCTACCAGGCCCCGGTGGTACAGGTGGTTCCGATAGATTGCGAACCACCTGAAAAAGTCTCCTGCTGCTGTTTTCTGCAGATGCAATGGAGGCGGCGAAGAAAGCCCTCTTCGCCGTCGCCATTGCCACTTGGTAGGCTCGACGTTGAGCTCTAACCCGTGTCCGGTCTGATTCAGAATGAGTTTTCCGCCACCGGCGCTCTAGCCGTCTCAACGATTGTTTCATCACCCTCAGCTCCGGGGAAAACCACGGGGCTGTCCGGGCTCCATGCAATCGGAGAGGGTGCTTCGGAGCCAGACAGTCAATAGCCCTGGTTAACTCCACATTCCAGCGTGCCACCAGGGAATCAGCCGAAAGGCCATCAACTTGGGATAAAGCATCCCCTACCACTCTCTGGAAGCCAATTGGATCCATTAAGTGGCGGGGGCGGACCATCCGAATCGGTCCCACCTCCCTGCAGAGGGGAAGGGTTGCGGAGAAGTCCAGTTGCACCAGGAAGTGATCTGACCATGGCACTTCTTTTGTTTTGCTTTTAGTTAGTGTCAGATCACCAACATCCATAGAGGTGAACACCAAGTCTAAGGCATGTCCACGGCTATGAGTTGGGCCAAACTTATTCAGGGACAGCCCCATGGAGGCCATGCTTTCCACGAAGTCCCGAGCGGCCCCTTGTAAGGTCGTGTCGGCATGGATGTTAAAATCCCCCAGGACAGCCAAGCTAGGTGTCTCCAGGAGCATATCCGCCACGACCTGAAGCAGCTCGGGCAGGGAATCCTTGGTATAGTGGGGAGGTCGGTACACCAGTAGGAATCCTGTACTGCCCCTATTGCCCAACTTCCAGAACATGCACTCAGAAAACTGGGTCTTCCCAATAGGACGCCTGGTGCAGACTAATGACTTCCTAAAAATCACTGCAACCCCCCCTCCCCGCCCACATGACCTGGGTTGCTGTGCGTAAGAGAAACCTGGTGGGCAAGCAGCGGCAAGGACAGGCCCATCTGCTTCATCCAACCAGGTCTCTGTCACACATGCCAGGTCAAATCCTCCATCCACAATCAGGTCGTGGATGGCAGTGGTTTTATTCATCATTGACCTGGCATTGCACAGCAACACTTTCAGGTCATGTGGGTTTCCCTTGCTGATTACTGTATCCTTCCGGTCAGGACCAGACCTGGAGGCAGGGATAGTCCTCAAACAACGACTAAACCAGCCTCCTCGGTAATGACATGGTCTGGTCTTAGCATAACTCCTCCTCCTGCCCGTGATCACTGAGATCGGGTGTCCCAATACATCCCCCCCTGTGGAACCTGCCCCACCCAATCTATTGGCTGAGGCCCACTCCCAGGCAGCCATGACCCTTCCCCTTAAAAAGCAAAATACAAACTATATAATAATTTAACAGAATAATAATAATAATAAAACAAAACAAAACAAAACAAAGCAAGAAACAATAGTGCTGACTAAATGCTTATCCCACCCCAAGCAAAAATAAAATAATGAAATAATATTATATTATAAAAAACAACAACCACCATTTAAGGTGCTGCAAATTAAAAGCGGTTAAAACATTTAAAACCATTTTGTCCATTGCTGCTGGTAGCTGCTCAGGCCTCTAAACTGTAGTGGTAGTGCAGGCCCCGCCCCCTAGGCCGGATGGAGTTGGCAGGAGAGGGAGCGGACTTCCCAGCACTCACACAAGCTGGGAAATGTAGCTTTATCTACATCTAAAATGTAGCTTTAGATATAATATAGTATTTTTGCAACATTAACATGGAGATTAGAAAGCACCATTGCACTGATTCAATAAATTATAAAATAATTTCCCCCACAGCCATGGTATTTCAAAAAAGACAGCAAACAACACATTAAAGCCTTGCATTATCTGGCTTTCCTATATCTTTCATTTTCCAAAATGAGACTAATGATGGTTATTACTTGAGCATAACAGCTGGTTATTCCTTTAAGGTGGTAAGGCATTAATAACAATATCTCATTCGTTTCTCAGAAACAAATGCTTTAGAAAGACAGGAAAATTGTTGAAAGCATGCAGTTTGTGCCATCTCCTTGAAGTACATTTTTGTTAAAAAAAGAAAAAGGAAAAATCAGCCAGCATGGCAGTTGTTAGGTTGTTTATGATACCCCCACTTGTACCTGTCATTTCACATTGCCGGCTGCAGCAAGACTGCATGTTTCCCCGAAGGTTCCTGGTTTCCATTGCTGCTTCCCACCCCCACGGAAGTGGCATAGGCCAACTTCATCCCAGAGCACCTAGGCATCCTGAGTGGGCAGATACTCACAGCTTCCCCAGGCTGTCCTCTGGGGCCTTGCGCACCATCAGAGCCCTGTGAAAAGAAGGAGGTGGAGGGTGGAGTGAGAGCACCACCCTGGTGTTGAGTTGTGTCCACCCCAGCTGCTGGTTTCCCCAGCTTTCACAAACTCATTCACAGAGAAAACCCAATAACAACTTAATGTGCACTCACAACCCTACCCTCAATTTCTCCATATTTCTGATGGTGTGTTTTGCTCCTAAGGGCTCCTATGTATTAAGCAGCTTCCGCCCGACGCCAAATAGACCCCTTTCTGTCTTCAGAGAATACTTTTGAGACTGACCTGTCTGCTGAGGATCACCAGTCTCCTGTGGCATCCCTCTGTGTGCAGGGGATTCTAGGACATGTTCCAAGGTGCACCCAGTTCATGATGGGCACTAAACAGGCTCTAATCAACTCCCATAAGCGTCTCATAACCTCCCTACATTTGTACATTGCAAGAGAAGGCTGGCAGTGGTGGGGAAGCCATATTTCATAAAAGCTGGTCTGCTGTATGACTGACCTCATTGCAGAATCCCTGAGAAGCAATACCATGGAACTCCATTTGAAAACCCACAGAGAAGGGGCAATGTTATGGGGTGGCACTTGGAGCTTGAGCTCCAAAGCTTTGCAGCAAGCCCAAGATTTCCTGCACCTACACTTTCTTTACATTTTATTTCATGCTATCATTTCACTTACAGAGCAGCTGGGTGCACTGCAAAAAGCACAGTGCTAGTGAAATCCATCATACTAATTTCTCATAGCATTCTATATATTTAATTAGCAAATTGTATGCAAATTTGTATCATAGACCTGAACCCTGCTTGCATTGCAGTGGCCCTGCCACAAATATAAATTGTGATAATGTCTGCTTCGAGCACACCAGCTCCTAGGGACCAAGGCAGTTTCAGGCCCCCTGAAGTATTTTTGGAGGAGGCCAAGCCCCCTCAATATTCAGGGGGCATTCAGCTCCGCCCCTGGCATTGCACATACAATGTCAGGGCATAGCGTGGCATCATGCGATGTTGCACACATGACATCATGATGTCACACACATGATGTCATGGCATTGCATGCACAGGCCCCATCAATCTTCTCAAGAAGATGGCGCCTCTGGTCTGCTTTGAAACTGATCAAGTATCTCCTCTTTCCACAGATCTGTGAGATGATCCCACATATTGATCCAATCCTTTCCCACCTTTTCCCTTGAGCTTTAATGCACTGGGCCACCCTAGTGATGCTACAGCAGCCTTAACCACGCATTTCTTCTCATTGTCACAATAATTTGGGCCAATGCAATTCAATTTAGAGCAATTGCAGTATTTTTCTAAGGAACACCACTCCTTGCGTCTTCTAAAAGAAAACAGCACTTTCCGGCGATCAGTTTTCATCCACATGCAATCCACATCCACATCCAATGCTTACCTTAGGGCCCTTCTCACCATGAGCTCCAGGGGGGCCTGGCTTGCCTACATCTCCCTGCAAAAAGCAAAGCAAGAATTAGAGATGATACCAAAAATAGGCAGCCCTGGTATTACAAATATTTGGAGATACTTACTCGGTTTCCCTTTTCTCCAGGAAGTCCTGGGAGCCCATCAAAGCCCCTGTCCCCCTATAAGAAAGAAGCATTAGCACCACAAGGAGAGCCCAATATTTGGGCCACTGAGCATGTCTGCCTATATTGAAAATGCTTTCTTTTTAAAATCACCCAAGATCTTTGTTTCTCATTCCTACAATCCTTTTAATTGTGCAAAAAAGCTTTGTTATAATGATCAAATCCATCCTGACAACCCAGGAAGGTCTGTGGGGGGATATTCCATATATGTATTCCCAGCAGAGTGAAGTGTATGTGTAATATCTATATCTGTCTGTCTGTCTGTCTGTCTGTCTAAACTGGTGTTTGGTTGGGTCCCCCCCCCTTTTTTTTGGCAGATGAATTCTGCAATATGTAATTGCTGCAATAATGGTTCATGGGGTGGATTTATACTGGTGTGCTGACACATCATTCTGCTTTAGCGGGTGTTCTGCAATGCTTCCCCAATGTGGCTGCTCTCTGGAGGAGCGCTCTTGCACTATAGTGCTCATCCCATTAATTCCTGCTTAAAAATTTATACGTTCTAGGGTTTTTGTTTTGTTTTGTAGTCAGATGCTAAGGACAGGAGATGGAGAAGGACTGTTCCCCTCCTGCCCCGTTTGTGGACTGAGTGGAAGCTTTTGGCCAGCCAGTATTGAAAGGAGAGGGATAGGCCCTGGAGGGCTCTTCTCATGTCCCTACACAACTTTTGTTTTGTTTCCAGGGCTTGGACAAAATACAGAGGAAGCAGTTTTGATTTGAAGAAAGAAAGAAAGAAAGAAAGAAAGAAAGAAAGAAAGAAAGAAAGAAAGAAAGAAAATGATCCCATGTCAACATACCAATTGAAAACATTTGTCTTAGCTCTACTTCCACCCTACTAGTTGTGCCAACTGCAGGAAATGTCAACCCACAGTGGGACTGGGAATCTTAGAATTCACTCCCTCCCCTCCACCAATTCCACCCCTCATAAAAGATCTAGAGACCTTAGGTCCAGTTTCTCCTGGAAGTCCTCTGGCACCATCTGCTCCTGAGCGACCCTTTTTTGAGAAAGGAAAGGAAAGGGTGAGAGAAAGGGGTGGCAGGATTATTACGCAATGTCACTCAGCCATGGATGGGATCCTGGAGCAAAGGTGCTTACCCGCTTGCCAATTTTCCCTGGGGGCCCTATTGATCCCTGGATCCCAGGTGAGCCCTGTAACAAGAAGGGAAACAGTTCAGATCAAGAGTGGCTTCACATGTCACCTATCCTAACACCTCAAGATTTTTCCCCATGTTAGACGAAGAATGGAGCCCTTTGTAATGATTGACATGTGGAAGCTTTTGCCGTCAATGGAAACTTATGATTTGACTTGTAACATTTATCTTACAAAGTTGCATTTCCCCAGATGTTGCAGGGGGTCCAGAATGCAATGGCAAGATTGCTTACTTGTGCCAGCTGTAGTGAACACACTGCACTGGCCATCAGTGAGATTATACAGGCCCAATTCAAAGTAGGAGAGGATCTGGTTTGGGATCCCCTGCCAGACAGAAGGCCTCCTCTAGTGCAGTCCCTGATTTTGGGATACCTTGCTGAGGGAAGCTAGGCTGGCAAATTCCCAACCTGCAATGAGAAGGGTGGTAAGACGTTGCTTACTTAGGAAGCAATCTTATTGTCTCCCTGGAGCTCTGCTTTGTTTTATATATTACTGCTTCAATGGTTTGAATGAATTCCATCATTGCTTTTACCATAAGCTGCTGTGAAAGCTTTTTTTTTTTTTTTTTTTTTGGCCTGGAAGCAGGATATTACTGCCTGGAAGCAGTAACTATTTTTTTTTTTAGAAGGAAAAAAGGAGAAGGCAATTGTCAGTATGGGATGAAGAGATTAGGCAAAGCACAAGGAAAAAATCGAAAGGGATGTACATGAAAGATCCAAAAGGGGAGAGATGTACATGATCCTGAGGAGGTGGGATCTTTCCACCCCTGCCTACTTGGGGGAAAGGAGGAGGAGAACAGACTGAAAAAATGGGCTTCATAACTCATTTGCAAGTAATTCCAGAGCCCTGCAGCATAAGGGCTTCCCCACCACAGCAGGAAATGCCTGCAAGTTTAAATTGATAAGTCAGGGATGGGGAACCTGTGGTCCTCTGGCTGTTGCTGGATTCCAGCTCCCACCAGCCCCAGACTGGCCAAGGATGCAGGGGAGCCGTGAGCAACCAACATCTGGAGGGCCTCCAGCTCCCCCTCCCTCAGCTGTGGGAATCCCCCAAATCCAAGCACAAGGCCAGCAAGCAGGACGCCCTCAGAGAAGGGGGCGGGGAAAGAGCTTTCCTGTCTATTCAACGTGGGTAGCATTTCTCTGCTCCATCCCATAGCAATTAAAGACCCTGCCTACTCATCTCCAGCAACCTACCTGTGGACCGGGATCACCTGAGTCTCCTTTCAGACCAGAATTCCCTGGAAGACCCTACCAAAACAAAAATGTTATAAGCAGGTTTTGGGTTTTGGGGGAAATCATTTTTGTTACATTACAAGAAGAATTAAAATCCTGGGAATGTTTCCATCTGCTTACAGTGGTCTCCTAAATAACTTATAATTTCCCCCATTCTTTTATAAAGTTTTTGTCCTCTTGATTCCTGAGTTTTCCAGTCAATTTTGCCATCTCGGCAGAGTCCATCAGCTTGGTTTGCCATTCCTCTCTGGAAGGGACTTTGTCTTCTTTCAATCTCTGGGCTAGTAACATCCGAGCGGCTGTTGTCTCATACATAAAAAGTCTTTTTTGCTGCTTTGGGATGTCAGTACCTATAATTCCTAATAAGAAAGCTTCTGGGTTTTTAATAAAGGTTATTTTAAACATTTTTTTAATTTCATTAGATATCATCTCCCAGAAAGCTTTTATTGCCTTGCAAGTCCACCACATATGATAAAAAGGTACCTTCTTTTTCTTTACATTTCCAGCAGGTGTCTGTAGTTGCCCTATACATTTTGCTAACTTACTAGGAGTCAGATACCACCGGTACATAATTTTCATGTAATTTTCCTTCAGCACACAACATACTGTGAATTTCAAGTCTGTTTTCCATAACCTTTCCCAATCTGCCATCTGAATATTGTGTCCCAAATCTTTTGCCCAGTGTATCATTACCGACTTGACCTGTCCATCTTTTGTACGCCATTCCAAGAGCAAACTGTACATTTTCGACAATAATTTGTTATTGTTTTCTAACAGATCTTTTTGAAATCTTGATATCTCACGATTAAAACCTTTCTTTTTATCTGTCTTAAAAACATAATTTAGTTGGTGAAACTGTAACCAATCTCAAAACAAAATAAAATATAAAAAGTATTTTAAAAAACCTTCCAGTAGCACCTTAGAGACCAACGAAGTTAGTTATTCGTATGAGCTTTTGTGTGCATACACAATTCTTCAGATACACACGAAAGCTCATACCAATAACTAACATTGGTCTCTAAGGTGCTACTGGAAGGAATTTTTTATTTTATTTTATTTTATTTGTTTTGTTTTGACTACAGCAGACCAACACGGCTACCTACCTGTAACTGTAACCAATCTGTTAATAAATCCCTTATAGTCTTTTAGTTTCACCTGGTGTTCTGCTTTAGTTAACAGCTCTGTATATGTTGGCCAATTACTTCTCATATTCAGTTTTTTCAGAGATATTGTTTCTAAAGGGGAAAGCCACCAAGGTTTTTTTTTGTTCTAATAAGTTTTTATATTTTTCCCATACCATAAAAAAATTATTTTCTTATTAAAAGATTCTGAAAACCTTTGTGTACCTTTGCTTTTTCATACCATAAATATGCATGCCATCCAAAACTATTATCATGCCCTTCTAAATCTAAAATATCTGCATTTTTCAATGTTATCCATTCTGGGATCCAGCAAATGCAGGACACCTCATAGTATAATTTTAAATCTGGCAGCATCTGTTAGCAATTTATATTTTATCCTTGGTTTCTTCCCCTGCCAGATAAACCTAGACATATCTTTTTGCCATTCCTTGAAGTGTCCTGCACTGCTGCTCTGCACTGCTTCCTTGAAGTGTACTGCACCAGTATTGACTGAAAGAAAAATAACATTCTTGGCGATACATTCATTTTTATCACTGATACTTTCTCCAAAAATATAAATTCATCCTACCCCAAATCTCTAAATTTCTCTATTTCTTTCCAAGTATTTATGTAATTTTCTTTAAATACATTTACAGTCATACCTCGGGTTAAATATGCTTCAGGTTGAGCGTTTTCAGGTTACGCTCCACGGTGACCTGGAAGTAACGGAATGTGTTACTTCCAGGTTTTGCAGCTCGCGCATGCGCAGACGCTCAAAATGACATCACGTGCATGTGCAGATGCAGCGAATCGCGACCCACACATGCACAGACGTGCAGTCGCGGGTTGCATTCTACTCAGGATGTGAACAGGGCTCCGGAACGGATCCCATTCGCATCCAGAGGTACCACTGTATATTCTTAGCTGTCAGCCATACCCTCAGGTATTTAACTTTTTAATGTATGCATAGAATCATAGAATCATAGAATCATAGAGTTGGAAGAGACCACAAGGGCCATCGAGTCCAACCCTCTGCCAAGCAGGAAACACCATCAGAGCACTCCTGACATATGGTTGTCAAGCCTCTGCTTAAAGACCTCCAAAGAAGGAGACTCCACCACACTCCTTGGCAGCAAATTCCACTGTCAAACAGCTCTTACTGTCAGGAAGTTCTTCCTAATGTTTAGGTGGAATCTTCTTTCTTGTAGTTTGGAACCATTGCTCCGTGTCCGCTTCTCTGGAGCAGCAGAAAACAACCTTTCTCCCTCCTCTATGTGACATCCTTTTATATATGTGAACATGGCTATCATGTCACCCCTTAACCTCCTCTTCTCCAGGCTAAACATGCCCAGCTCCCTTAGCCGTTCCTCATAAGGCATCGTTTCCAGGCCTTTGACCATTTTGGTTGCCCTCCTCTGGACACGTTCCAGTTTGTCAGTGTCCTTCTTGAACTGTGGTGCCCAGAACTGGACACAGTACTCCAGGTGAGGTCTGACCAGAGCAGAATACAGTGGCACTATTACTTCCCTTGATCTAGATGCTATACTCCTATTGATGCAGCCCAGAATTGCATTGGCTTTTTTAGCTGCAACTTGTTATAAGTCCTTTTTATATTGCTCTGTCATGTTTTTCACCAAGATCTTAGTTTTATTTTTATTTAATTTAAAACCTGCTACCTGTCCAGATTCCTGGATCCTCTCTAAAACCTTTTGTAAACTATTCTTGGGATCTTCTACAGTTATCACAAGGTCATCTGCAAAAGCTTTTAATTTATATGCTTTACTTCCTACCGCTATTCCTTTAATTGTCTCATCCACTTGTATCTTTTTTGCCAGGGTCTCTAACACTAAAATAAATAATAATGGTGACGGGACACTCCTGCCTTGTCCCCTTCGTTATTTTACATTTTTCCTTAATCACATTGTTCACAATAGCCTGTTGGTCCGAGTATATTGCCTCTACCGAAAGCCTCTCCAAAGTTCATCATTTCTATTGTCCTCTTCATGAAGGCCCATGAAATATTATCAAAGGCCTTTTCTGCATCTATAAACATTAAAGCTGCTTGTTTCTCATACCTGACCTCCAGATATTCTATAACATTGATTATATTTCTTATATTATCCTTCATCTGGTGGGCTGGTAAGAAAAATGTTATAAGCAGTTTTGATCCCTTAATGTCTCACCAAATATCAAGAATGTAAGCCTGGGTGTAGCCAGGATTTTTGTTGGGAGGAGGCAGAACCTCAGATTTTTATTAATTTTTATTGATTTGGGGGAGAAAGCTGCCCCCACCCCACACCTTGGCTATATCCATGAATGCAAGTAGAGCTGGCAGCCCCATAAATAGGGGGGTGGAATCTCTTCCCCCTTATATCCTTTCTAATAATAAATAAATAAATAAATAAATAAATAAATAAATTTAATTTATACCCCAACCTCCCCGGCCAGAGCCAGGCTCAGGGCAGCTAACACCAGTGAAATTACAGTAAAAACATAATAGGAAAAGAAAAGAATGCAGCCTCATTTTAAAAGTAGCCCATAGATCAAAACCATAAGGGGAGGGAAACATAAGTCAGACTGAGTCCAAATCAAAGGCCAGGAGGAACAGCTCTGTCTTGCAGGCCCTGCGGAAAGATGTCAAATCCCGCAGGGCCCTAGTCTCCTGTGACAGAGCGTTCCACCAAGTCAGGGCCAGTACTGAAAAGGCCCTGGCCCTAGTTGAGATCAATCTAACCACCTTGCAACTTGGGGCCTCCAAAATGTTGTCATTTGTGGACCTTAAGGTCCTCCGCGGGGCATACCAGGAGAAGCAGTGCATTTCTAGAAGCAATGTAGATGAAACAGTAATAGATGCCCACCTGCCTCTGAAAACAGCAACCACATGGGTACCAGTTGTCCCTCGGTAACTCTAGGAGAACTTTGCTTGTCTTACTAGGCAGCACAATGATCCACATCTCCAGACATGGCATGTTGCCAACAGCAGGAGGTGGAGGAGAGTGGAGCAATGTGATGTCATAATATCAGTAGTGTGGGGGAGGGGGCATGGCCCCAGGTGCAGAATCTTGGAGAGGCATGAACCAGGCACCCCCCTCATGCACCCAGTGCACGAGCCCCAGCCATCAGCTGACGGGTGCTAGGTGAGCATGTTCTTCACCCTCCATGCCCCCAATCTTCTAATAGAGGTAGAAACACCTGGGTGCCATGTTCCACATTACTCCAGTGAAGCATTTTCCATGCAGAAATGCAAACTTCAAAATTTGGCCCCATCACCTCCTCTCACTCCAGCCCAGATGCATAGTGCACTTCTCTTGCATGGTGTGAAAGAAAGGACAAATGTCCAAATCTTCCCTCCACAAAAAAGACACTCCCCAGACTATACAGGGCAGCTCCAAACAATGTCAGCTACTCACCAGTGGGCCTGGCCGCCCTGTTAGTCCCATGGGGCCAGGGGGACCTTTCATGGATAGCTGAGAAGGAGAGAAACACAACAATGAATCTCAGGGAGGCAATTTAAAATAGAACCGACAAACTGAGGTGCAGCAAGCAAGGAGGTTTGTGGGAAGAAGCTGGACAACAGGTGAGAACTGAAGTAGGGAAGAAAGAAAGGAATAAACAGAATAAATGTTGCTGCATTTTACCGCAATTGTGGGCAAGAGTGACCAAACTGGGATTGGGAGCATGGGGGTTGAGGTTGGGGGGGAATAGGTTAATTTGTTTTAACCTCTGGTTTTATTGGTAATTTTTATATATATTGCCCATCTGCCCAGGTTGCCCCAGCCACTCTGGGCAGATCCCAACAAATTAAAGCACTGTAAGACATCAAATAGGAAAGCAATACTGCCGCCAGCCTTTCAGAGGCGTGGATGATTAGGCAGTATATACAATCCTATTAAATCAAGAGGCTGGCATGGCAGGGTGCTATTAGGAGTGGCCCAGATTCTGAATCTCTTATGCCTTTACCCTTTTAAACCTTTCTTAAAACTTTGCTTATGGTTCCTATTTCCACTCTGAATGTTGGCCCGAATTTGCAGCTATACATCAAATTAGCAGGTGCAAACTGCATCTGTCTCCTGTGCCCTGAATCTTTTAAGGAACTAGCAGCACCCCAGAGATTAGTGTTAACTAAGGAAGTTCTCTCATCTGTTAAAAACAGGGATGATTCTAATCTACCTGACATAAGTCAAGCGATAAAATGAAATTTGCCTCCTCACTTAGACTTATGGCTGGAGTAGTCAACCTTGTGCCCACCACCCACAATCCCTGGCCATTAGCTGTACTACCCTTGACTTAGGATACAGCTGCAGCGTAAGCATCAAGCAAACCTTCGTATGGTGGCCTCTTCTTCAGATGATGTCTCAGCCTAGTCATCAACCTTGTCTGTGTTCAGTAAGAAACATTTTGCCCCAGATCAAGTGGGCTAGCAACCCTATAGGATATGGGTCTTCTTCCTGGTTTCCTATATCATGTCGTCTCACTTGCCTAAGTGACTTGAACATTTTTACTAACTTATTCCTTGAGCTGGGCTGCAACTTTCTGCCTGGGGCGCCTTTTCTCTTACTGTGGGAATAAGAATAGTGTGGGTTAATAAGAGCCTTGCTATGGCTTGAGAGGGACGTTCTTTTGCAATGTGCAGATGAAGTTGGATTATGTGGCAAATATTTTGTGATGGGCCACACTTGGAAGCTCGCAGTTTATTATCTGAGTGGAGATGAGGGGGTGGGGAAGAGAATGTGTAACATGCCAAGTGCCTAGAAACATAGAAAAGAGCAAGGAAGCTATATTGACTGCATGACAAAAAGAAAAGGAGCCATTCAAAGAGTTTAAGCCCCACGACAAAAAGAGGATCAGGGGATACCCGCACGTACCTTGGCTTGCTGCAAAATAGCCTGTGCCTGGGCCTCTTGGAAGGACACAGATGGACCTTTAGCTGAGTCACCACCAAACTGGAACTAGAAATGGGTCAGTGAGACAAAGTCAGGGAAGGAAATGATGGGATTGTGAGGTCATGGCTAGATAAGCCAGAGCACATGTCAGAGTCACCAGGCAGATGCTGCCAAAAACGGCCTCTGTGGCAGGCAAGCCACTGCCCTGCCCACTTTGGGCAGCATCCTCCTTGATGAAAGCACCGCGTGATCAAGCTTCAAGCTGACTTTCTATTTTGGTTGCTGAACCCCTATTTTATTGCCTGTCAAATTGGCAGGATGGGAGAATGAGACATTTAAATTGCGGAAAGGTTAATATGTGCCTTTTTCTTTGTTAATCAATTTTTAATCCATTTATTTGGTGGTTGCAAGGCTTCTTAATCCCAGTGTTCAGCAAGGCTACCACAGCAGTTTACAGATTAATAAAAACAATGCAGTCCTTGCCCTCAGACATAGTCTGGGTACACACTCCCGTTACTCTGGATCCAGTGGGCTCCCACCACTGGTTTGGGAAGAGCTGTACACTGAGGCTCCCATGCTCTGGAGTAGAGCTCAGACTTTGTTTTAAAGCCCAGCCAGCCCAAAAGATGGTGTTCCTCCGGAATCTGCTTTCCAAAGGGACTGGCTGTTCAAGCTTCCTCCTAAAGATCTCCCCTGATCTCAGCTCCTCAAACCCGCTTCACCCATCATCCTGCATCACCTACCGGTAACATAATCATTGTCCCAGGAGGCCCACGAATGCCATCAGCTCCTGGAAGGCCTGGGAGCCCTGGGGGTCCCTGTACAGAAAAAAAGCAAGAAAACACCCATCAATCATTCCCAGGAAGTGTTGAGCTAGAAGAAATCTGCATCAAGCTAGGACCTGTCTCCAAGCACTGAGGTACACTGAAAGGGGCGCATGCCGGTGATTCCTCACCTTCTCCTCCCCGCCCCCACCAGCTTCTGAGAAGATTAAGAATCCCCAGGCTGGAGAAGGGGGAGGCTACCCTTCTGCCTCTTGAACTGCACAGAGATTTCCTTACCCGCTCACCGGGATCTCCTGGCAATCCTGCTGGCCCTCCCTGTCCCATTGGGCCCGTCTCACCCTGGGAAGAGACAAACAGAAAATGAAGATAAGCATCTCACTGACCCAAATCCAACACCCAGTTCCCTTTTCAACCAGAAACCCTGTGGCACCAGAAAACCCCAAGCCAGCATCGCAACCACTATGCCTTCAGTGCCTGGTCCTGGTTCTAGCAGATTCTAGTACCAAAGATTTTAAGTACAGTGGTACCTTGGTTTGCAACCACTTTGGATTACAACAGTTTTGGATTACAACCACATCAAACCTGGAAGTGCATGTCCCCTTTTTTGGATTGCAACCCATTTTGGGGGGGAGGCCCCATTGGCGAAAGCGCTCCTTGGGTTACAACCTGTTTTGGTTTACAAGCGGACCTCTGGAACGGATTATGGTTGTAAACCAAGGTGCCACTGTACTCAGGGGGTGAAGCATCAATGCTCTACGGAGCTCCTCATTCCTCCCCACAACTAGCCAGAAGAGAAGACTACTACTAGATACAAATATCCATCATTATGGGCTTATCCACACTTATCCTTTCTTCTGCTCTTTCCCGGTACGGTCAGCACTTTAAAGCTCCATGTCCAAGCACCCCTTTTTTCCTTTTTCCTCTGAAGCTTTCCCCATGAAAACTCACCCTTTAATGCTCAATCAAAGAAAATGGCAATCTGTAGAAATCCCAAATAGATGTTGAGTCCAACTGAGTGCTAAAAAGTGGGTTTTCATGGAGAAAAACAAACAAATGCTTGGACTGTTAAGCATGGACCTGTGCCTTATTCTGCTTCTGCCAACGTGTTTAATTTATACAGGTTGCAGGTTTCAGAACCTTTGGGGAAATTCTTTTGGCTAAAAATGGGAATATGTTTTCCCATTGTTTCCCTCCCCTAGAAGTGCAAATTAGGTTGCTGCCAGGCAAGTGCTCATTGTGGGATCAGTGTTCCTCATGCAAGCAAGTTTTTCACAGAACCGACATGACATCATCAACAGCAAAATGCCAACCAATACCATTTCTCCTGTTGGATCTGGATGTACCCTTTGGGGGGAAATCCAATAAGAAAACAACAACCCTGTTGCCAACGATGTGTTTGTAGTATCTCTACAAGACATTTGCAAATTCTGGAAATACCCACAGTCCATGATATACTTTTGTGTGTCACTTTTTGAATGGTAGAGGCTAGCATAAATTGGGGTGGGGCAGAGGGAGAATGGAATTTGAACTCTGGTTCCCCACACCTTAGCTCAACTCTTTTGAAACTGGCACTCAGTTATAAGATGCCCATTGTTCTCACTTGGAGACAGGCTGGAGGCCTAATATGGGAGAGGTAACTGGGGAGAAATTACTTACAACATCCTTGAAAGCCCCAGTGCACTTAAGCCAATTCCAGGCTGAATCCCATGACTCCAAAGAGAATCTTAGAAACCATGAAGGTGGAACAATTCACTCAGAAACCCATGCAATATGATATCAATATTTTATGGGTACTGCCCAAAACATCAGTACAGAACATGCCCAACAAATACAGTCAGGGCACAAGGTACAATTATTCCACAGAGGAACAAGTGAATCGGGGGACCAGGTGACACATCCACTTTGGAATCCTCTGGTGTGTCAGACTAACACCAGCTCTCCTCTCCTATGGCCTGAATTTATTACTTTCCTTACCTGTGGACCTGGGTAACCAGCTGGCCCCTCAAAACGCCTGCCCTGCAATTAAAAGAAAAAGATTTAATACAGCTGTTAACACAGATGGCATGGACAAGGAATGAAATGTACTCAAAGTTACATTATATAGATTCGTTCACTCTTAAACACACTTAAAACCTCATTTTGGTACCTGTAAAGATAACAGAAATACCAGTGATTTTGCAGTTCCAAAGAAATAAACATATGTGCACTTACTTTATTTATAAAAGTATTTATGGACTGCTTTTTCATAAAAAAAATCAAAGAGGTTAACAACAAAAATGCACAAAACCATACAGTAAAAATGTTTAAAAATTAAAAATAGATATCAATTAACCATTGTGGAAAAATGTATTACTAATTGCCTCCATAGGCCTGGCAGAATAGAAAAGTCTTGTGCAGACATTTAAAAGTTAAAACAGAAAATGTCTGCTGAATCTTTATTGGCAAAGTATTCCACAATACCAGGCCACTAAAGACTCTATGTTCTATTGTTATGAAGTTATGGATAGGTGTCTTGTGCAGACAGTAAACTTATGAATATTACTATTCAGTTGAAGAAGAGGGTTAATTGTCCCAGGTGTTGAACACTGAGGCCAACTGCATATTTGATATGCAACAATGATACAAATCTACTAGGTAATGTCTCCTAGGGCCTGTGCTTTTGAATGGCATCAACAATTGTGCATGTGATGCAGACTTGAACAGCTGCAAGCACTTTTATTTGGAAAACATGATGCACAACTGTAGTATACACAAAATACACAACTGTGCTTCAGATCTACACTGTGGCCAAAATAATATGCACACAATGCACAAGGTTGCTTCAGATCTGTCTTGTGAAAAAGGCATATCTATTTTTATGATGCTAGTGTGCAAGAAGATGGCAAAAAATCCAAGAAAATAAAGAAAAAGGTTTTGCACAGCCACATTTGCAAGCAAACATTTTGCCAAAGGGAACTGCCAGCAGAATTGGGTCATTGTTCAGGGCCTAACAGGAGGGTTCGACTTCTGCTGCAAAGCTTGCATCACTTCTACACTGTCTCCCATATTTACTACTGACAGCCTGCCACACACCCAAAAACCTTCCCATAACTTATTGCTGGTATCTTCCACCCCTTCCACCCCCATCACCAAGTGGCTTTCAGCCCCTAGTCATACTGATGGAGGAGCACCAGTGCCACTACAGAACATGTACCATACTCACTGGCTCTATGATGGCTGGCTCCCCTTTCTCTCCTTTCAGATTCTTTTCCTAGTAAAGACACAAAGGAAACATCTAATAACAGCAATGGCCAAGCTGCATGAGTCACTCATACCATGGAGAAAGCTGCCTTTCCCCCAAAGGGGTGGGATCTCTCCCTGATGAACAGAAAGGAGACAGGTAAATTAAATGGGAATCATGAATGGACAAGGAGCCTTTTATAGCCTGCTGTTCAGCTACAAGGAATAGAAACAAACCATAGCTTAAAAGGGGGTGGAGGCAGGGGGGTTCTCCAGCCGGAACCCACAGGAACTCAGTTCTGGCACCTCTCAGGTGGGCACCATTGCCATTATAAGAGAACTCATTTTGAGTTCCGGCACCTCTTTTTCTAGAAAAATAGCGCTGGGTGGAGGTCTATTAACATAAGAACATTCGAAGAATTTGATGGACCAGGCCAAAGGCCCTTCTAGCACAGCATCCTGTTCTCACAGTGGTCAACTAGATGCCCCAGTGGGGAAAATGTTAAGCAGGATTCAAGCGCAGGAGCACTCTGCCCACCTGCAATTCCCAGCAGCTGATCTACTGCCTCTGAGAGTGGAGGTGCAACATCGTCATCATGGCTAGTAACTGCTGATAGTCCTTTCCCCCATGGATTTGTTTATTCCTCTTTCAAAGCCATCTGGTGTCATTACTGCCTCCTGTAGGAGCTGAGTTCCATAGTTTAACTATGAACTGCAAGAAGAACTACCATATTTTTTGCTCCATAAGACGCACTTTTTTCCTCTTAAAAAGTAAGGGGAAATGTCTGTGTGTCTTATGGAGCAAATGTGTGGTCCCTGGGGCCAAACTGTCGGAGTGCGGCATGCTCCTGAGCTGCTCTTTGGTGTGTGGGGGGGAGCTGTGCTGCTCTGCCGGCAGCCGGGGCTTCCCCCTGCAGCCCTGGGAAGGTTTGGGAGCAGTGGGCAGGCAAGAGGGATTTCTGCGCAAGGGATTGCACAGCAAGAGGGATTGCTGCTGGCTTCAGGGATAGCTGCGCAAAGCCTCTTCAGCGAAGAGCTCTCGCAGCTCTGCAGAACCCAGCACAGCAAGAGGGAGAGCTGCACAGCGCCTCTTGTTGTGATGCCTTAGCCTGATCCTCCCTCCTCCTTCCTCTTCAACAACATTTGATTCAGAATATTTTTTTTCTTGTTTTCCTCCTCTAAAAACTAGGTGCCTCTTATGGTCGGGTGTGTCTTATAGAGCAAAAATACGGTACTTTCTTTTCTCTGCCCTTAATCTTCCAACATTCAGTTTCACTAAATGCACATGAATTCTAGTGTTATGACAATGAGAAAAACTTTTCTCTATCCACTTTCTCCATGGCATCATAATTTTATAAACTTAGCTACCATGTCACCTCTTCCCTCTCTAAACCTAAAACTCTCAAATGCTGCAATCCTTCCTCATAGGGGATCATTTGAGTTGCCCTTTTCTGAACCTTTTCCAATGCTGCAATATCCTTTTTGAGGCAAGGCGATCAGAACTGTACACACTATTCCAAATGCAGTCATACCATAGATTTGTATGATGTCATTACAACATCAGAAGTTTTATTTTCAGTTCCTTTCCTAATGGATCTGTCACCACCAGTTTAGACCCCATGACCATATATGTTAAATTAAGATAGATATATATTTTGCCCTGACATGTATCCACATTCACTTATATTGGCCTGCATTTGCCATTTTACAACCCATTCGCTTGGTATGGAGGGGTCCTGGTTGGAGCTCAGCCTAATCAGGGACATGTTGCAGTTCTTCTTCAAAAAGCTGCTCAGGCTTAGGCTTGGGCAGGTCCACAGAATGCCAGTTCTAATGTCCTCTGTGCCAGAATCTAGATAGTTCTGCAAGTGACACAACTCCTGTAGCTTGGAACATTTGCTGCTCCTCCCTGATGTGCTGGTTTAAATGCCAACACTCCAGCACAGACCAGTTGACTAACAAATTGGTGAGGTGGGCCGAGAGGGAGAGGGAACAGCAACAAGCTGTTGTGTGGAAAAAATATTTTAAGTAGACATCTGTCATTAACATTATAGCTGTCTACTTGCTCCTAAATTCCTCACCCTTTCCTCATAAAAAGAGGGGATTCTTGGCGATTCTCAGGATGAAGACAGATGCAATGGTCTAAGAAACAGCAGAGGTCGCTTCATAGCGCCTCTGCTCCACTGCAAACAAACATAGCTGTTTCTTTCTGGAGGGAAGCTGTGGAGCTAAAAACAGCTGTTTTCAGAATGGTTCCACTTGAGCAGGGAGGCGGAAGATAGTTACAGAGGTGGTTCTTGGCTAATGCCCATGCCATCAGCAGCACACATCCCTTTGCAGTTCCCAAAGGACTCAAACACATCTTTAAAACACATTGCAATTATTGTTTCCAGTAAGGGAAGGGGCACAACTCAGTGGTAGGGCCTCTGCTTTGCATAGAGAAGGTCCCAGGTTCAGTCCCTGACAACTTTAGGTAGGGTTGGGACTTGGGAGAGACCCATGCCTGAAACCCTGGAGAGCCTCTACTAGACAGTGTAAACAATACTGACCTTCCTATGCTCCTAATAAAGGATGAATACATAAATCTTAACATATTTTTTTTAAGGCAAATCCCTTCCTGACACGTGATGAGAAGGAAACAAGACTGATAGCTGACCCAGCATTTGACTGCCGGCATGTAGATCCACAGCACACGTTGCAAAACTAAGTTCATGCTGTTGTTGGTATCTGTCTGTCTTGAGAGACAATGGAGTGGGCATCTGGGGGTGAAGTAAAGCACTGTGTTAGCAGCACTGAAGTGACTTCCCTGGGAGGCAAGCCTAGGCAATGTGTCTGGAGGTCCTGGGAAGCCCAGGTAAAAGGACACCCCCCCCCCAGCCTCACTGATGTGGACCAAAGGAAAGCACATTGGGCTGCAGGAGTTGCCAGAAGGAGGTGTACAGTGTGTCATCTAACTGTATTAATAACTCCATTCTGGATTTGTGTAGGGTTTATTCCTTAACCTTCTCCTTTCCTGAAGATGTCCCACAAGGCAACAGAGGTTTAGGATCAGAGTTTTCCATCTCCTAGATGAGCTCCCTTCTCAGGTTGACTCTGCTTACTTTAGATTGAGACTGCAATGCAAGGGGGAAAGACCTGCAACCCTCCAGGTGTCATTGGACTACAACTCCCATCAGCACCAGCCAGCATAGTCAGTGATCAGGGATGATGAAAGTTGTGGTCCAACATCTGGAGGGTAACAGGTTCCCCATTTCTGCCATAATGGGGCACATGGCAGGTGGCCAAATGCTATGGTATGTTGGGGGCTCAACCAGGGATGGGGAATTAGTAGACCTCAGAAGTGTGTCTCTGTGGTCATTACCGGGGGGAGCTGGAGGGTGTCTTCACTGCGCTCAGCTGGATCATACCGCTCTTCCTCATTTGCATCCCTTCGGTCATAGTAGTCCTCATATTCCCTGTCTCTGTAGTCAAGTCTCTCCTCGTATGCTCTGTAAGTGCCATTGGCATCCAGGTCTGAGTCCTCACCAATCTCGTACTGTTCTCCAAAAAGGTCCTGTCAGGATAGGAGAAATTAAGCACAGCAGAGACTGCCTGTTTCCTGCAGCCACTTTGCTTCCTTTGCAAAGGAAGCAAAGGACCTCCCCACCACCAAATGATTACATTCTATTGCCCTTTCAAAGAAAGTAAAGAGCATTTGTTCATCCATTCCTGGGAGGGCCAGCACAGACACTGTAAAGTTCTACATGATTCTACACATGAGTATCAGTCTCAATACTTCCTTTAAAAAAGTTATTAAGGTATTTATATACCATCTATTACTCTACCAAATAACCTTGCTGCAGCATTCTGCATCAGCTGCAGCTCTGAACCAACCTCAAGGGAAGCCCCAGAAGAGCACATTACAGTGATCCAATCGAGAGCATCCAATCACAGTGGCCTTTGGGGAGCCCCTCCTTTGTATGGAATATTTAGCATGACCAAGGACTACAAGTATGCATCTGCATGTGTACAGTCCCTAGTTCCATGGCTGTTGTGTGGGGTAGCACTTGAGCACAAGGCTTGCTCAAGCATTTTGGGTAGAATGACAGGGCCATGTGTGAAACAGCCTGGGGAATAAGAGAAGAAACAATGATTTTTAATTACAGGAATGTAAATTGAGGTTAAATGTTAGAGGGAAATGTCATGTTTTCAAACAGCAGGGGTTTACTCCCACATTAATTTCTACAGTAAGCAGTAGTTTACACTGCCAGTCTGTGAGGATTAAACTCCTGCTGTCCCTCTTTGTTTTACCCACATGCTGAGAAAGAAATTTAACAGCTCTCCTTTCCTTCTATTGAATAATGCTGCCCTTGAAAAGGACACAATATCCCATTATTTCTGCCCCAGACAGTAATAGTTATACCGTACTCTCTACCCTAGAACCATCCACATCTTCTCTTTCAATTATCCCTGGGGAAACTGCAGTAAACTACAGCTGCATTTCCCCAGTAGTAATTTAATCACTCAACTATGACTGGTCATGTGCAAACCCTACTGTGATGGAGACACATCCAACTCAGGTTCCAGCGGCGGATTGGAACTCTAATCACCTGTCAGTGAAAGCACATTCTATAAGGCTCATTCAGGAGTAGAATGCGGATTGTTGTGGAATCTCCTGCTGAGGTTTCTCAAAGAAAGTTTAGGTATCTGTCATGGATGTTATAGTATGAATGAAAAGCAGCAGACTGCAGGGACTGCTGAGGTAGAGAAACTATGTTTAATTACTGCTCAGCATCATGGGGCCTGTAGACAGCCTTTTTAACCTCTGTGATTCACAGACGCTGATCAACGTTAGGCAAAAGCAAGTGGGACAGTGTCTGTGAAACTAGAGGATTTCAAAACATAGGTAGGCAAATAACCATCTGAAAGTTCCCCTAACATCAAAGTATATCGGCACGTCAAAACTAGACTGACAAAATGAATAGACCAAAAGATTCCTTCTCTCTAACATGTTCTTCTCCATGTGCCTAGAGGTGTGAGTTAAAATAATAATAATAATAATAATAATAATAATAATAATAATAATAATACAACAATACAAAACAAAGGTAAGCCTTCAAATGTGTGGTGATCCATTTGTAATTTAATAATTACAGAGAGGCTGAACCACATGTATTTTTCTAAACACATAGATTAGACCAAAGTAATCCCTTTCTAAAATACTCATGGAAATTGTATCAGACTTTCTATGGCCACTGGGAAAGAGAGAACACTTCTCCCAAGATTGGCATAATCCTTCCCCCAAGCCCTCTTACCTCATAGCTGTCTGTGAGGTTAAAGCCAACTGTGATGGTGGTTGCAGTAATAACTCCAGGACTCTCTTCCCAGGACTCAGTGGCTGCCTTTGTAGGTGTAGCTCGAGTTGGAATCTCATACTTGAGGGTGGCAGAAGGTAAATAAGATGTTAAATACAGAATTTTTGGAGTGTGCTGTTATATATTTGTTACTCTATATCTAACAGTGAGCGCATGGTGGTGTACAATTTGTCCAGGAGTTAGAAATATGCCCTCAGCCAAAAGCCAACCAGGGCAGTCATGGTGAAAGGAAAACACCAGGGCTAATGGAGCCCAGCACGTTAAAGGTTACAGCAACTAGAGCCAGCCATGCTTCTGAGCCAATAGGGTTTGGTTGGGGCGGAAATCTAAAATAACAAGCTACCATTCCCTAAAGCCTCCTAGCATTAAGGCAGCCAGGTTCCTGGGGGGTCAAGCACTGGCATGCCAGAGGGTGGAGCCTGAGAGCTAAAGGCCACTTGCTAGCAGATGTGGGGATAAAGTTTGGTAGGGCAGTTCCAGGTGCTACTAGCACCAGGTAAGAGAAGAGCATGGCTTTGCATAATGTCTGCAGGGAAGAGCCCAGTGGGCACAGAGGCAGTATGAACAGCAGAAGCTCTCAAGCCAAGCACAAAATAGTCTGTCACTTTCAACACTCTGAGATCTGCAATCTCCCCTGGAGACCCTGAAGGCTGGTGAAATTCAAAGCCAAACCTCAAGACACTAACAGTTCTTGACATCAGGCATATTCCATATCAGCAAAACCTACATATCTGGAAATCTAAGTACAGCTGCTACATGAGGGGGAGGCAAAATCACTTCTGTGCGGACTTCCGGGTTGGCGCCTCCAGGCAATGGCGGAGTTCCTCCAATCGGGAGGAATTTGCTCCGTGGAAATCAGGGTCTGACCGCCACGGCGAAGGTGGAGACCCACTGAAATCACAGGCGGGAGAAGCTTGTGAACCTGGGATTCGGCTGGCACCTTTTGCGCCTCCCCTACTCACGGGGAAACCCTGATTTGGGGATCCGGAGCGAAGTGGGGTGAGCGGCGCGGTGCTTCGAATTGACTGCTTCTTTCACGGAGTGAAGCCGCATCGCTGTTGCCAGAGAGCGCTGACTTTTTCCTGTGGACAATTTGACTTTAAACAACTACCCGTGAGTAGAACGGAAAATTGGACCTTTAAATTTATTAATTTGGCATCGAAACGGGAAGGTTTTAAACAGGAAGTCCACCTTCCTCTTTTGTAAATAGATTGAAGCAAAGACGTTAAAGCCTTGGAAAGTCTTTTGTAAAGGATTAAATCTCCATCGGTTAAAACTATTAAACCCCCCTTGGAAGCAGGAGAAGAGGGGGGAAATTTTGGACCTAGCGAGCCTGCAGGAGAGAGTGAAAAATCAAATTACCACTGCTCTGAACCTGGAAACGGGCTGCCAGTAAGATTGAAGTCTTGGGAGAGTTCATTGACTGTTAACAGAAAGTATGTTGACAGATGGCTAAATAAGAGAAATACATTGTTTCCATGGTCCCCTTCTGCGTTTAAAAAGGAGGAAAAGTAACTGAAATTTGAAACTAACTTTATAATTTAAATTGTGTTTGAAAGGATTGATACAAGTGGAGACTGTTTCCCTCTAGAGGGAGCTTTTGAAACTGCTACAAGAGTGGAGCTGGGGTTTTTCCAGCTGTAAGATAAGAACTGTGAGAATCAGAGATTGACCTTGGATTTTAAGAATGTTGACAGAAGGAGCCTTAGTGACTGTATTATTATAAGCTATTCATTGGAACAGCTCCACAAGAAGACGGATGTTATGACTACTAAACTTGAGAACTTGGGACAAAAAGTGATCATTAATACAGAAATTGTTCAGGACTTGACACAGGAACCTACTTTGACAGGACAAACTGGGGAGAAAACGAAGGAGAAAGTTGTTGTTGTCGAACCTAAAGTAATACAAGTGGGAGCCCCAGCCTTACAGAGGCAAATCGAGGACTATAAGTGGAGGCCTTTTATGAATGAATATAGAAAAAGTCAGAATTTGAAGATTGGAGCCCTGCTTGAACTGGAGAAGGAAGGTTGGATAGACTCTTTCATGCAGGGATTTACTGACCTTTGGGTCCTGAATCTGGGTCAGGAGGTGATTGGAGTTGTGGGGGCTTTTGGATCTGGAGGAGCTTTGAAACATGATTTGAGATATTGTATGGACCTCGGTTCTAGCTGTGGAGAGTTGGCTGGTCTGTCGAGAGGGAATGGGGGCATGGTTGGGTCGGGGGCCCCCCAAGACTTGCTCTTCAGCATCTTCAGCATCAAAGAATATGAAGAAAAACTGCAGAAGGGACTTGGAAAAGATTTAAGAGCCTCGGACAGAAGATCTCCAGGTTGATGAACTATATGGAATGGACGGAAATGACTGGCAGAATCCGAGACCAGGGAGAAGAGATGGTGGAAGAAGATTGGGAAAGTTTAAAGTTTATATATAGAAATATTGTAAAATTAATGAGTGTTAGAAAATTGTTGGAATGAAACTTTATGGCTTTAGCAGAAATGTTATAAGGAGTTAAGTATAAATAAGTACTTTAGTATTAATGGAAATTAAGGTTAAAAATATGTTAAGATATTCATAATGATAAAAATAGAGAAAGATGGAAAGGAATTGCTGAAACAAGTAACAGAAGTGGAATACAAAAAGGGAGGTGTGAGGAGGTCGATGAAATAAGGGAATGAAAGATAGAGTAATGAAATGGTATGGTATATGTTTTTAAATTGTTGTTTTGTTTTGTTTTGTTTAGTGTGTTAAGGTTGTGTTTTGTATTGTTTATATATTGTATTGTATTGTTTCTTCTTTTTTCTTTTTTCTTCTTTGTTCTATTTTGCCTTTTTCTCTCACTTTTTTCTTCTTTTTTCTTTTCTTGTAAGTCTTAAAAGTAATAAAGATTATTTTTTAAAAAACAAAACAAAATCGCTTCTGTGCATCTGCTTCACATGCCAGCTATGGCTGCCCATCCTATGGATCGCTGGTCACCCAGAGTGTGATTTTTGCATGGGACTTGGGTGCATCAGTGAATGCTGGTTCACACTGAGCTGTCATTCCTCAGTCAAATGAATAAACATGGCCAGTCCATTCTTACTCCTGCTGAGGCCACTGCCATCAAGGAGTGAAAGAGGCTGCAGCAGAATGGAATAGCACATGCGATTTGTGGTGAGTCTATTATCAGGCTAGGCTAAAGCAATGGAAGAGAAAGAAACCAAGGCCATTCCATCAGCTCTGCTGAGAAATCTATTCATTTTGGTCCCTCTTCTCCTTGAACTGTTTCCATTCCAACTGGTCATTATAAGAACTACTTTGTAACTTTGAGAATTCTGGTCCAAATTTGCTTTCCTCGCTGTTTCCTCCCCATCCTTTTGTGTTGCACCTTTCAGGTTGAAAGTCTGCAAGCAGAGATTGTCTTGTTCACTATTGATTATATGGGACGCGGGTGGCGAGGGGACGCGGGTGGCACTGTGGGTAAAAGCCTCAGCGCCTAGGGCTTGCTGATCGAAAGGTCGGCGGTTCGAATCCCCGCGGCGGGGTGCGCTCCCGTTGCTCGGTCCCAGCGCCTGCCAACCTAGCAGTTCGAAAGCACGTCAAAGTGCAAGTAGATAAATAGGGACTGCTTACTAGCAGGAAGGTAAACGGCGTTTCCGTGTGCGGCTCTGGCTCGCCAGATGCAGCTTGTCACGCTGGCCACATGACCCGGAAGTGTCTCCGGACAGCGCTGGCCCCCGGCCTCTTGAGTGAGATGGGCGCACAACCCCAGAGTCTGTCAAGACTGGCCCGTACGGGCAGGGGTACCTTTACCTTTACCTTTTAAGCTGCTCTAGGAATCTTTTCAGCTGGGGAAAAATGGTTTAATTAATGAATTCACCCAGTGTTTGACCTGAGAAAGCAGGAGGAAAGGAAAGGAAACAGAACCCAAGAGCACTACTTACAAAGTGCACCCAGTCGCGTATTTCATCTCCCATGTATTTATTTCCTGGGAGTGTTTAAACTTTGGGTCATTATGAGGCATAAGTAAATAATCACAACAAATTATTTTAAAATTCACTGCTGTTATGCAATTTAATCTCAGACAGATCCCAAAATTGGCCGGGGGGGGGGGGGAGGGAGGGGGGTAGAATTTTCCCTTCCAGCATCCAACATGCATTAGCTCCCCCCCCCAACACCTGATATTCAGACCTCCAAAACAGTACTGCTACCTCTCCAATTCCAAGTCACAGTTTGTCTTTATAGGTTTACACGAGCAGTTTTTAATTTGAATTAGTTGATTCTGGAATGACAAACAAGATTTGCAAGCCCTCTGGCAGGCTCAATGAGCTTTGCCAAGATGTCTCAAGATGAAGCAGGGTGTGATCTCTACATATGTGCCACAGCCTTTGTAAGACTAGGTGACCTTGCCAAAATCCAAATGATCCATTTTTGTCGACCATGCTAAATGGGGGGGGGTGTTAAAAGGTTGTGTAAAAGTATCCAATGCCTATTTGTGATCAACTGCCCGGCAGTCCTGAACTTTGCTCATAGACAAGCGTTTGGGGATAGTGAAAGGGAGGGATAAGCCCACGTCAAGGCGAAAGGCAAGGGCAGGTGGGTGGCAGCTCGTTCCTGGGAAGAAGTTGGGAAAGGGAAGAGAGGGAAAGATGCTTTTTCTCTGCCAGTACTGAGCAGTCCAGCAGCTGGAGTTCTGATCCCAGAGGGAGGAACTCCTCCAACTGCTCCATTTGGCAGGAAAATGGTTCTCCCTGGCCAAGCCAACAGTGACTCACTGGCAGGATGAGCTCAGCAGCCCCCTGACCCATATTTCACAAGTTTCTGGATACTGCCCTGACATAAAAGGGCCAGTAATGGGAGGAAGGAAGGAGGGCAGCAAAATGCAGGAAGATAATACAATGGGCACAGGAAGACATACCTGGATAGGATAGGATAGAGGGGAGGCATGATGCTCATTTCTCCCCCCTAAGCATGGTAGGGAGGAATCAAAGCTTTGGGGTTCTAACCGACCTTAAACACTTCTGTAGGCTGTTTCACACATGACAGAGTTGCAACCTCAGGTTTTCCACTCAGGAAGGAAACTGGAACTGCAGTGAATTCTATGAGGAGTGTCCTTGTTGTTGGACTCCAAAACTCCCATCAGTCCCAGCCAGCATGACCAATGACTAAGGCTGGTGGGAGTTACATCTGCAACAACATCTGCAGGGCCACAGGCTCCCACCCCTAATATTGCAAATGAAAAGCTGGTCTAAGTTCAAGGGCAGACCAAAAATTGATGATGTATCTCTTTTGACATTGTTATATTACGCAGCCTTGATTTCTGAACATTTTTATTTTTACAACAAAGTACAAGGGATATGGGGGAAGCACTATAAAGAAAGGGACACAAAGAATATCAACACCATGTTCTGAATTAAGCTGATATTCTTTATGTCCCTTTCCTTACTGCACTTTTTTCTGTACTGTGTTGTATAAGTAAAACCTTTAGGAAATATACCTTTAAAAAATCCAGGCTGCCTAACAGGAGAGTGTCTTACGAGATACTGATTACTGATTCAAAATATCAAGGTCCAAAGCAATCCATTTTCTTCAGCCTACATTTCTTTATTTACATTTCAACCTGCCTGCCTTGTTCACACCATGATGAAGCCAGCCATAAATCTATGTGAACACTCTCTGTGATTTACCAAGAGGCTACTGTAGCTTCCCACCAATGCAAAAGCCCTGTGTTACTCCAGTTTTCTGGGGAAATTTGGCTGATCAAGCTCATCGACTCACGGGCTCATCTCGACTTTGAAAATGACTGATGGTTGAACATCAAGAGAAGACCCATAGGAGACATGACCTGGCACACAGGTGAGGAGAATGTGTCCTCAGGCATGTAAACTCACCTGCACGTCTGAAGAAAAAGCTTTGTGGCCAACTGGCACCAGTGGAATCAGAAGCATGGAGGTGAGCCCAGAACTCCCGGCTCTCCTAGAGTTCATGACCCCCGAGGCCAGCGGCTGCTGAACATGGTTTTCATGGTTGCCCCTGAGGGGCAGCAACATGTGGACAGAGGAGGCAAGCACTGAGCAGGCAGTTCTGCCTGAAGAACTGCTTGGGACAAAGCAGGAGAAAAGCTGCGAGTTAGGCAGGTTAGGCAGGACAGCTCAGTTAGGTGGGCAGAGGGTTAGGCCAGGAGAGGCTGTGTGTTATTAGGCCAGCAGAGGGCAGTTAGTTGCACTCTCTACCTGGCCGGGGGCCGGAGTGAGCGAGGACGTCTCCGGCGACTCCTTGTTCCTCTTCTTCTTGCCTCTCCCTTTCCTCTTGCCCTTGCCCTTTCTCTTGCCCTTGCCCTTCTTGCCCTTCCTGCGGGGAATGTTCTGCACAGGATTGGGGGGAGGGAGAAGACAGAAGAAGGGGAGGAAACAATGAAGGATGGGGGGAGGGAAAGAGAGAGAAAGCAGACACTTGAGAAAGAAGAGAGGCACTCCACTATTCCCATGGAACACCAAGAGATGCCACCCCCACCCCCCAGCCACCAGGAGCCCATTCCCAAGAGACAGGTAGGCAGAGGGGAACAGGGCACACAGAAGAGAGACCCTTCACCCAATAGTCTAGCCCTTGCTTGCTTTGGGGCCAAGATGACTCGATTCAGTAACAGTTTATACCTGTCCCTTCTGCCCACATACTCACGTTCTGCCTCCATTCCATCATGCCCAGGGCTCTGCTGGATGCCTTTGGGGTCAACCCCATTTTGCCCACTACATCCCACAGGCTGCAGAAGCAATCTCCATCAACCCTCAAGTGAACGATCCAGGCTCATGGCTGGCCCTATTAGATGTGGGCTTACCAAATGGAACTAAAAGCAGTTCCTGCAAGAGTTCTAACATAGGATCCAGGCAGAGGAGGGCACTGAGACCTTTCAGTAATTCCACAGGCAGCTGCAGAGTGATGGATGCCATTCTGATCATGATGGGAAGGGTGTAGCCTGGTTCTGGAGATCCACTTTCCCCAGACGACAGATTAATAACTCAGAATAGCTCAGCTGGTCAAGCATGAGACTCTTAATCTCAGGGTTGTGGGTTTGGGCCTCATTTTGGACAAATGATTCATGCATTGCAGGGGGTTGGACTAGATGACCCTCAGGGTGCACCTTCCAACTCTACAGGTCTATGATTCTATTATCTCTCCCACATCCCTGAAGTTAGCAGGCTCTGCTCCGTGTTTTGACTGACATTTCAAAGCATGCTGCCATAACGCCCTCCAATCAATTCCCCTGCCCTGCCCCCATGAGCCCTCTTCAAAGGTCAGACTGCATGAATCCTTCCGTCCATTTAGTGATGCTTATATACGCTCATGCTGTGAAGCTGAGAGCCTGGGGATTTCCATGGTTGATAACACAAAAATATGTGGCTCTATATTTCCTGACCATGACCCCATCCCATACTGCTTCCACCCCCACAACCCTTGTCAGTGTGTAATAAATGCAGAAGACAAGCAATATCTGGGGAATACATCAGAGGCCCCCACATTAAGCAGGGCCAGGGCCAGGTTTCAGCAAGGCATGATGATGTACAAAAAAAAAAAAAGGCCAGTCTCCACATCTCTACCACAGGCTGAATATGCCTTTGCTGTAGCATTCCCAAGTCCTGGCATGGGCTTCTCCTAGCAGGACTCATTGGATGAATCCAGCTCTGTATGTGTTTGAAGGCTAGCATCTCTGGAATTCTGCCACCTCAAGTACCAATATTGCCCCTATGGAACCAGCAGTGCCGGCCCTACCATTCGCCAGAGTGGGGCAACTGCCTCAGAAAGCAGGTGCTGATGATGGAGGGGAGTCAGACAGACAAAAACTTAGAGTGGGAGCAAATCTTGACTTTTAAGAATGGGGGAGGGAAGCATCCATAATACTGAGCAAGCCTAATACGTCACATAAGTCACATTCCATGGTCGGGAAAGGTCTTCTTCACTGTCTAGGCCAGGGAGCATCGGCGGATGGGTGAATCTGCTGATTCAAATTTCTCCCTATTTCTTGCTTTTCAGATCTTAAGTTCAGTTCTCCACATTTCCATATCAGTTTGAGAATTATTCTCAAAAAAGGTTCATGAAAATTTAGCAGCATTTTAAGTGCAGATTTTTCCTACTACACACTTTTGCATGCAATTTTCCCTAACATAAAGCATTTTGTATGTTACATTCATCAATATAGACGTCTATATGCACACTTTACCTTAGTATGTGCATTTCTGTACATTGCAGAATTCAGAAGAGGGTGGAGTTCACAGAATGGCTGTTTTTCAGTCCAGAAAGTGTGAATTAAGTAGGCTTGCCTTTAAATGCTGACTTAAACAAACATCTCCCCCAGCCCTGGCTCCTATATAGGCCTCCAAATTTGGCTCAGCTCTGGGGTAAGAGTCACGGAAACAGGGAACCCCTGTACTTTGCTCCCCTACCTCTTCGGGATCCTGGGCGTGCAACACGTAGGTGAGCTGTCTGTCGCAATCAGGCATGTAATGCTGACAATAGTGGGCTGCAGCTGCTGGATCCGGCACAATCAGCAGCTGCTGGAGATCACCCTGAAAGGAAGACAGGAGTGGGGGGAGTGAACACAGCATGTCAGAATCTTGTTGCAAACATGTGCCCATGTGTACAAACACACACACACACACACACTGAAAGAACAGGCAGTCGTTGTCAGGGTGTATCCGTTTGCATGTACCGTCTGTGTGTATGTTTCTACTGCAGTGAGAAGAGAGTGTTGTAAGACTGTGGAGACAATTAAATGAGACAAATGTGTGTATTTTCTTGGACTGTCTCCTCCTACAACAACTAGTAACTGTGTTATATAACTTGCCCTAAATGCTCAAAGCACTCCATGGGCATTCACTCAATAATCTTTACAACAGCCTTCAAGATCAGAATAGCTATCACTCTGTTACAAAATTGGGAGAGGGGAGCCTGAAGCCTTACTAGTTACAAAAGGTCACCCTGTGAGTTGGAACTTGGTGAGGTGGGAGAACCTTCCTGCTCTTAACCACAATACCACATCATCTCTTAGAAGGAGGTTGCTCTCTCTCTGCCATGCAAGGATAAGAACTCATAACTTTTCTCCTAAGAACTATGCTGTTTTTAGGTACCTCACAGAACTCTAACCCGGATCCTCCCATTCCAGAAGCCATAGCTTCAGCCAGTTAGCCAGGATTGGCGAACACTGGCCTTCTCTATTGTTTGCTGCCCATTCAGGCACTCCCAGGCCTTGTCTGGTCCTCAGCCCAACCTTCAAATTGGCTAGAAGCCCTGTGTCCATCTGTCCAGATCAATTCAACCTTGGTCTTGGATATTTTCTTAGCAGGCCTCCTTGCCAGTGTTCATACAGAATTGGCTTCATGAATATCAGACTCTTCTTCCATTTGCCTGACTGCTGATCTCATCCTTTCCTAAATGGACTTTGTAAGGATACAGCACAACAATCCAAATAATCTCCTGTCCACTCTTGGATTCACTATCTTTGGACCATGCTTCAGACAGCAAACATTTAGGCAACACAGAACTTTGCACCCAGCCAATGATGGAGCCTGGCAAAGAGCTCTGTATAGTCTGAAAGTCTGCATACTCATATGCCAATAGAACTTAGAGTGCACTAAAAGAAGTCAATCATCCCTTTTCCCCTTCTTTCTTTTCGTCTCTCTTGCCTGAGACCACAATGCCAACAGCACAGTATGCCAAATTGTTATGACTGTGCATGTACACAAACATGCTTTGAGTTGCAGCTGGACATGCCCCCCTCTCCCTCCACTGGGCCTGTGTGATCCCAGCCAGCCCTGGTGCACAAGCAACATATGCTCCCAATAAATCATCTCATAAAGTATGTCCATTGGGCCTGTTTCCAGCACAGCCCCCGGAACCGCCTGCTCCCACCTGCTCAGCTGGGACCCACAATTACTGTGCTCCCAACATTCATTTGGAGATGGAAAGGAAAAGAAATCGAGCAGCAAGATGGAGAGCACAGGGGAAGGGAGTGAATCATGCTTGGCAGGGGGTTGGACTCGATGGCCCTTGTGGTCTCTTCCAACTCTATGATTCTGTGATTCTGTGATTCTATGGCCCAAGGGTCAGGTAGGGACAGAGAGGGCTGGATCAAGCAAAGGAAGCCCCTCGGTCAAAAAAGAAGTCACAGGGAGGGAGGAGCCGCCAGGACTGGGAGAGTGTCCAGATTCCCAGACACATAAACAAATAGAATCGCATATGCACACATACACAGAGAGAGAGAACATCTGCATACCCAGCTTTGTAAAAATATACACTGAAGACCCTGTGAATGCATATTTACTAAGGCACACTTCTAAAATACCTCCTAGCATTCTGTTCCCATTCACTGATGTCACAGCTCATTCAATCTACTTCCAGCCAAATTGCAGAGTATCCTTTCACATTTTCATATACTACTGTCTAGCAAAAATCATGCTGTGAACCCTCTGTGCATAACCCCCTCCCAGATTTATTCTGTGGGGAGAATAGCCAGTTAGGGTGGGCTTGGGGATAGGGAGGGTTACAGAGATATCCAAGAATTTTAATCACCCAAATTGCATCACCAAAAGTCGAACAAGGAGACCGTACTCTCTCACACATTCAGGCCGGCTGCTTGCAGAAAGGTGGTTAATATTGTAAATGGGTCATTCAGATATTACAAGCAGGTCTTTAGCAACAGAGGCTTTTAAAAAACCATTTTTTCCTTAGAAAGTATAAATTCTGACTAAGCATCCCGAAACAGGCAGCGAACACATGCTGAGGAGCCTCGATTGGCCAAGGATCTCTGGCCTTCATCCACCACTCATCCAGGGATGTGTACCTGCCCTTCATACTTTCTGTTACTATGGAAAATGCCAGTGTTGCAGCCCTGAGCATGATTGCTGTGTGGAATGGTTTTAACTGAAGGGCTGGGGCAAGGAATGAGAGTCCCAGAGTCCCCTTTCACCTAACTAGAATGGAATTTGACAGAAGGCAGAATAGTGACTGCTCGTGAAACTATAGTTCCTGCACTTCTTGCCCTGTTGTTCCTCTCAAGCTCACCCCTCACTGCAGGCTCCCTGGTGCCTGTTCTGCACTCTGTTCTGCTTCAGGAGGATTAGCTGCATTCCTTGCTGGAGGTAGGAGAGAGGATTATGAGAGAAGTGTGACAGAACAGACATACAATGTAGGTTTGGAGCATTCCTCCTGGTTCCTTACACACACACACACACACACACACACACACACACACACACACACAGAAACAGACACAGACACAGACACAGACACACACAGTTTCAGTGAGCCCTCCCACCACATTGCCACCCAACAGACAGTTGCCCCACAGTCCAAAATGGCCACATCCAAACCTTGCAGGCACTCCGTCGCTGCCGCCCAACTCCCCAGAGGCTAATGGCTCTGGGCCAAGGTTTCCTGAGAGCCACTACAAGAAGTGCTTGTTCTTGGCCACCCCCAGGACCCGGCCTAGATGCCTTCAAAGACCTTCTGCCCTCTGACATTTTGTGCTTGGGGGAAGAATGTAGGAGGCGGCTGGGGGTGCTTTCTGCTTCTGGAGACCATTGGAAAAGGGCCAGCGTTGTCCCGCCCAGATTTGGGAATCCCTGGGGCGAGGTCTGGGATTTTCTCTTCAGATGAAAAACATCTGCAGCACTTGAAATATTATTATTATTATTATTATTATTATTATTATTATTATTATTATTCCCCACACGTCTGACTGGGTTTCCCCAGTCAGTCTGGGTGGCTTACAGCATATCTAAAAACATAATAAAAAAAATCAAACATTAAAAATTTCCCGATACCGGGGTGCCTTCACATGTCTTCTAAAAGTTGTGTAATTCTTTAACTCCTTGACATCTGACAGGCGGGCGTTCCACAGGGAGGACGTCACTAACAAGAAGGCCCTCTGCCTTCTTGGTTTTCCTTTTAAAACTTTATTTCCACTTCTGTTTGGAAAAGGTAAAACATATGGGCACTCATTCCACAAAAGTGCAGAATCTCCTCACTGCAGACAGATACGGCTTCCTCTTCTCTGCCTTCTCCTCATGCCTTCTTCCCCTACCCCTTTTAGGTTCCTGTTTCTGCCTATCCACAGTGGCTCACTTCGTGGGATGGAGGCACCTTAATGGCCTCCCAGCAGAAGTGATGCTGCCATTTACTGGGAGGAGGACAAGCGAAGCAACAGCCAGATTGGGAATATGCAGTCACATCACTAGAGTCAACCCAGTGCTCCCACCTGTTTGCCCACACAGCCCTGATCTTGTTGCTGCCTTACTCCTCCTCCCCGTAAGCAGCCATGACACTACTGCCCGGAGGCTTTTGCTGCAGCTCTGCCCTACCAGACAAGCCATTTTTGCTGCCTATTGTGCACCCTTCCATCACTTACATTATCTCTGGGCTCCCTGTCCTTTAGCTTCACTACGTCTTGGGACCTCTTTCCAGTCATAAGGCCTATGTGAGGTTTTAATCCCAGCCAAACTGACAACTGTCCCCTTTCTTCATTTGATCCTGACAGCAAACATTCCTGAGTAGCTGAAATGTTTGCAGACAATATTCTGTGTCATCTCATGAGCTCAGGCAACCCATACCAGAAGTTTCACGGTCACAGTCACAATAGGACCATGGTATGGTGATCTAACTTTCTCATTGTGACTCCAAGGCCATAAAAGGACAGCCCACTCAGTTCTGTGTCTGCAGTCCCTGCCTGAAATTAAGTGAAGCTCCATAAGAAAGATCCTAACATAAATCCGGCAGCCAGTACAGGCATACAAAGGCAGGCTCTGCTGAACTCCCTCAACCATACAGGCAGCAAGCTTCAGAGAGTGAAGGGTGGAAACGGGAGGTGGGGGGACCTGTGCACGAGTCATTGGTTTTCCATGCTCCAACATCAATTTACATTTCAGAGGGTGCCAAGGTGGCTGTTAGGGCAGAAAATGGCATCTGGATTCTATAAGATTTGTGGCACTATAAAATATCTGGCCCTGTGAGCCCAAAGTCCACCCAGCCTCCCAGATTCCTGCCAGACCCACGGAAGAAGGTGGCATGGCTGGAATTGGGTACAGAGAGTTCTGGATTTAGTAACTCCCATAAGAAACAAAGCTGGCACATAGGTAAGGCCAGATGTTTGGTGGGTCATGCATCCCAACTAGAGTTTTGTTTGTGAAGACATCTGTAGGCAAATATAGACTATTTAACTGACTGGTACACTCTTTGGCGGCAGTTAGAGGTTCATGAAATGATCAAAGAAAGCATTTGAGACTTCTGAACGATCTTTCCTACCTCAAAAACATCTTCATCCGGCCGGCGAGCTGCAAGCAAGGTGGCACCATCAACACTGACAATTGGCTGCATGCTTCGCTTTAGGGGAAGTATTGCAGGTTCTTCACAGTCAATACTCAAAGATACATTCCCACCTTCCACACTCAGAGCAATGCGATGCCACCTGCCAAGGGATGGTACAGATCAGAAAGGTGGGTATTAAGTGGGATAAATAAGGTGCCTGGAAACAGGGCACTGGGGACCTAGATCATACTCTCATCTGACAGTGGAGTGGACTGACTTTCACAGGGGGTGTGAAACAGACCGAGAGAGGCCAAGAGAATGAGACTGGAAACAGTGCTATTTGCTGTTGGCATAAAAGAAGCTGTGGTATTATGATCCAGGAGGAGAAAAGAGGCAACACTGAATTTTCACATTAATAATGATTGTTTCCCACATCTTAAAATTCACTTTATTTGTATCCCACCCTGTTCCCAAGGAACTCGGGAAAGCACATGTGAGGTTATCTGTTTTATCCTATAAGGTAGACTAGGATGAGAGCTAGTGACTTGCCCAAGACCACACAGCGAGTTTTTTGAAAATGTACAAGTGGGGATTTGAACCCAGCTCTTCACAGTCCAAAATCTATCCAATACACCAACCCTTTGATATATGGATTTGAACTACTCAGCTAAATCTTGGACTGAAGATCTCCACTGATGATCGCTTCCATATCATTTAAAAGTTCACATCTCATTTATCCTCACAACATCCCCAAGAGGTAGGCTGGGTTGACAGAATACCGTATTTTTCCCTCTATTACACGCAGATTTTTTCTCCTAAAAAGTAAGGGGAAATGTCTGTGCGTGTTATTGAGCGAATGTGTGGTCCCTGGAGCTGACAAGCGCGAGTGAAGGCAAAAATCAGGCAAATATCAAATCGTCTGCTGCTTTCCTGCATTCTGCCTCAGGGTCTTACTGCCCACCCGCTTCTGTTTCCTTACTGTGTTTGTTCAAACGGAACAAAGAGCAGAGAAAACCCCTCCCCTCCAGGCAAGCACGTCTGGGACTCGAAGGCAACATGCAGGTTGGGGGGGGGGAGAGAGAGAGAGAGCTGGCTGGCTTGTGGGGGGGGGGACTTTTGCCTTCCTTTCCTCCCTCCGGTAAAACCCCTCTCCTGCATTCTTAGCCAGCTGCTTCTCTGCACACCCCTCTCCTTGTCGCTTCTATGTTTTTCCTTCCCTCCCCACTTAAAACGTGGTTCCAATCACGGATCCACATGGATCCTCAGGATCTTTGCATTGAGTCACCCCAAATTCACCATCAGATCACATAGCAATGATCTGATGCAAAAACAGGGCTGCAATGGTGCAAAAACATGGTTACAAAGCACGGATCCACATGGATCCTCAGGATCTTTGCATTGGGTCACCCCAAATTCACCATCAGATCACATAGCATGTCCATGGCTACAGCCTGCACCAAAAAAATCACGCACCCACTGTTGCCTGGGTCTGCAATGGTACAAAAACGTGGTTACAAAGCATGGATCCACATGGATCCTCAGGATCTTTGCATTGGGTCACCCCAAATTCACCATCAGATCACATAGCATGTCCATGGCTACAGCCTGCACCAAAAAAATCATGCACCCACTGTTGCCTGGGGCTGCAATGGTGCAAAAACGTGGTTACAAAGCACGGATCCACATGGATCCCCAGGATCTTTGCATTGGGTCACCCCAAATTCACCATCAGATCACATAGCATGTCCATGGCTACAGCCTGCACCAAAAAAATCACGCACCCACTGTTGCCTGGGGCTGCAATGGTGCAAAAACGTGGTTACAAAGCATGGATCCACATGGATCCTCAGGATCTTTGCATTGGGTCACCCCAAATTCACCATCAGATCACATAGCATGTCCATGGCTACAGCCTGCACCAAAAAAACCACGCACCCACTGTTGCCTGGGGCTGCAATGGTGCAAAAACGTGGTTACAAAGCATGGATCCATATGGATCCTCAGGATCTTTGCATTGGGCTACCCCAAACTCACCGTCAAATCACATGTCTGTGGCCGCAGCATGAAGCACAAAAATGATACATCCACTGTTTCATTCAGAATTTTTTTTTCTTGTTTTCCTCCTCTAAAAACTATGTGCGTGTTATGGTCGGGTGCGTGTTATAGAGCGAAAAATACGGTATGTGATAAAGAAATCGCTAAGACCATCCAGTAAAATTAATGGCCCTGGAATAATGTGAACAAATGTCTGGCATGATCAAACCCAATACTTTATTCACTACTTCACACATACCAAAAGGAATGGTGTAATTGGAGAAGACCACAGGAACAGATATGGGATACGAGAATCACGGGATGGAGATGAGCAGAAATGTCTCACCACAATTCAATGGCATTTAACAAGGAATTATCAAAGCAAAGAGTTAAAGCAGACGTGGGGAACATTTGACCCTCCAGACATTGCTGGATGACAACTCTCATCAGCCGTGACCATCAACCATACTGACTCCAGCTGATGGAAGCTGAAGACCAGCAACAGCTAGAGGACCACAGGTTCCCCATCATTAGAAAGTGGAATATTAGGGCTGGGATACCACCTTAGGAAAAATCTGTTTGTGTGTGTGCCTGGGGTGTGTCCACAGAGGTGGAGAGTGTCCACTCCTTCTTCTTATCTCTGTTCAAGGATTTTAAAAAGGGTTTGATAATTGGCAAAACCTATTTGACCGGAGAGGCCGATGGGAATGTGTGCACAAGGGAATATGATAGAAGCATACAGAAGCTGTCTTTACTGAGTTAGACCACTGGTCCATCTAGCTCAGTATTGTCTGCACGGACTGGCAGTGGCTCTCCATGTTTCAAACAGGGGACGCTCCTCACCCTGGGGATGCTGGGGGTTGAACCAAGAGCTTTCTTTGTGCAAGGCAGATGCTCTACCCACTGAGCTGTGGCCCTTCCCCATGAGACTTTCATTGTACAACCACCAGCTCTTTGAAAATATATAAGACACTGTAGACCTAAACTGGTCTTTCAGTTGTGTGCCCAAATCAGATAACAACTTTCAGAGGCTTCTTCCCACCCCACCGATCCCAACTCACTTGCCATCAGCCAAGTTGACTCGGCGAAAGTGAGGATAGTCCTCAGGCACTGGGTGGCCAAGCTGGTCTTCATAGAGGAAGACCGGAGACCGTCCGATCTCTACACCAAGTTGCTGTACTCCCCGCTCATCATATACAGAGAGCAAGAATGACTGGCTTCCTTTGACAGCTCGCAGAGTAGCCAGTATTGAGAAGTCCACTGGGAAGGAGCCATCTGCAAGGGAGGAAGGCAACACATCATGACAGTGAGAACTGGGAAGGAATTAGAGAAAACAGTACTGAGGTGATGGTATAAGAAATAGAAGGTATTGTGCAGCAGATGGGGAGAAAATGGGATGGGAAGTTGGAAAAATACAAAATATATTTCATGTACTTAAATATATGTTTTTTGAAAATTTAAATAAAAAATATTACAAAAAAGGCTCAGAGTCTGCCCATCAGCTTTGATGCAATACACAATCCAATGAGTTTTCATGCTCCACCCTTACCAGGAAAGAGCTGCTTGGTTGGGGCGCTGAAATATGTCTGGTTCTCTAGGCGGAAGGCAAGATCACTTTCATCAGAGCCATTTCTCTGGGTGCAGATACCAGCAGCGATCGAGACCCCATTTTTGCCCTCTCGCACACCAAACGCCTGGAGCACATCCACAAGGTCATCTGGAAGGGAAGAACAGGACATAGTTACCCCTTGCCCACAATACAAAGTCATATCTGGGGGGGAGTAAGGGCAGTCCCCACTTCTGTGCCCAGACAGGTCACTTTTCTTCTATTAGACGAGAAAGCCTTGCCACACACCATAAAGCTGATGTGTTTGTTGAAAACAATAGCACCTGCTTAGCTAGAGGTAGATGTGGAATCAAAAAGGAAGTGTTTGGACACCATGGGAACTGAAACCCTTTCCATGCCTCTCTTACATTTCATACTTCTCCCATCATCCTTGACCACTGGCTGTTAGGAGAGGCTCAGAATTTACAGGGTTAAGAGTTCTGAGTGATGACGCCTCACATTCTGAGGGCGGGCTTAGAACACTGAAGGGAGTGGTTTACTGTGTTCTTTCAGTGTGCGTGTTAGCTCCGTGGAGAGAGCAGCAGCCATGGGCGAACTGTCGCCAGGAGATTTATAGCTATTGTGTTTTGCTAAGGAATAAAGACTTTAAGATAAGCAGACTGCTGCGTTTCAGCCTGAATTATTGCCTTCACACGAAGAACGTTTCCTGCTTCTGTTCCGCTGTGTTTTACGCTCTGCTGAGTCAAAGGTCCCAGGGGGGAAGACCAGAGCTGCGCAAGAGAAGTGTGCCGGACCCCCGGACGAAATTGACCCCCAACAGGTTATGGAGATCAGCAATAAAGATAAGCAACGTTCGTGTGTGTGAGAGGACTGCAGCCAGAGGCCAGCTGATGAGACGCTGGGAAGTGAAACTGCAGGCAAAGAGGCTGAGGAGCAGCCAAAGGCCAGCTGAGGAGTAGCTGGAGCCAGCCAGGAGTTTGCTGTGAGGAGCTGGGATCTGCCGGACCGGGAGGTACTTGTAAGTAGGCCGGGCCCCGGGGGAGAGATGGCAGACAGCCAGAAGTTGTCAATCCCTCTTGATAAGGTGGACGGGAGCAAGCCCTGGGCCGGGAGAAGGCAGGCACTGAAGAAGACAGTGGGAGCCAGGCCAGAGGGGGCTGAGAATTGCTCTGAGGAAGCACCAAGAAGCCCAGAGGGGGCTGGAAGTCCAAGAGGGGCTGAGGGACGCCCAGAAGGCCCAGAGGGGGCTGGGACTGTGCTGGAGGGCTGCCGGAATGCCCCTACACGTGAGCTGCGTGCTGGAGAACAGCTGGGAGAAGAGAAGAGCTTTGCACCAGAGAATGGGGATGCAGGCCATTCCAAGGGTCTTGAGAGTGCCCAGGCTGTTTGGCAGGAGCTGGAGGGGGTTTGCAGAGAAACCACAGCAGAAGCCAAAGGCCATTTTCCCAACGGCAGAAAAGCCTCAAGGAGGAGTGCTGCTGGAAAGGTTGGGGGGGCAGAGAAGACCAAAGGCACGTTTGCAAAGTTTTCCACTCGGAGATGTTTTGTTTGTGCCTCGGCTGAACACCTGCGTCACAACTGCCCACAGAGAGCAAGGGAGCCAGGGCAGGATGTTTCCAAGGTCGTTTCCCATGGGAACCAGCCGGGTTTCCATGGCAACAGAGGGAGCAGGCGTGGGAAGGCTTATCAGCTGACTGCGTCGATGGCTGTTTTGGAGAACACCTACAGCGAACGCCCCAAGGTCGGGGGCAGCAGGAAGTCAGTTGCTAAGGCAACAAAGAAGGACAACTCCGGAGGGGGGAGAGTCCTACGTTGGGTTGTTGACTCGGCTGCGAATGCCCATCTGGTCACAGCGCCACCTGATGGACAAATGTGGAACTGCAAGGCTGTTTCAACTGAGAAAACAGTTAAATTTGCTACAGGTTCACAGGGACGTATAACCCATGTTGGTAACATGTTTGTCTCTTTTTTACAGGCTGAATTGAAGGTTTATGTTCTCCCTGAGATAAAACATTGCCTGCTATCTGTACCGTGCCTTTTACAGGAGGGATATTCAGTGAGTTTTGAAAACAATGTCTGTACAATTTCCAGAGGGGGGAAGCAACTGGTACGTGTTGAGAAAAATCAGAACAATCTCTTTGTTCTGGAATCACCTCTGGAGGGAGGGGGGAACACTCATGTTTCATGTGCATGCGTGTGGCACAAGAGGATTGCACATGGGTCTTGTGAAGACTTGCAGATGTTATCAGAATGCACCAAAGGGTGCAAGGTAAGAGAATGTGGTGCAACCCTAAATTGCAGGGCTTGTAGAAAAGCCAAGAGCAAGGGATGCAGTTATCCCAGAGTGGAGAGGGTAACCACAAAGCCTTTTGAGCTTGTGCACGCAGACCTGTTTGGGCCTATGCCTCAGCCAAGTCTGGGCAAAGCCAGGCATCTGCTGATTTTGATCGATGATTTTACTAGGAACTCCTGGGCTTTTTCTCTGACAACGCAGGAGGAAGCAGCGCAACTGATCAAAGATTGGGTTGCAGAGGTGGAACTGAGGTTCTCCACCAAGGTGCAAGGTTTCCAGTTTGACCGTAGTTCAGAGGTCACTGGGTCTGCTCTAAAGGGTTTCTTTCGCCAGAGGGGGATACGTCACAAGGTGACTTCTCCTCAGGAGAGTGGCGTGGCAGAGCTTAGGAGTAAAGCTCTGGTTCAAGCATCAGAGATTCTACTGGATGACTCTGGTTTGCCTCACAGTTTCTGGGGGGAGGCAGTAAAAACGGCCAATTTCACGATGAACAGGTGCTACAATGCAGTGGTAGGTGACACCCCGTATTTCCTGCTTCATCGGCAGAAGCCGCTTGTGCATTTCTTTCGCACTTTTGGTAGCAGAGCCATGGTGCCTGTACCAAAGTTTCTGCAGCAGGAGGGTGGCCCAAGGTACCAGGAAATGATCTTCTGTGGATATGAGCCTGCGACAAAAGGGTGGAGATTCGCATACCCAGAAGGTGATCAGACCAAGCTTCTGGTCAGTAAACAGGCTGAGTTCTTTGAGCAGGATGGTTGGGCAAGGCGCAAAGCGCGCTCTGACTTTCACTCAGATTGTCTGTCTGACTCTGAGGAGGAAGGAGAGCCAGAGCCTGAACCTGCTGGTGGAGACCGGGTCCCTGAACAGAGTAGGGCGTCTCCACAGGTTGTTAAGGGAGTGTCCAAGAGTGAGCCCTCATCTCCTGTGCGCATAATGGAGAAAGCTCACAGACGTGTCAAATCAGAGGGGGAGTCTTCTGATGAGGAAGACGCACATGCTGGCCCCAGTGGGTCAAAAGGATCACCCCAGTTTGTGCCCAGGCGGTCTTCGCGGGCTACAAAGGAAATTCCACCTGAGAGGTTTCAGGTCACAAATGCGTGGGTTGGTTTCGCACAGTGCGAACCTAAGGTTTGTGAGGTTCAACAGGTGCCTAACAACGATGCCAGGAAGGGGCGGAAGGCAATGGGGAAGGTGTTGAACACTCAGAGGTCCTCTCAGAACGTGATTCGAGAGGGGGTGTTAGGAGAGGCTCAGAACTTACAGGGTTAAGAGTTCTGAGTGATGACGCCTCACATTCTGAGGGCGGGCTTAGAACACTGAAGGGAGTGGTTTACTGTGTTCTTTCAGTGTGCGTGTTAGCTCCGTGGAGAGAGCAGCAGCCATGGGTGAACTGTCGCCAGGAGATTTATAGCTATTGTGTTTTGCTAAGGAATAAAGACTTTAAGATAAGCAGACTGCTGCGTTTCAGCCTGAATTATTGCCTTCACACGAAGAACGTTTCCTGCTTCTGTTCCGCTGTGTTTTACGCTCTGCTGAGTCAAAGGTCCCAGGGGGGAAGACCAGAGCTGCGCAAGAGAAGTGTGCCGGACCCCCGGACGAAATTGACCCCCAACACTGGCCATGCTGTCTGGGGCTAAAGGGAGCTAAACTCCAAAAACTTCTGGGTTCACCTGAAACATTTTGGGCTTTTGATTTGGTGATGGAAAAACAGGAGATTCCTCCCCTCCACCTTAACTTTATAAAAACACATAGCTTGTGTTTTTCTTCTTAGCTTGTTCTATTTTATCTGTGTAAGCTTCCTTAAGTTTCAGACTGGGGAAGAGGCGGGATATAAATTAATATCATCATCATCATCTACCTCCACTGTCAAAGGCAGTATGCCTCTGAAGAAACTGTGAATCACGAACAAGGAGAGTGCTGTTGCACAGAGGTCCTACATCTCAGCTTCGCATAAACATCTGGTGGGTCATTGAGAAGAAATGGATGGTGAACTAGATTGGCCTTTGGCCTGATCCAGGAGGGCTCTTCTTATGTTTTTAAGATGGCCTTATTCAATAACGGCCATATTACACATTAGAGATCATCATTCCCCAACAACAACAAAGCCATGCCAAGTCTAGCAGAACGGCATGGCTCAGAGCACCATCACATTGCCATGCCAGCTCTTCCATCATCTCCGTCTGCTGTGCAGATGGGCTGATGGCTTGCATGCACTCAGCTCATGGCACATGTGACTTGCGGGGGCTGGATGAACAGGGGGGAAATGCATCTTATTCCTAAAATATGCCATGTGGCAACATGCCTTCAAATTCCAATAAACTGAGGAGTCTAAACAGAATGTCATACTTTTAATATGGATAACTTAATCTGGAACAATCATTACCACTTCTGTTCTATGCTCACTATCAATAATCATGATAGAAACCCCACTGTGCACGTTAATACACACTGAATAGGAAGGGAAGTGGGGGGAATTCTGCACCTTTTTGTCATTCTGCATCTACAAAATGAAAAAGGCAAGGGAAACTACTTCACAACCACCATTCTTGAGAATGGATTCCATAGTGAGGCTGGAAGATGTTTGAAAATCCAGAAAGAAAACAGGACTGGCCTGGTTGAAACTTAAGCAGCACATTTACATTTATTCCTGTGCCTTCTGCTTCATCACAAACTAGTAGAAGTTGGAATTCATCAGTCAAGTAGACCATATAACTTTCCCCCTGGAGCTTTCCAGACCAGTGACAGCATATGGATGACTCATGGCAGCTTAGGCTCTGGCCTGATCCAGTGAATGCCTGTGGAAGCCAATCTCACCATGGCCTTAGGATACAGGTTCTGTCGAGCCATTCTTGCCATCACTGGCTACCTTCCCAACATGTAGGCATCCTCAGCATTGGCAGCGGTTGACATCCTGTTGGCCAGAGTGCCCTCCTGGCCAATAAAAACCAGCCTGATCCATAGGCTTGCCCCACTGTGGGTGTGGGATGAAAGGAAACTAAGAAATGTAGACCCGAGCCTTAGAAAATTTGTATATGGCAGACCATGTCAGCCCAGCAATGGTAGTGTTGGTGGCCTATTAGCTGGCACATTTAAGACTTGCGTGTCCATTATCTGTTATACTCAACAGCAGCGGCAATAGCAGAGCTTCTGCAAATGGCAACATCGACTGTGTGGGCAGCATTTTGCATTTACCACAGTGTCCCAGACCTAGTATCACTCTGGGGCATTGCTTGGAGGCTGGCAGCCAGTATATTTTTCCGTGTTGAAGACACCCCCATGTATAAGATGACCCCTATTATTTGAGCCCAAAATTAAGACATAAATATTTTAAACACCAAACAGAACAACTTTTATATTTTATTAAATATTCAAAACACTGGTATATTTAGTACAGTATATTTAAACATCAAACAGTGAGGCAAGCTGTGTAATGGTGGCTGCTCCTGTCAGCTCAGTGCAACTTCACTGTAGCTGCAGCTCCAGCTCTCCCACCTGTGTGTTGCACTTTTGACTCAGTATTTACGGTATGTACCATATTTACTCCATGAGCGCCAGCAGATGCAGACTGGTCGAGGAGCTGCGACTGCCAGAGCTGCCTGAGTGTGTGTGCTTGGGGAATGAGGGGTCTGGGTAGCCAGGGGGCGGCTGAGGGAACCGGGTGGAAGGAGCAATGTTCAGAGTGGGGGCTGCAGGGTTTGTCGTGAGGCCAATAGTGAGGGGATATGGATGGTGCTTACGGATATATGGATGGTGGCATGTATTTATTTATTTATATATTTGTATAAGACAACCCCCAATTTCAAACTTAAAAAAATTTGGGGGAAAGATTCTCTTATACATGGAAAATACAGTATTTGGATAAAATTCTACAAAGTGGTCCTCTTTTTCCAGGGACGGGATGGGCCTAAGAAAAGAAAGATCTCACAAAAGTTCTCAGAAACTTGTCTTCTTGGAAATTTTGGCTCACTTCCAGATATAACCCACCGGAACTGGCAAACCACTGACTGTGACAGACATCTTCTGGAATGCAAGAGACATTCTGCATCTTTCCTAAACTGGAAGAATCCCAGAAACCCAGTTTTCATTATTATTAAAAGTGTATCAGTTGCAGGTATTTTAAAGCAATATAGGCTTGCTGAAGACCAAGAGCTCTAGATGCTCAGAGAGATAGAGAGAGAGAGAGATGGTGCATCCAGACCTTTGATGGTTTTAGCTGGGATTCAGTTGCATACTGGCAAATTTAGATTGTACAATTCAGGTTGATACTGAGCTCTTGCTCAACAAACCCATTTCCTGAAAAGATGGGACTTCTGTGGTGAGGAAAGTGATGGGAAATTGCATTGGAAAGCTTGGCATAATGCTTGTTTTGATGTAACGTCACCTAGCCTCCCTGCAAACAAAAAAGGATGAATGCTCTATAGATAAGTCATCTGGAAGCACCCAAAGGCATTAATGGAATCCCCGTCACTTCCAACTAACCTTCTCCCTTTATTCTGTGTTAGGCGACCTCTTCCTTGGTGTTCTCTGGTTCCTAGAGCAACCAGAGCCACTATTCGGATGGCCTCTCTTCCAACAGGTGGGCATGCTTCCTGCCTTTCAACCTTTGTATATATTTTTTCAATGTACTGAGAAGCAAAAAATAATGGCAGTTTCTTCCACACAAAGGGGTTCCAGCAAACTCCCGCCGCAGGGGGATTTGAGTCAACCTCCCTCATTCTGACAAAGTTCTTCATAAGGTTATTTCCTCAGTTATTAGTGGGCTGCTCATACAAGGCTTTTATTTTATTTTAAGTTTTTAAGCTTTTAAAAAGAAGCCTACCTGTGGTTTAAGCAAAGAGTTAAGGAACTAACAAATCATGTACCAATAAGTATGTTAAGTTAATTAAGGCACCAGGCTTTAACATCAACCCCACCGAGTTATTGCTATCACAGTATTTAATCTTTTGACCTGTGTTAGATTGAAGGCAGACCCTCCAAGTGTCCCTATTTCCCTATTTCTCCTAATTTAGAGAAGCCATCCCAGTTTCTGATTTGATCCCAGAATGTCCTGCTTTTCTTTAGGATGTCCCTATTTTCCTTGGAGAAATGTTGGAGGGTATGGAGTTACCCAACCCCCTAGCCATCTGAAGGCAGCCCTGTATAGGGAAGGTTTTTAATTTGTGATGTTTTAGTATGTTTTAATATGTGTTGGAAGCTGCCCAGAGCAGCTGGGGCAACCCAGTAAGATGTGTGGGGTATAAATAGTAAAATTATAATCATGGAATGGGACGTCCCTATTTTCATCAGAGAAATGTTGGAGGGTATGGAAGTGAAGGATTTGAGAGCTCATAGTTCATGCTCTTAACCACTACCCTCCTTCCTCTGGGGGCCTGTATACAGAAGGATGAGTGTTAAATTGCCCACATAACCAAAGGAAAGCAGAGCACAAGTGCATCAGGTCGGTCTAAGTCTGTGGAAGCAGGAAGGTGCCCCTTGAGGAGGCCTGGGCATTTATTACAGAAGCAAATTCTGCCTATGTTTCACACATGCATACTCCTAGGCTAGCCTATGTGTGTCCAGGGGCGAGAGAGAGCAAGGCTCTCTACCAGGGTTACAGAGCCATTTTTAAAAGACTAAGAGGGGGAGGCAAAGGAGGAGTCGTGTCCATTCTCTTCCCCTCCTATGCAAAGAACCCAAGGCTCAGCCAGGAAAAAGCCAAGCTACATTAAAGGAAGGAATGCATTTGCGCATATGCGGAGTGCACTGACAGTCTATGCACAGCCTCCATCCATCAGGAAAGGGCACAAGGGCTGGTCTGGCAGAGAACCATATCCTAGCTGGCAGACTTGAGCTTGGGCACCTCCCATGGCTCTGGAACTGAACACCACAAAGAGCCTTGTGGCTCCTTAAAAGCTAATAAATTGGTTATGGAAATTAAACACCTCCCCTCAATCTCTCACTGTGGTTATAAAAAGCTGTCTGTGGCAGTTTCTCAAGGGGGGAAGGTCCTACCATTTCTCCCCCTCCCTTCAGAATTAAGTCTGGGGCTATTGTGTGCTTTGCATACTGACAAGAAGGTCTGTTTCACTTGATTTAAGCATTTTTAATGTTTGTCTTTTTTAAGGGTCCTTGTAGCAAGAGAACTGGAGGTTTCGCATGCACCACCCCCACTTTTGAGAATACCTTCCACAATGGTTGGGATGGGTGAGGAGGCTGCAGAAAGATTTCCTTGGAGGTTAAAAAATGGTTTCTCTCCTTTTCTCCCTGAACAAATTTTCTAACCTTTGCTGGGAATTGTGTGGGGAGTTCTAGTACACCATAGTCTGTCCATTCAGTCCCTTTCCACCAAATTCTTTTTGCCTCCTGCAGTGGGATGGGAACATGGAACCTCTGACCCTAGAGAAGCCACAACTCTGTCCCATCTCCCATGCTCCTTTGACCTAGTTCTAAGATCCTGCTTCCAGCTGACAATGCTCCCAATGGACTTATTGTCTCCGCTCTGCTGCTCTCTGCCCACCCCCGTCACCATTCCCTGTCCAAGCAAAGCATTCAATAGGATTTCCACATTACCTTCCCACATTAGCAGCCACATGCTGGGATGGCAACTGGGCATGATGGGGACGTGCGGGGGAGGCTTGTTTTCCTGCCATCCCATTTGCACACAGAAATTCAGTGGTGGAAAATGTGACCTTGGGAGCTGAGCATCTGCAAACAATCTCTTGTCCCTCTCTAAATGTCACCAGCAACCCACTGCCAACAAAGGCTGGTTTCAGGGAGCCCCAAGACAGGAGAATGTAGGAGTTTGGGAATCACACAGCATGCCTACGTTGCAGTTAGATGTGCAAAATCAAAATAGAATCCCACCTATAGAGTGAAATTCTATAAAACAAACTGACACACGCAACAGAATGTGGCCTGGATGTACAGTTCTGTTTTATATGAAACAGATTTCACATGAGTTAGAATTGTAGAGTTGGAAGGGACCCCGAGGGTCATCTACTATTTCAATGCCCTTCCCTGTTTCTTTTTAAACTCCTTACACAGAGAAAGGTAGCCTAGACTGCTGCTGAGCAAATTTTCTACTTGCAGGGATGTTCTTTTTTTAAAGCCACACAAAACGACATAGGAAACATTCAAAAATGTGATTTCCTCACCACCAGTTTGAAGTTGTACAACTGAGCCCATTACACAACACAGGCTACTGCCTGTTTTGAATGCAGGCTTAGCCTGAGCCCAGTGGGAACTGATTTGGCCATAGGGGAACTAAGACCACATCCAGCCAGCACAAGTACTTCAACAGCAGCTTAATGCATCTGTAGTTCTGTAGTTATGCTGGGAGGAGGACAAGGGGGGAACTGGGGGAAGATGAAGACCTTTCCCTGCTCCTGCAAACACACTCCTTTCCTAGGGATCTGCTGCCTACAATAGAAGGAACAGCTTCACAGATAGCCTGCAGAACAAGAAAGAACTCTGCAGTGCCCTCCCACAGTCTCCTTTGAGGTGGAAAAAAGTAGGGAATGGATTTCTGCACAAAACCAATAACTTTGTACAGGCATCTACTCCAGAATAATTGATTTGCTGCTCTTCTCCTCCATCCTTTAACAAACACCATGCATTAACCGGCAGCTGCAGCTGTTACATCTCCTGACTCCTTCCATGAATGAAGCTCATTCTTTCCCCCATCTCTTGTGACCAGCAGGACTTTTAAGTTTGTCCCACAGTCGGCAGTGGGGGAAGGTAAGCCAGCAGAGGAACAGGGGCAAAACAGGGATGGAATTCGAGGCAGGCCCAGCCTACCTGCTTATTTTAAAGAGGGGGAACAGCCTACCTAGCAATTTTTATTTGGGGGTCTCAGAGAGGAATTCATCACGCTAAACCTATTGCTCCATCAGTGCAAGAATTTCTGCTTGCCTGATGGAACAATCTGCCCTGTTCTCCCCTGTGTGCTATTCCAGGGGTTACCCTGAACCTCTGCAGAGCCAATTTGGGAGAGTGCAGGGCAAGGAGAGGAAGAAGTTTTGGTGCACTAAGAGAAGTCTTTGCATAGGCTTCTGCTGGCAGAGCTCGTGAGTTGAATCCCACCCATATTTTCCACTCCTGGAGCAGAAAGTGTTCTGGCTGCAGCCTCATCACATACAATGGCAGGTATAGGAACTGCCCATTAATGAGAGGCTGCCCCACCCCAGCCTTGAGACTACAAAACCCATGATTCAGTGCAACTGTGTGTGATGCACACGTGCACAAAAACAATGAGGGTGGTTCAACAGAAACAAGCAATTGACATTATTGAAAGAATGACAGTGTGCTTACACGGCTAACTAAAATTTGAGCAGGCAGATAGATTTCCCACGGAAATCCGTTTCTTAGAGCCAGCAAAGGGGGATTGAAAATGGAATTCTGCCCATAAAGTTTCACACATGCCTTCTGAATTAATCCCTAATGCGGTTTGCCTTTGTTCATGTAAGCTGAGATGGATACATTCTTTGTGCCAGTGTTCCAAACACAAAGAGATGTGAACAAGATTTTTTGTTTCCATCTAATAAACAAGAGTTGTACAAAATCTCACATCAGAAGCCAAAGGGGAGAAAAAACTGAGGGCTAGTTCAGCAGCTCAGGAGTGCGTGCTCATGTGAACAAGCATGCAATATAAGCCAAGAGTTCATGGATCTTGGCTGCAATAACATCTGCAATCTGGAAAGCACATTTTTCCAAAGTTCTCAGATTGAAGAAGTTGCCATGGTTAAGATCTATGAGCTCCTGACTCACATGACACAGTTTCTCATGCAAGTACACACCCAGAGACGGTGAGAAGGGCTCACACAAGAGCGCGAGACAAATATCACCCAACCCAACTATGTGTCTGAGGCCACAAGAGAAATGACATTGTGGTTCAGAGCAACCTGCCATTTAGATCAGGAATATTCTAGGATGATTGGTGGGAAATCAAAACCACAGATACCAGCCAGGCTCCATTCTGAGCTGGCTGCAAATGTCATTGACTGTCTCTGCTGAGAGCATCTGAAATATTGATCTAAAAAAGGCTCCAATTTTTAAATAAACAAAACCTGTAATAAAATATATTTTTAAAATCTGAAATAAGTTCAATAAAACATTTTGTTGCAGATCTCACTGCTATAGCCCAAATAAATAGCCCAAACCTAAGCCTCCATGTCTATGCTACTCCTCTGACTACCAGATGCTGAGTTTCATGCTATTAGCTTCTAGCTAACAGATGTCGCTGTTGCTTACGGGTAGCATAACTTTGAATGGCATCTGCACTTTCCAAATGGAGTTCCAGGGAAGCTTATCAGGGTCCCATGGCAAGATGATCTTTAAAAGAGGTCCAACCTTCTCCTGAAATTCAGTCACAGGGAAGCACAGAGTATGCCTTCATGGAGCCACTGGCCACTTAGTCTTCAGCTGCCTCCAACCAAATCTCCTGCAATGACATGTGCAAAGAGTCCTTGGCTGGCAAATCGAGGAAACGTTTCCCAGTGGGTAGGGAGTTTGAAAACCATAGGGCTAAGTGGACCCAGCATCGCTTATTCTATGTCTTTATCATTCCCCCACAATGTTTTTGGATAACATCAGGCAGCAAAAAGCTCTGAATTGGATTTGAATCCAAAAGTACATGTGACATGGGAGGTCCATGACTGGATCTCCAGACATCTTTTTAAGCTAAAAAGAAGGCATAGGAGAATGCAAAAACCGGATCTGGGCCATCACACTGAGGAAAGGTGGCTTAACCCTTCCTCCAGTGCCATTTCCCTGATCAAAATTGTCCCCCAAGCTCACTTCTAGGCCCAGCAGGAACACAAGCACCTATACTGTGCCCATTGCCTTCCCCTCCTGGGGCTAACAGCAGTTCAGGAAGGTGAATTTCAATCAGGAAAATGGCAAGGGGGCAGGATTAAATTCCCTCTCCTCATGGCTGTGTTTTTACCTTTTAAAAAAGATGTTGGAAGGCTAAATAAGGGATCTCCCTCTTCATCTGCAATTTGCCCTGGTGTGCATCAAAAATGTGGAGAAGGGACAGGGCTAGGGTCAGGATGGAATGAAGGATACTAGGAAAGCTTGGGTGGGAAGGAGGAGGTTTATTCACAAAGTTGCAGCCTGGGAGCTGAGGAGGAAATGATGAACCGCAAGTGGCTTGGAAAAAATGCACTGTGGGTGGTCTCTGGCTGCTTGTAGGCTCCAGCCCTGACCTGCTCTGCCCCAAACTGAGATGATCCCAGGCCCTGCCTCATGTAGTCAGGATCTGATCCCAAGGAACATAATGTGCTGGTACCAAAGAGAGGAATGCAGGCAGAAAACCCCACCAGGCTTCAAGTCTGAGGCCTAGCTCTCGGGGAAATAATAAACCTGTGTCATCTAGGCTGGGCTGCTTCACAGTGCAGATACGGGAGGAAACATATATTTCTCCTCCGTACAGAAGCAGGGAACAAGGGAGAGTAAAGTTATTGCTTACTCTTCTCACCAATGGTTTGGGGTTCCTGCTCTTCTGCAAGGAATTTTTGCTAGTATGGAAGGTCAGATAATCAATAAGATTCCTCCCTCACCTGCAGGTTGAAGTGGCTCAGCACAAACTAGGCTTGAATGGAAGTGACGGGTGATAAATTTAGATTCCCAGTAGACTAAGTGTGAAGAAGGGGTGTGTGCTAAGCAGGCACATAAGTCAGTACTGACCACAGGAGAAAATACCATCACTACGCTGAAGAAAGATCAGTTTTAGGTGGGGGAAAGCCACCCCTCCCCACAACTCTGCCTGAACAAGATAGCTATAACACCTTGTTTGTCTCTTAGGTCGGCTCTTTGAACAACCATCACACTTCATTTATTCATTAACTCCTATCTCTTTTTTCCAACAGAAGATCTTAAGGTGGCTAATAAAATAAATATGCATGCAATACAATAGGCCAGCAGGCCAGTGGAACAGTATCTTCTAAACTTTCTCCCATTCAGAGTAGCTGGCTTCTGCATGGACAATACAAAATGGCTGGCTGACCAGTGGAAATGGGTTTTCCTCTGCTAAGCTGCATGTAGCCCTAACTCTCTTCTCCTCATTATCCTAGGAATTTCAGCACCACTATTTCCACCCCCATCACCTCTTGTACCCAAGATCCAATTGAAGCTACAGAGTGGAGTATACAGAGATGTGAGTCCAATTCAGGTATCACTAGTAGTTAGGGTGGCGTTGTGGGTTAAACCACAGAGCCCAGGACTTGCCAATCAGAAGGTCGGTGGTTTGAATCCCCACGACGGGCTGAACTCCCATTGCTCGGTCCCTGCTCCTGCCAACCTAGCAGTTCGAAAGCACATCAAAGTGCAAGTAGATAAATAGGTACCGCTCCGGCGGGAAGGTAAACGGTGTTTCCGTGCGCTGCTCTGGTTCGCCAGAAGCGGTTTCATCATGCTGGCCACATGACCCGGAAGCTGTATGCCGGCTCCCTCGGCCAATAAGGTGAGATGAGCGCCACAACCCCAGAGTCAGTCATGACTGGACCTAATGGTCAGGGGTCCCTTTACCTTTATAGCTAGATCCTATAATGTGCTGATGATAGAATCACTTGGGATATAGGTGTAAAGAATAAGAGGAGGAAGCTGATAGATCAGCTGTTTGCTCACAAGAAAGCTGTTCAGCCAGGTAAGGAAGGGCAGGGCTGGAGAGATGCTACAAGGTTCCAGACCCTCCTGGTGGCTTATAAGCCTCAAAGGGAGCCACAGGAAAGGAGAGAGGGGAAAGCTCCCCTGTGTGTCTGGCTACTTCCATTACTTAGCAAAGTAGCAGGATTGCCTGGTGATGGTCCCTGTAGAAGTCAGGAGCTATAGATTCCTGTGAGCACAGAAATTGTGCTACTTCAGACCCCTCAGGTAAAGGAGTGCCAATGAGGATGATTCTGTTATCCAAGCATTCCTAGTGTGATGAAGGATCCAGCAACAGGAAAGGAGCAAATACATAAACATGGGGGGGGGGCATGCAACAGACATAAAATGGTGCTAATTTTCAGCACACAGAAGCTTTTCAGCACTGATTAAATGAAAGAGGCCTAGGGACCATCCCTGGCCCCAGATAATGAGTGTCCCTGGCTCAGCTTCGGGGGCTGCTAGATACACTGACAAGTTACCAGCTCAGGCAGCAACAGCTCCACTGGAGGAAAAAATATGGAAAAGGAAACAGGCCAGCCAAGTCTTCCTCCACCAGATACATGGAGCTCCAGCCAGAGCCCATGCCTGCCAGATGTTCACAGCTGGGCGTATGTCCCCATTGGCTCATCTACACGACCTGCCAAAATCTGGATTTTCCATTCCCAGCAGTAAAAGAAGATAAATTCCAGGGCAACCCCCGAGCCAATGATGTCAAACCTGTAAGCACCACCTACTGCTGCTGCATGTTATTGAATCTCCTTCCCTGAGCACAGGTGACCTCCCTGGTGACCTGTCCATGGTGCTGAACAATAAGTGGTGCAGCCCATGGGAACCATCTTAATATTAGAAGCAGGTGGAAAGCTGACTCAAAACCAGCAAGAAGCCAATTTGTCTGCAGTGGCTGCCTGGAACAACTGCACAAACAGGCACCCCAATGCAGAGAGATGTGCAAAACACAACACAGAGTCTCACCAAACACAGAATCATTCACCTCATTCCAGAGCTAGAAAATATTCCAGTTTCCTCAGAAGCCAAATACAAAAAACATTAACTTATCTTTACTGTCTAAACAGATAAAACCCTCCAGTATAAAGCAATGATAACAAACTGTTCTGGGAGAATATGAAGGGGAAAGCTGATGACATTTAGATTAGAGCATCAACCACCACTGCAGAGAAAATGAACGTTGTCCTGGTGAGTACAAATGTATGAGTGGAAAGTCAAGGTCCAAGTCAGCAGTAGGAGGTCCATCTTGTCATCTGTTCTAAGGAGCAGCAAGTCCCATTATCAGGAACCTGAACAGGTATTTTCCCACCATGTTATTAATAAAAATGGAATGGAATGGGCAGGAAGCCATGTACAAGGACTTCTGCTTATGCAAAGGGGCTTTCCCCACTCTCCTTCCCCCATGAGCCCCAATGCCCCATGAAATTGGCTCAGTGGGGCACAGAAGAACCCCCAGAGCAGGGGGGGGGTCATTTTATCTGACAAGCAGAAATGCTTGCACTAACAGAATATTTGATATACCACAACACTGAACATTTCCCAGAATCACATGCATTTCAGCAAGTAGTATAAGCTAGTCTTGGTTATGATTTTGTCTATTCTGCTAAATTTTATTTTGTTTCTCTTGCTGCTTCTGCTATTTCATTTCTGTTATGCTCTGTATTTCTACTGGTTTTCATTATATGTTGCCCTGAGGGTTTTTACTGAAGGGCAGCACAGACATTTTCAAAATAAAGAAACTGCATGGTGGTGATGATAGTTAATAACAGCAGCAGCAAATTATATCCATCATGAACTTCCAATATACATGACAACTGAGGGTTTCAGAAGCTAAAACAGACAGGCCCCCATCCCCAAGGAGCTTACAATCTACGTTTCAATAGTGAGGAAGCATCAGTAGGGGAGAAGAAGAGACAAAAGCCACAAGGAAACACATACGATACCTCTTGATATTTTACAGCTTGCCTTTTGAAACATGCATTTTCAGTCATGGCACTGCAGTGGAAAGCTATAGGCACTCACAAGCTATAGGCACACTTCATCCCAGCCACATGAGCATATTGATGCACTGAGTTACACTTAGAAAAGGCAAATGAAGCAGTGAAGATTTTGTTTGGAAGCCTCTCAAGATTACCCCCAAGTGTCTGTTATATAGCCAGAGAATGCAACACTCGGCCCAGTGCTAGAAAAGCCGGATATTTTATTGCAGTGGACAACAGTTTAAGAAGCACTGTTCCATATAAACACATGTCGATCCATGCCTTTCTCTCCCCCACACAATAGAGGTTAGAAGAGCCCTGTGTGGCCAGCCAGCACATAATTTTCAATCCTTTCATCCATCTCTGTGATCCTTTGGCCCTGTGACTGCCAAGAAGGCTACTCCTAATGCAGTCCTACTTATTGATATGACAACTGAAACCCACTGCCAAGAGTGGCTAGCAACAATTAACGTATATCTGGTGTTTGACACACCTGGTTGCCTTTCTAATTGCCAGTGCCAGAAATACATAGAGATACTTGGGTACAGAGCAAGACCGCTGTCTTAGTTCTTAACATTCAGCTTAGTGCTGGTTTCAGTTTAGTATTGGAAGCCCAGGCTGCATGTCATTCTCTTAGTTCTATGATTATGATTGTGGGGAAATCATAGAGTTATGGGGCTGGGGCTGGAGCACCTACTTTGCATGCAGAAGGCCCCAGGTTCAAACATCACCAGGTAAGGGGCTGGGAAAGACTCCCATCTGAAAACTCAGGAGAGCCACTACTAATGGTCTAGACCATTTTGAATGAGATGGGCCGGCAGTTTGACTAAGGTAGAAGGTAGCTTCCTACATTCAGCTGAGATGGCCTGGTTTTGGCAGAGCTTAGTACTGGCATTTGCAGCCACCAATGTCACCTTAAGTCTTGCCATACTGGGACATATCTGGCAGGCAGCAGTACTTGCAATCCTGTGTGGCATGGAAGTGCAGGCTACATTATATGGCCTGATGTCCTGTTGACCCCCTTTCAGAGAAAGTTGTGGTTGAAACTGCATGCTTCTGAGTATTAGCTGTCCAGGAATGAGGCCAAAGAACAGAATGCAAGCAGCTGTGTACATTCTTGACTCCAAGGTATTTGCCCCAGCCCTTGTTCTCAACCATAACTTTGTATACAATGAATCAAAACAAACAAAGATTTTTAAATAAAAAACAAAATGAAATTTTGCAACAAGAAGGCCCATGTTGGGTGATTTGGAATAAATTATGCAGTGTGCTTCCAGACAGATAGATAAGATTGCAGCCATTACTAATCCTACTCAGAGTAAACTCACTGAAATTAATTAACATGACTAATTTAGGCCCGTTAATTTCAGTGAGGACTCTGAGTAGGCTTAGCATTCGATACAGCCTATAGAGGTATATGTATGTGTGTGTGTCTCTGTGTACACACGGGGGGGGGGGGAGGGAGAGAGCAAGAGAGTTATATGCTTTGGGATCGCAATACAGAAATCATTTAGGCTTTCTCTGCATTTCAAAACTAGAATTTGTGGAAAGAAATGGGGCAAATGTAGGGTGGAGAGTTATGAAAAATGGGGAGAGGTGAACTGTAGGACCAGTAAAACAGTAATCACCAAGGAAGAACCAAGAGATGCTGAGCAAATTTAGGTCCCACCCTGGGACCACCAAAAACCCCACTCAGCTCAGATATAACTTGTAGTATTTCACAAAAGTTATCAGCAAACACCAGAACTGAAATAACTCCCATGTGTTTCTAGAAACTGAGCCTGTCTGGATGCTAAAATCTAAGCCAGATACTCTACTGGTCTGGCAATCTTGCAAAAGTGAAATACATGTTGAACAATTGAATAAAGAATCTCTCCCCTTCCCTGTAGAAATAACAACATTAACAGCAATATTCCATTTTCAGAGTGCTCCTCACAATCACAAAATGTGGTCTTTACATCAACCCTGTAAGGTAGGCCATAGCATTAAGGTAGGTCAGCGTTACTGGGCATTTTGGGCCACAACTGGAAAGAAGAGGTCCCAGCAAAGGAAGAATGGATACAAAAACTTATGGAATATGCAGAAATGGTGAAAGAATAAGAAATCAAGATAACAAACGTTTTATAAAAGAATGGAAATGGTTTATTTAATATTTACAGATCAATTGTAAACAGATATAAACATTGGCAGGATTATTGTAATAACCTGCAGCTACATAAGTGTGTGTGTGTGAGAGAGAGAGATAAATAAATGAGTAAGTTAAGTTAATTTGGGTATGCAGAAGATATTAAAAATAAATTTAAGGAACCGCAGAAAGAGGGGGAAGGAAGTTAAGTTTTAAAATGTCAAAATGATTGTAAAATCAGTGAAATGTATATATTTGAAAAGTATAAATAATTTTATTTTTTAAAGGTAGGTCGGCATTACTGTTCCCATGTTTTAAAACCAAACAAGTCCATGGCAGAGGCAAAATAGGAACTGGGTCTTCCTGTTTCACAGCTCAGTCTTTTAGCCATTATGCACCACTTTCTCTCACTAAAAGCCCTTCCCAGTTTCCTCCACCTGCACTTCTTGACTGCCTATTTATTTTCATGTTCTTCTCTGCAATCACAAGAGCTAGAAACTTATGCTTTTTAAAAGTCAAAACCAAACATTCTCAGGGTGCTGTATCCTGCATCTATCTCCATGTATAATCATTAAGAGGGCTTCCAGATGATTTATTCCCATGAGTCACTATGGCATGAGTGCTGAAGTGAAACAAACATTGCTTTTCCAGTGCCAATTTGTGTGTGCAGATCAGTGAGTTTGAGTAACATCAGCCCATCATTATTTTTTCCCTTGCTTTTTAAATAAAAGTGGGCAGGTTCTAGAAAAACTGAAGTTTCTCTGTCCCTCAAGAGATGTGTCAATACATCCGTGACATTCCTACTAGTCACAACAGAAAAGAAAACAGTACCTCAAAACAAACAGTGCCTCAAAAAAAGTGGTACCTTGAACAACTCCTTTTAAGGCATAGGCTATACACACATTGCCTGGGCTTTTGAGCAACTTAAACGTTTTTTATGAATTTAGTTACTGTTTTATTTTAAATAGTATTTTAATTTTATTGTTTTTAGTTGTTGAAACTTCTCTGGAAACAATAATGGAGACTGGTATAGATATCTTCAAATAAATAAATAAAGGGTGCAAAAATAGCTTCCTCCTCTCCCTCCCCTGCCCACGATCCTGCTACTCCATGTGGACTAGCAGGATTTGTGGGTGATCTATACTCTGATTCAGTTGGTTGTGAACACACAAACTGCAAGATATTGAACCAAACAAGTCTTTCGTTATCATTCTCATGAAGTTACCACTATGGAGAATCAGAAGCAAAATGCATCTTCAAAATAACATCTTCTCCCAAAATCTTAGCTAATAGTCATTCAGGAAATCTGCACATAACCTACTTGCACAGGCTAAGAGGTTACAGTCTGGAAAAGGAGACCCTAGGCTGGGGACATATTGCTCTTCCTACCCTTTGAGACAAAACAGAAAGGCCAATTGATCACTTCCCTATGTTGCAACATATTACCCCATCAAACGGACACCGTGGCAGTGGGAGGGGGGTCCAGCATTTTGCTGTTGCACAAAAGCAACTGGGGTGGTGACCGAGGTTGTGGGGGGTGTGAACTATATTTGGAGAGCAAGTCACCTGTGCGGAGCGAGGGACGGCTGTGCATGGGGGACACCAGTTGTTGTAGGGGGGCAGCAACAGACACACAAAAGGAGGGGAAACTGGACTGAAGGGTTTCAGCTGCTCCCAGCCGCTGGTGATAGGAGCAATGATAATGGGAAACAAAATGCCTTGCCGTAGAAGTGCTCCCTGTTATTAGGGCTACTATATTGAACTATGATAGACTTTTAGGCATAGTGATAGCCCTCCCTTTCTCCCACCCTCACATACTTGCACTGCTGGCCCACAGAACAAGGATAACCCCCCACTCCCCTGCCTGAACATGTGGTTTGTGAGAGACACATGCACAATGAGCAAGAGGTTGGGTGAGACAAGACAGGGAAGGGGAGCCTGTGGGCCTTCCAGATGTTGATGGACTACAACTGACACCCCCAACCACTGGACATGCAGGCTGGGGTGGATGGGAGTTGCAGTCCAGCAACATCTGGAGGGCACCACACAGTGTGCCCTGAACAAGATGATCTCAAGGTCCCTTCCTGCTCTATCATTCTTTGATTAAAAGTCCTGGCAGCACTGCCAGTGCTCTGCAAAATGTTCCTATATATAGCGCTTGAGACAGTGGAAATTAGGAGGTGGAATAAGCAGCATCAGGCCTCAGTGATTATATGTTTGGTGGAAATCAAATGGTGATTGACAAAAAGAGATACATTCATCCAAATCGCACAGAGACCAAGCACCTATGACTATCTATCTCTGCTCTTGACCACTATTTGATGCCTGCAAGCTTGTTGCTACATGCATGCAGACAAAGCCCATCTCCTGGCAACTGTCATCTAGAGCCGTCCCTCAATCCCTGTGGCACTTCAGGTGCAGACGCTGAGCTCATCTGCCTGAAAGGCCTCTCATTTTTTCTCCATCATGTCTAAACAAGTCTCTGATGAGCTTGGAATGAAGCTGTAGATGTTTCTTGGGCTCAAATGTCTTGGGCCTTTCTGCTTTTGATGCCCTCATTCACCTCTGGTTAAAGAGAACAGAGCTGTTTTGTCCAGCTCTGGTCCAGCTGCCAAGCCATCATAAAGCATCAAGATCTCATACTATCAGTCTTCTCTTCCCCTTCTGTAGTTGTCCTAGACCCGTGTCAGAACTTGCTCAAGGGGCCAGGAGTATCTTGCATTCCCCTAGCAAATGTTTGACATGATGATGTTAACACTACCGAGCATCAACAGTGGCCATGAGGGTGATCAAACGCATTTGCCGGCTCTTTGCTGCATTTCCAGACATCTGCGACATGAAGGAGAGACTGTTTGTTTAATACTCACTGCACAGACAGACATCCGATGTCACATACATCGGTGCCTGAGTGGCGGGGGATGCAGGTCAGTGTGTGCATGCTCTGAACAGTGGCTCGGGTGGTGCTGTGGTCTAAACCACTGAGCCTCTTGGGCTTGCCAATCGGAAGGTTGGCAGTTCAAATCCCTGTGATGGGGTGAGCTCCCATTGCTCTGTCCCAGCTCCTGCCAACCTAGCGGTTTGAAAGCATGCCAGTGCAAGTAGACAAATAGGAACCGCTGCGGCAGGAAGGTAAATGGTGTTTCTGTGCACTCTGGCACTCATCACAGTCCTCCGTGCACCAGTAGCAGTTTAGTCATGCTGGCCACATGACCCGGAAAACTGTCTGTGGACAAATGCCAGCTCCCTCAGCCTGAAAGCGAGATGAGCGCTGCAACCCCAGAGTCACCTTTGACTGGACTTAACCGTCCAGGGGTCGTTTACCTGTACTTTTAAAATATGTATATGCACTCACTTGTTGAAGAGAGAGAGAGTTATTGGGTCACAGTAAAGTGATTTTTTTTTGAGGGGGGCACTGAAACAGCTCCTTGCCAAGACCACAAAGGACTCTACACCTCTGTGTAAACATCAATTTCTCTATGGCACCACAAGCTATTATCTTGGCAGTTTGCATGGACAGGGCAGAAACTTGTGCCATGTGCTGCATCCCACATGGAGTGATCGTTATGCTTAGAATTTTACTGCTGATGCAGTGAAAATCCAGCCCCATCCTAAAAGCAGTAAAATATCATCATTTGGTGGATCGCTACCATTTTGTCTTCTCTGAGCATGCTCAGTTACGCTCACCAGACAGGCTTTGTCTTCACCACTCACCATCAAAGAAGGCAAGTGCAAGAACCAACAGAGCCTTTTCTTCAGGCAGATCAAGATAACCAAGTGACAGCAAAACTGCAAAAATTTTAGCAGGGGCAATTAGAATAAGATATATTATTTGATTACAGGTATTGATGAAAACCTCTAGAATGTATTTTGTATAGCTAAGCCTTTATCTATAACTTCGGTTCATTGTATTTTATTTTATTGCTATGGCTAGTGGCTGATGCAACTAAAGATTCTTCTGATCTGATCTGAACCAACAGGGACTCACTCAGCACCAGGCATCCTGTGGTGAAACACACCAGCCCTTCCAGAACAGGCCACACAAAAGTAGCCTGAAACATGTTCCAGCATCCATGTGTGAGTGAAAAGAACTTTTTTTTGTATTTGCCACAGCAGTTTGGCACAAGGGTACAATAAGCTTCTGAGCTGCACAAGCCACCGTTGCTCATTCAAGATCTTGCTCAAAAGCTTGCATGCACTTCTAGTCACAGAAGGCTGTTTTGTAAAAACGATCACCTTGCCCTTGGCCTTGCCCAAGATTTCCTTCTCTTTTTTTGCATTGCTTAGTGTTTGTATACCTGGAGGTATCTTGCAATATACAAGATTGCATAGATCCCCATGCTGATCCCTGCAGGTGTCATATCAAGCCTTGTGCAAAATCAGCACAGGTTGCAGCAAACCTGGTTTCTAGACGGTACTGCTGCTACTTGCTTCACGTCAGGAATAGCACTTAGCATTTGCACAAAGCCTCTGTTTTCAAAGTGTTTTACATTTGCTACCTGAATGAATATTACAATAGTTCAGAATGCAGATGCTAGGCTGCTTACAGGGAAAGGGGCATGACAAGCACATTGTGGCGGAGCTTTTTCAGCTGCTTCTCCTGCATTTCTGAGCCCAGTTTCAAGGGCTGCTCCTAACTTTCAAAGCTCTTTAAGGGGTCACAGTATGTGAAAGTGGCCAGACTCCACCAGTGCCTGTCCATACTCAGAAGCCCCTTTCCAGCTTACCATGTTATCTGAGGTGTGGTGGGTGGCTACCAGGAAAAGGGCCTTTTCAGTGGTGACAGCACCCTCCCCCCCCCCAAGTTTTGGAATGTTCTCCACAGCAAGGCTGCCAGGGAACAATATTCTTCACCCCAAACGGGTTTTTAAAGTTTTGTTTATCTGCTTTATATGGATACTGTCTTTATAGAGTGGCTATGTTACTTAAGGCATAATCACAATGGTGTATCTAAAGGGCAGAGTATAAATTTAAACAAGAGGCAGGGAACCTCCAGTCCATGGGGCAATTTGGGACACCAGAGGGTCCAAGTTGGTCCACAAGACCATTTCCCCCAAACCACAGGGTGCAATCAGCTGATGGGTGAAGGGCAGGGTTCAGTCCTATTGGGTGCCACTTTGCCAGAGAGTTCCCTGTGGGGAACATGCTGATGAAGTAGATCCCTCCCCCCACAAGTCAACTTTGACAGATGAGTTGGCCCACAGGAGCTGGTGGGGAAATAAAGATCTGGCCAACAAGGTACCCTACCTCTGATCTAAACAAACTAACAAGCACAGTTTGTAAGGTAGGTCTCCTTAGATAGCTGCTTACACTGGGGTAAGCAGATGCCATAAAACTCCTTTTCTAGGAGAAACTGCTGCAAAAACAATGTGATCGTAGCATTGCTTGTCACTCTGAGGTTTGGCTGGGTTGTTTTAAGGAGAAAGGTAGTTGCTCTAAATAAGCAATGAAAATAAGTAAGTAAATAAATATCAAGAAATGTACACTTGAATATTTGTGTGTGCGTGTGCATGTGTGTGAGAGAGATACAGAGAGAACATTATTCAAATGTGTCCATTTCCCATCTGTATTTGCCCATCTCTTTGTGTCTGAGGGTCGCCTTCTACGCAGGGTAGATACAAGAGTGTGTACTTTGCTGCACAGTGTTTATCTAAGCCCCTCGCTGTGGGTGCCTGTCTGCGTTATTCATCTTCATGGGTGGCTGTGAGAAAGGCAAACTGCACAGCTTGCCCCACACACCCTGGAGCCCCATCCAATCTCCCTTGCAAGCCTTCTTCCTCCAGCCCATCTATAAGTAAGATCTTAGGAACACTGGTGGTTCTGTGGTTCATAGATTCCTGCTTATTAACTTATTTCATTTCATTAACAAACACTTCTCACCCCTCACCTTTTCTACACAGCAATCTTCATGGCAGCTGACATAAGAATTAAGAAATGCAATTTGGGGGAAAATATAACACATTTTTATAAACATACACATAAGGCTGGCCTTAAATAACAAATATATAGATATAGATAGATAGATAGATAGATAGATAGGGAGTAGAACTATGCAGCAGGTAGAAATAATAGGGCAGGGACATAATTTCTATGCGATCACCCACCAAACACTCATGCAATCAAAATATATTTTAAGTTGATGCTAATAGAAAGAAGAGTAAGCAACCAGCCTAATACCTCCAAGGAAGGCATTTCACAAGAGGGAATATCCTGCAGTTGGTAACTACCTGCCTCACTCCCCAAGGCAGGGCTACGCAGAGAGCAGGGTCTTAGACGGTGAACACACCAAACAGGCTGGTTCATGCAGGAGAACAACCTCAGTCCTCAGCTGTGTGGGTCTTTACAGATCAACACCAGCAATTTAAATGGAACCAACAAACAAACTGGGGGCAATTGAGGATCAGGGAAGAACTTGGTTGGGGAAAGAAGTCCAGGGCACTACTCACCCCACCCCCAAACACAGCAGGGCTGACTTACTGCATCATCTAAATAGGAATCCCACCCCACCAGCCCACACACATAGCCCACATTAAGTCCAGAATCTAAAACTACCAAACTTAACACGAGTGGTGAAGATATTTAACAAGATATTTTAAGAAATTTAACAAGTCTCATTTTATAACCTGCCCCCTGTATTCTGAGCAACTTTAAATTTATGGACCTTGCTATATCCAATACAATCCTGCAGCCATTTGCATGATAGCTGCAAAAGTTCTCCATGGCATGCATGTGTACCAACATATATTTTAAAGTATGCATTCTTGGTGCTACCAGTCATATTTTAAGTATGAATGGGAAAGTGATCCGATTTATATGGAAATGGCTGGAATGATGAGCACTAGCACTTCACAACTGCAACACTTTGTTGCAGGCACCATCTGTATGTACTAATAATGATCTGTTCATAATGTGCTGGTCCTTCTGTAGCCACACCAGTGCCATCCATTAACAAGTAGGAGCTAACAACAGGCTTAAGAGAACCACACTGTTTGCAGAAGCACAAAAAGAAAATATTTTGAGGGATGCTGTTCTTTGGCGCAGAGGATGGAGCATGCTCTGCAGGCTCAGAATGCTAAATGAGTGTTTGGGATCAAGGTATTCTAAGTAAATGTTACTACCAAGAAGGTCTGGAGGTCCACAATGATGGGATAACATTAGGACTGCAACTCAATTAAATACATTTTAATCAATCAATAGTATGCATTATGTTAAATTAAGGTTGGTTAATCCATCAATTATATTTGTATGTATTAACATGTGGATAGTTTCTGAAGCAAGAATCACACTTTCTTTGTATTCAGACACAAATGCATATGCCAGCATCAGGCAGCATCTTAGAAGAGGCATTCATAAGCACTTGTACTAAAAATGATAATGTGTTCATTAAAAATCCACTGTCCCTATTAATTGTGGCACCTTTAAACTCAAATTGTATTTTCTTTTTTAACCAACCAAATTTTCTAACTGAATACTTTGAACACTAAAAAGTGATATATAAATATTTACCACCATCATACTGTGGGCAAGCACCCTGGGTGCGCCCTGGGATTGTGTGCATTGACCCTCGGAAAGGGACGCAAACACTGAGGTAGGAATGGATCCACACTGGCAGGTGGCGCCTCCCTCCTTTGCACCAGCCAAAACATGACGGAGAGAAACCTCCCTCGACAGAGGACTCTCCCGAATTGGATGTGCGCGGGATAAATGGCCCTCGCTGCGGTCCCTCCGACATCTCGGTGGGGCTTGGGGGCCCGGGGGCTTCTGCTTTTCCCCTGCACGGATTTTCGGAGGGAGGTGTCCTGGGTCTCCGATGCCTGTGGATACCTAAAGTCCACACATCCTCACATGCCTGCGGGAACCCCTCAAACGGCGCAGGGCTCTCTGCTCGCTCACCTGTGGAACAGGTGGCTGGTGATGGGGTGGAAGGAGGCGCCAGGGAATAGGAAGATAATAGAATAATATATCGTAGAGTTGGAAGGGAGGGACCACGAGGGTCATCTAGTCCACCCCCTGCAATGCAGGAATCCAATGTGGGGCTCGAACCCAGGACCCTGAAATGAAGTATCTCCTGCTCTCAGCTTGAGCTATCAGACTCAAACAGTGTGACAAACGCACTGGCACAGGTAGCCCTCAAAAACCTGGGCTGCCCCAAGGCGTTGCTGGAAGCCATTCTTTTAAATGGCACGTCCATTCTTCAAACTGAAGGGGCTCCGTGATTGAGCGCCTGTTTTCCACGCAGGACGTGCCGCGTTCAATGCCCGGCTTCTCCGCATCGGGCTGGGAACGTCCCTTTCCTGAAACCCCGGGGATAGCTGCTGGCTGCCTGGGTGGACAATATGGAGCTGGAGGGGCCACTTCGGTCCGGCTCCTTTACATCGCTTTGTCCGACGCGCGCTCGGCGCTGCGCGTAAGAGGCCCCCGGACAGCAGCCCAGACCACTTCCTGCGAAGCCTCCCTCTAGCGCCCGGCGCCCCTTACCTGCCCCAGTCCGGGGAAGTCCGCGCCACAGGAGGGCCAGCAAGCAGATCAGGCGCCTCGCCAGCTGTGCCATCCTCACTCGGCGCCGGGATCGCACAGGGCGCTTCCCTGCTCCGCTCGCAGACTCCGCGGGAAGGTGCGCAGGCAGCGCCGCGGCCAGAGAGGGGCGGGAGAGGCGCGCCGGCCCCGCCCCGCGCCCGCCCCCGATCGCGCCCGCCAGGCGCCCCGGCCGCCCCGGCGGGAGGGGACGCGAAGGGGCTTCCCTGAGCCGGACGCAGCGCGCTCGGATGGGCGGCTAAGAGTTGAGGAGCGGGCTGCCCCAGAGCGGGGAAGGGAGCGCGCCCTGACTTTCCTCAGGGTACTCAGCAGGAAGAGCATGTTAACGCTGTCTCTGCCTCTGTTTGTCTCTCACACGCACATACAAATGCCCCTTCACCCAGCACACACACCTGATAATTCCCACTTTATTATTAGTATCCTTTATTGGATTTCTATACTGCAGCTGGGTGGTGTTCAGATTGAGGCTATGTATAGGGAGGTCAGGCTGGCTCTAGAGGGTGTCAGGTTGGGCATTTGCTAGGACCGGAGGCCAGCAAAGGGCGCGTCACTCCCCCAGCAGTGCTTGCATTCCCACTTAGAATGAGCGCCCAGAAACAGGAACACTCGCAGTGTGCGCGCGCCTGCTTCCCCCAGGTCAGGGTAGTGGAGGTGGTAAAGTTGAATGCCTTTATTGGGGGTGGGGGTGGGGGTGGGATACTGGTGGAGGTGCAAGTGCCAGCATTCAACTTGCAGATGGAGAAGGCTAGAAAAGCCCCTGGGAGCCCAGGCATGTTAGGACGCAGGGCCAGGGAAGCTGGGGAATGAGAGCTATGCAATGCAGCCCTCTCCTCCTTATTCTGTTCCCTCAGGATGGGGCACCCAAAGGGAGATGCCAGCAGGGGGGGTTGCAGCATCAGGCAGTTTTCTAGTCAGGAGCCTGTGCTGAGTTATGGGGCCTGAGCTCGGAAGTCATGGGGACCTCCTCTTCTTCCGCCTACCCCACCTCTCAATCAACAACTCACAATGCTTCTTGGCACCTTCTATCCATCACACACAACTCCTAATATCGCTGTGTTGATGAATATGTTATCAAGTGATTTCATGTCATATCATTTCAGCTGCAGTAGCTCAGGGCAGTTGTAGCTCAGCCCTGCTCATATATCTTCGGCTCTGCTCATATTCCTTTAAGGCAAACATGACACATAATCCCACACAATCACTCTTACATTGGCCTCAGTCCCAGCAGCGTCAGGGCTGATGAAGAGTTCTGCTGGATCAGACCAACATTCAGTGCAGCGTGGTGTTCTGGTGGCTTTAGAGAAACCCACAATCAGGACTTGAGTGCACAAGGCATCGCATCACTGCTGCATTTTCCACAGGGTGAATGCGTCACCAACGGGCAATAAAACAGCCCCCCCCCCCCCCGTGGGAATAAGATTATCAGATTAGAAGACCCCAGTAGGATTCCTACCACAGACAAACCCTACTCCTGTGTTTTTAAGCAGCAGTCTCCTAACATAGAAATTTTGTACAGAAAGCTTTTCCTGCCAATTATTCCAGTTTCAGGTTTGCTTAATATCTACTGATCAGGCTACTCTTCGAGGCACAGGGTCAGAGGAACACAGTGTCCCTTGAAACCAAAGGGCTGTCCTGTCCAATGTCCCTGTTGCCAAACAGGCCCAATCACAAATCACCTTTCTTCTGACCAGCGAGGGAGAGCATGTGTCCTAGATGGAGGGTTGCAACCAGTCCCAGTTACTTCTGCTCTGATTTCCTGAGTGCATTTTCAGAATCCAGCAATGTGAGCAGCCCTGCAGGAGTCACTAAATGTTTATTTATTATTTAATTTTTATACCACTTACGGTAATATATTAAAAATATATCTAAGCCGTGTACAGAAAACAGAAGCAACAACAGACAACTTAAGCAAAATATTACAAAAGTACATTGTTACATATAAAAATGTTACATTAATACAAAGTTACTAATTGATATAAATCAATAACAATTCATTTTCCTTCTAACACACCCTCCCCTCCGCCTCTGGGTTCTCAGCTCACCCACAGAAAGCAGACAATGAGAAGAGTTCCTGGACACAGTGGACATCACCCAAGTCTCTCACTCTGGACTTTTATGGGCAGGCTCAAGGTGGGTGGTCCTTCCTCAGGCTGCCCACAGCTGTGCCCCATTCAGCTGCGTTATCCCCACACAGGTCTCGGTACAGCAGTTTGTGGTGTTTTCAAGGGGGTTCAAAGGATGGGGAAAGCACTCACAGCTCTTTCTTCACCCTCTGTCCTTTCTTCCTCCTCCTCCAGCTCCAAAGATAGCCCAGGTGGTCTCTGCTGCTGTTGCTGCCAATCCTGCCAATGGTAGTTCATGTCAGGCAGCAGCTGTGGAAGCTGAGGCTCAGTTACCTGGGTCTGCACTAAGAGACAGCCAAGATGGTCTTCTGTAGCTGAGGGGAAAGGCCTGCAAGGCGGGTCTTCCAGGATTCACAGCCAAGATGGTATCTGCCATGGAAAATAGAAATGCTGTGTCAAGTTCCCTAGCATGCTCTCTTAGTCTTTAGTCCAGTTTACCCTGTGCACTGTTGTCATTACATGTCGTGTTTTCCCACCCCAGCAGCAGCGGGCATACTGGGAGTAAGGTGGCACCTGCAGTAAGCTGGCACATGCTCCCTCCCCTTTCTCTGCCTGGGCAAAAAAAATGGCACATGCTCCTTTATTTTATTATTTTGTGCTGCCTATCCTGATCAATACATCCCAGCTGACTGTTTGCTGCTTTCAGTCCTGTGATGAAACATGGACACACAAGCTTGACAAAGCTGCTTTCCTTCCCAGACAGAGGCCCCACTAAGCTCTTGCATGCAGAGGCAGCCATAAAGGCAGGGCCAGCAGGAAGACTGGGCTGGTTCCAGCCTGGGGGCTGAGGGATGTTACTCCAGATACAGCTGTAAATATTTGCTGGGAACTTAACAATCTGGGTCAACAATTTCGGAGCTGAGCCAGTGATTCATACCATGAGGCAACAGGATGACTCAGTCTCATTCTCCCACCCCCAAGGACATGGGGGGGTGAGAAGGAAGGGGGTGTGCAATGGAACAGCCACAACAAACCCTAGAGATAGGGCAGATCCACTTGCCCTCTCATCCTCTCCCCTCACGGTAAACTTATAGTCAAGTCCCTTCTCAAAAATATGTGGGACTCTACATCTCTGTAGGATGGAAGGAAGGTCATCAATGGAAAACAGGTACACCCACTGTCTGGTGAAAGAGTTGGGGGAAACGTGGAGAGGCAATCCTAATGTGGAAAGTTGAGGGGGCAGCTCAGACAGTGGATTTTGTGCAGCAGGCTATGCAGACTGGACACAGTCTGGGGTAGGATGAGACCTCCTGGGGTAGGGTGGTATATAAATTCTAATGATGATGATGTTTCCCCGCAAAAATGAGTGGAAGGGATGCAAAAGCAATGGGAAGAATTTCCCATGGGATTGTATACTATGCTGATTAGTGGGAGATTGATGCCATATGAATTTTCTGCCCCAAAATATCTTCATTTGTAATCCCATTTTACATAGTGGAAGACTACACCACCCATGATAATGAAAGTTGGCAGTCTGATTATTAAGATGTGGTGTTTTCTCAACAGAACAAATCTTACAAGTGGATTTTGCATGAGAAATGAGCACACCTTCATTGTGCAACCAACAGAAGGTAGATAACGGCCCTGAAAACATCAGCCCTTGGCACACAGCTAGGACCTACCGTACTTCTTTAATGAGATACAGTCAAATTGTGCCTGAGCCTCTGTTACTTCCCTTCATTTGGTTGGCCAAGGCCAAAGGAAGATAGCATCACCCACCTACAGAACACACTCCCAGGGACTTTGTCATCCTTTTGGCACCGGGCAAAGACATTTCTGAGTTCCTGGGAGTCTGAGCAGCACCAATGCTAGATGCTTTCACACTGATTATGTTTTTATTATGTTTATGAATCTTCTATTGTACCACTGTGGTTTTTTTCTTGTAAATTGCTCTGGAGTGTCTGTTTCGGGAAGCAACACATAAATTCAATAAACCAAACTCACTAGCCCTGCTGCATACAAATGCCAGCCAGACTGGCAATTAGATCTTACCACCCTGGTGATTGGACACCATCCCACATGACTAGCTGAAGTGCAAACCATGTGAGAAGCCACTTGGAGATCTGTAAAGCAGTCTTAAGTTCATTTAAAGAAAGAGAAGGAAGAAGAGAAAGAGAGGGGAAAGGAGAGGAATGGGGGGTGATGGGGGGCTGGGAGTGGGCATCAGACTACAGGCTGGTAGCGGGTTAAAGTAGGGGTGGCAGTGGCAGCAAAAGGTCCTGTGACACCTTAGAAATTAACCAATTTACCATAGCATGAGCATATCTTTAACCTGGCCTTTGGTACCTGAGATATGTATTTTAGGGCACATCCTATTTTTGTGATTGTAATTTGTTGTAAACAGTTTTTCATGTTGTATTTTAAATCATGCCCTGGTAAACTAGACTGGTTTTTCAAACAGCTTGTGCCATAATTAATTAATTTATTCATCTTTTAAGATGCCACAAGATTCACTGTTGTTTTCTGTCAGGTAGGTGATCCTTCCTATGAAGCAGCAGAGTCCGGGTTCTCATTATTTATTTCGGGCTTTCTTTGTCAGTCTGGAGTGCAATGGCACCTGGGGACTGCAGCAATCCTGTACTCATTTACACAGAAGCAAATCTCACTGAACTCCATGGGAATGGCTTCTGAGTATATATGCAAGATTGCACAGTAAGGTAAATCTAATTACCGTAGGTCAGACGTATCAAATACTGCAGATGCAGTAAAAGTAATCAGAAAGTTCCCCCCTTAAAAAAACCCAGTATTTCTATTGTTAATCAAATATATAAATATATAGTTAGTTAGTTGTTTAGTTGTTTAGTTGTTTAGTCGTGTCCGACTCTCCGTGACCCCATGGACCAGATTCAGTGGTGTACAGAAGCTATGCAGTTATAATTCACAATAATTCAGCATTTTGAAATAAAGGGCAGATTTAAACTGTTAGGGAATTTTCTATTTTATTTTTTAAAACCACATCCTTTAAATTCCCTAATTGATTCAGCGGGGCCTGTTTGGTCCCAGCACAGCCTAGAGGGGTGAAGCAACATCTTGATCATCAGCCAAGGCCTGAGCCATTATTGGGGTACATCGCCATCTAGTGACAGAGATCAGAAACACAGAACTGCAGAAACACAAAACTGCAAACGTCAGGCCCAAAGGATCTTGTTGTTTAGTCTCTTGTTGTTTAGACTCTTTGTGACCCCATGGACCAGAGCACGCCAGGCACTCTTGTCTTCCACTGCCTCCTGCAGCTTGGTCAAACTCATGTTCATAGTTTCAAGAACATTGTCCAACCATCTCGTCCTCTGTCGTCCCCTTCTCCTTGTGCCCTCAATCTTTCCCAACATCAGGGTCTTTTCCAGGGAGTCTTCTCTTCTCATGAGGTGGCCAAAGTATTGGAGCCTCAGCTTCACGATCTGTCCTTCCAGTGAGCACTCAGGGCTGATTTCCTTAAGAATGGATAGGTTTGTTCTTCTTGCAGACTCTCAAGAATCTCCTCCAGCACCATAATTCAAAAGTATCAATTCTTTAGTGATCAGCCTTCTTTATGGTCCAGCTGTCACTTCCATACATCACTACTGGGAAAACCATAGCTTTAAGTATACGGACCTTTGTGGGCAAGGTGATATCTCTGCTTTTTAAGATGCTGTCTAGGTTTGTCATTGCTTTTCTCCCAAGAAGCAGGCGTCTTTTAATTTCGTGGCTGCTGTCACCATCTGCAGTGATCATGGAGCCCAAGAAAGTAAAATCTCTCACTGCCTCCATTTCTTCCCCTTCTATTTGCCAGGAGGTGATGGCCATGACCTCCTGGCAAATAGAAGGGGAAGAAATGGATCTAGACCACTATATTATACAAGCATGTGACATAAAGCATCGCTTCACATTCCTGTCCCTCACTTGGATCCCGATTCTCCCAGACTTACATTACCTATTGTCACACCCTTGTTTTCTGCATTAATTCACCTGGTTTAATTAGTACCATTCCCCTGGTTTTGTTTTAAAATTGTTAACATGTTACTGAATTCCCCCATGTCATTTGTAGCATGGACTGGAAAACTGAAGGAAAATGAAGAAAGGCATCTCTTTAAAAACAACTATATAGATGTAAATCATAACTGTTGTCTTCTGAGTGTTCTAAAGGCTTTACACATATTATCTCATCAATGACTCTGTAAGGCAAATCTGAATTACTACCCTCCATAGTTCAGTTGGAGGGCAAAAGACCGAGATATCATTGCTTGGCCAACTAAACTCGGGACTTCCTGGCTAATAGAGCACTCTTTTAGCCGCACGTTAACCGTATCAGTCTTCATTCTGATTATTGTTTAACTACCCTGTTATAAATACACATTCATGTTGGGTGTGCACTAACATGCCTGCCTGCACATATAGGGTTTCTAGTTTTTATGTTTTCCTAAGGTGCCTAAGATCTGACAGCTATTCATCCACCAGGCCTGGCTGTGTTTGTCATGACCCACCAGAGTACATAACAGGGCAAAATGCTGGCCTTGTCGGTGAAAACTCCATAGGCGCAGCTGATGCAGCCCTGGGAAATGCAGTCACAGGTTTTGAGGGGTGGCCATCTGCCCTGAAGGAGCTCAGAGCTTCCCCCGCCCAGCCCAGCCCTGTCACCAGCTCAAGCCTCCAGCTGATCCCTGGGTCACATGCTGGAGGAGCTCTGTCATTCTCTCAACCCTGATCCCTTCGGGCACCACTCACTGCAGCTCAGCCATGGCCAAGGCGGCTCCGCGCACTGTGCTTATCACTGGCTGCTCCTCGGGCATCGGGCTGCGCATGGCTGTGCAACTGGCGCAGGACCCAAGCAAGCGATTTCACGGTGAGACTGGGGCATCCGCTAAGGGGGTTGGTGTGGAACTTGCTCGGGGGAGGATTGTGTGCTCTTTTTGGAATTCTGAAACTCTGGTGTGGGACCTCTTGCAGAGGAGCAAACCCACATGGAGGAAACAGGGTACCCACAAAGCTCTGCACTGTTCAGCCCTGCAACTTGCAGGAAGGGACTGTGGAACCAGGGAGGGTGATAATCAGAGACTTAAAAGAATGCAGCATGCTCTGGTTTTCTTCCTTGAGCCAGCCATTATTCTCAGGGCTCTGTTATGGTCTGGCAGCTAGAGCATGCCGTCACACCCACCCTGGCATCTTCACGCCCCGGGAATGTGCCTGCCTGTGCTGCCCACCCAATCGGACGTCCCTTCGGTATTGCAGGAACTTTGCTATATTCTCTGCCTGTTTCCCAGGATTTCCCCCCAGCAGCTACACTTCCAGCCACCAACTCCTTTGCCCACTTCCCACCTCCACCTCCAAATCTCCCCCAACCCACTGCTGCCCTATTTTCCACAGGCTAAGCAGAAACAAGCCATTCCTCTTTGCCCAGCAGTTTGGCTGGACCCAGACACTGTCCAAAGGCCACTTGCATAACAAACTACACATGGCATGGGGGTAAGAATGTTACCAAAGCCCAGCTCTTCTCTGCCCCCCCCCCATTCCAGTCCCACCTACTTTGCTCTTTGCTTGCCATGGGAGGCAGAATCCTAATGAGAAGCCTCGTGCTGCACACACAGTCCAGAGTTAAGTAACTAGTTCAGGAAGGTGCTGAGTCCAAAGGGCATTAGGTAGAGAGTGATCTGTTAGTAAGGCGCGAGGGACTGACATACATTTGTATGTGCACAAACACCAGATATGTGCAGCAACGCAAACACTTGTGTGTTCAACAGCAGACACAAACATTGTTTGCCCAGTATGCACAGCTTTCCAAAACCACACGGCTTCTCTCTCTCTCTCTCTCTCTCTCTCTCTCTCTCTCTCTCTCTCTCACACACACACACACACACACTGCATGCACCACATTTGTGCATCTACAACATGTCCCACTGGCAGAAATGTCACAAGGACAGACTTGCTAGATCAGGCTAAAACATTCATCTAGTCCAGCATACTGTTTATAGAAGCAGCCAGTCTGGTGTTTCTGGAAGCTCAATAAAAGGGGCAGGGCAGGAATGATCATCCTCTTCTTGTCCATCCTCCCAAATCTATATTCTAAAGTCCACTGCTCCTATACATGTAGGTTCCATTTTGATATCATGGGCAATAGACATTAATTCCCGCCTCCCCGTGAGTTTGAACAAGCCTTTATTAAGGCCATCTAAACTGGTGACAGTCACCTCATACATCATGCACAACAAGAAAAGTATCACATGTGGTTGCAGTGAGTCAACACAGCCTGCAGTCGCACTGCAGGTATATACACACACTGTGGCGCTTGCTCCCCAGACTGAAAAACCTTATGAAACACTCACACTTCCGATTGCAAATACAATCACAAATACCATTACCAAAAGATTCTAGAGTTCTTTGCTAATTCCCCTTTCCCCCCCTTACATTCTGTGACAACAGAGAAATGCTCTATTGTATTAAATTACATGTGTGGAGGATATTAGCTCCCCTCACCCCAGTCTCTCTTAGCTACTGGAATACAGGAGGGAGAAGAGTAGGATTTTAAAGGATATTAGTAGGAGACAGATTGCTGGGGCAGGTGATTGGAGTCTTTGAGTAGGAAAGAGGAAGGTGGGCAAGGTAGATCAAGAAAGCTTCATCTGGATAGCCTGATTACAACATTTAAAGCTGTTTGTCTACAATTGTGGGGTCTAGAAACTTGATTTTTTTAAAAAAATAAAACCAATCCACCTGAATTGAGCCCTGTAGGCCTCTGCTATGCAGGATGCTGCTTGAAACCAAACAAGAAGCTTTAGCCCTTTGCAATTTGAGGCCAGACTGAGAGAGAGCACAAAGAATCCTCACCTGCCAGCATAAAGCAAAGCTATGAATCAGGGTGTCAGCCTTGCAGCTTCCTTCCACATGAACAACCCTCCCTTGACCTCCCTTGCCTCATCTGCAGTGTGGAACAGGATCAGGCCTCACACCAGGTCAGGCTATTTGTTCATCTAACACAGTATTCTCTCTGCTCTTACTGGCAGCAGATTCCAGAGTCACAGGGAGACATTTTGCATCCTTCACACCTGTTTACCTGGTCCTTTAAAAACAAAACAAAAACTAGAGATGCCAGGGACTGAAATGGAGAACTTCTGAGTCCAAAGCATTGCTCTGTCCCTGGGCTATATCCCCTCCCCAAAGGGGTATTAGCCGAGGGCAATGCCCAGTATGTCCTTGACCACCAAATTGCCAAACTTTGGGTGGTGGGTAATAACACTAACCTACCTTGCAAGTTTGATGTAAGGATTGCTGTAACTGGGTTGATGCATGTGTTTTGAACCCCCTGTATGTGTTATCTAAATGCTAAGTATTATACAGCTGTGTGCTGCAGCATATTTAGACCCGGGTTTGGTGGCCTGTGGACTCTCCAGGAGCTTTACGACACCCAAGAGCTTTGGATGGTTCTGGAGGGTTCCCTGCCCTTTATATATGCTAAGTGCTCTTGTTACATAACTCCCCATCCATTCTGTGTGTTTTGTGGTTGATATTCATTATCCTCATCATTATTTCTCAAAGAGAGGCACACACAAAACCACATGTATAAAACCCAAGCATAAGCATAGAAAAACATAAGTGCACACACATGTTGCTAGTAGTCTTGGCAACAAAGTATTCCTCTCCCCCCACCTTCCCTCCACAGAGGGGATTAACGACAGAGGGATTTAGCATCATGACCCCAAAGCGGCTTACAATGCATGAATCCTCAATTGCCCTCCTGACCCCTAGCAAAAAAGCTCACATTCCCTACCTCTGAGCCAGCCAATTGGCTCCCTGGGCCACACAGGTGTCAGGCTATGTAACTGACTTTGAGGAGGCGGGGGAGCATGTCTATGAGCTACTGGACCCCCCTCCCCCCTCTGAGTTCTTTCTGAACTGGAGAAGCTTCAGGGTTCCTGACCCACTCTTCTCAAGATGTTCAGTTTTCATTAAAATGCATTCAAGTCTCTAGTCCTTGTAGGGATCTGATTAAATGCATACAGGCTTTTTTCCACACGATTGCTCAGTAAAAAGCAAACCTGCTGCTGGTTTTCAGTGCTCTGTCCAATGAGTGCAAAGCTCTTGGATACACACACACACACACACACACACACACACTTGAAAATACTAATTTAAACCTGTGGGGTTAGATGTATATTACTATGCGCACTTTGGCAGTTTTTCATGGACATGATGTCCCTCCAATCTACTCTGAATGCATCTCAGCACCCCAGAACATTTGGCTATGCTCCTGTGCGCTGTCTCCCTTCCAGTCATTGCCACCATGCGCGACCTGCGCAAGAAGGACAAGCTGGAGGCAGCTGCTGGGGACACACTCAACAAGACCCTCAGCATCCAGCGCCTTGATGTCTGCAATGATGAGTCTGTGACTGAGTGCATCAACAGCCTTCCTGAGAAACGACTGGATGTTCTGGGTAAGGTGCAGCCAGGAGAAACTCCTTTATCCTATGGCAGGGGTGGCCAACTCCTGAGGGACTTTCAGAGCTTTTTTTAGAGGTGGGAACTGCCCCGTTTTATGCCATTTAAGGGGAAAGGGTCGCTCACCAAAACAGCGCTGTGGAAGCATTTTGCCTCACAGCAAAACCTCCGCCTTCCGTTACGGAGCTCAGGAGAAAATCCAGGCAGGGGAGAGCGAGCGGCGCCGGGTGCTCTTAGGCAAAAAGCAAAGGAAAAAGAGCCCGCGATCGACAGCGATCTGCTGTGGTGAGGAAAGGGAGGCGCTAAAGGGAATTCAGCAGAGGGTGCTTTCTACTCTATTAAGCGCATGCCCCACCACATCTTCTCTCCTGAAGCTTAATTACTCGTGCAGGTTTCATAAGCAGGTTTTATTCTGCTCTTGAAGGGCAGGCATTTTCTCTGCCCAAGAGAAAGACGGGAGAAGCCCCTCTGGTAGGCAGGAGTTGCCTGCTCTGCAGCTTTCATCCTCAAGGGGGAGATTGTCTGCCACACACTTACAAAGAAGAAAGCAAAGGGGCAGGCTGCGGGGAGAAGGCTAAATATGTTCCCTGCCCTTGGTGCCCCCCCTCCCACCAACCGCTGAGAATCCAGCCTGCTCCTTTCTGCGCATGCCCCCCCCCCGTCAATGGTTCTCCCTCTTGGTCACTCTAGAGCAGGGGCTGGGGGAGCTTCTTCAGCCTGGGGGCCACATTCCCTTGGAGAGAACCTTCTGAGGGGCGTATGAAGGTGGTGGGTGGAGCTGGAGGCAAAAAATGGGCAGAGCAAGGGAACATAATCCTTATCTTTGTACCTTAGGCTGCATTCAAGACACATGGAAACCAAAGCCACAAGCACACACAGTTCCATCCTTCACCCAGGGAGCAAACTATACTATCACAGCTCAGGGACACATTCCAACTAAGCAATAAAAGCGTACATTAACTGCAGTTGATCTAGTTTGTAGATCAGGGTGCTCAATCCACTATCCTACTAAAATAGCTTATTGTTTTTGTTTCTGTTTCCCATTTTTACATGGTGGTTTGTGTTTTCAGTTCAATGTGCTCAGGACCTTTCTCAGATCCTTAAATGTGTATGTTTCACAAGCACAGAAACTACTTTCAAGTGAAGTAAAACAATGAGTAGATAATGGTGCGCATAGCCTTGCTCCCAAGCAGAGTCAAAATCCAGGGAGCTGTTTTATTTATTAGATAAACAGGCAGGCATGCGCACACGAGCACACACACAGCACATGGCATAATGTGGCACCTAGTTTATGAGAATGTACTAAAATAGGCTGACAGGCACAGTGTAGGACTTCCTTTGTGCAAATCTGTCACAAACAATGGTAAAAACTGAGAGCCCTGTTATCACTGCATTCCACTGCCAGAATAAGAAGGGTCTATCTATTATCCTGGTGCTGTGGCAAATGGTGTCATTGCCCTCAATGACATCCCCCTCTACTACAGTACAGGTAGAAAAGCTGCAAAGGAAGTCTGAGAGGCTGTGATATATCAGCAGCAAATTCACACACTCTCTCTCTGTCCAAAATGGGCCCTCTGTCATCCGTCATGGCCTAGTCCCTTTTGTCATGTCTAAGAAGAGTGGGGTGCATTGTATTTGGGGTTGCTAGGTACAGCTGTGATGATGAGATGCTGTGGTTGCCTAGCAACCACAATGTTTCCCATGGGAAGAGGCCATTTTGTATACCAAGTACATGCTTGGGATACTAATTGTCCCAGGCTCTATCCCTTGTCCTCAGGCCTAACAAAGTGCCCACAACAGAGTTAGAGCACTCACACATCTATCTCTAACATCCCTTCCCCAACCTGGTGCCCCCCCCCACATATTGTTAAATGGCACTTGTCATTATCTCTGACTGCTGGCCATGCTGGCAGGGACTTGTGGAAGTTGTAGTCCAAAACAGCTGGAGGACGTAATGTTGGGCTAATCCGCAGGAAGAAATGACAGCCATTGATTGAGCATTGCAGGGGGCCAGGGGAAGAGCTCCTGTTAGGAGGAGAATATGGAGAGGCATGATGAAACCAGGGGTGGAAATAAAGTGGGGACTTCCATTCCTGTCCAGACAACGCTCTGGCAGGATGTGAAGCTATGCTGGCAGGAGATTAATGGAACAGAGATATTTCTTAATATCATAATTTATGTTCCCCAGTGAACAATGCCGGTGTGGGGCTCGTTGGGCCTGTAGAGTCCATTTCCATCGATGACATGAAGCGCATCTTTGAGACCAACTTCTTTGGTGCCATCCGCATGATCAAAGCAGTTCTCCCTGAAATGAAGCAAAGACAGAGAGGACACATTGTAGTTATCAGCAGCGTCATGGGATTGCAAGGTATGAACGGAATAGGGAGGGCAGAAGGAAGCAGAGCAAAGATATCCAAACTGATACAACCTCAAAGCCTTGGCTTAGCTCTGTACCTCTGTAGCCAAAGAGACCTCATGGCCCCACAGATCAGTTCTCTGTCAGCAGTAGTGAAACTCCCACAAGTGATAGGGAGCATGCAGGATCTTTCATCTGAGATAGGAATGAGTTGGAATGAGCTTTGGAACACCAAGTTCTACCTCAAAAATTTAGAAAAGAAATCTGAACTGAAATCTCAGATGAAATGTTGGGTCTCATTTTCCTGGATCTATGCCTATCTGTGGCAAACTTTCAGCATTAAGGATCTGACGTTGTTGTTTTTTTAAGTATGTCACAAAGCTCTAATCTTCAGTTCTGGAAATTGCTTTGTTCTGGCAGATGTGGATTCTAGGGTACATACACACATTTTCCAATATAATATGCAATCCTGCTTTGATTGTTAGTTTGTATTTATTCCTTGGTGCAACACATCCAAGTGTCACAACCATTAATATTCCTCAAGCCCCTAAGTACCGTCCCAGTTAAGCTGTTCCTCTGTGTTACTTAGGCCTGGATTGAATGCAGGAAGAGGTGGGGGACAGGAGGAGCACATGCCTCAGGTGACAGGTGGAAGGGGTGCCAAACAGCAAGGAGAGAGGTGTGTCATGGCTGTGCACACACTTAGTGAAGCCATACATTCCAGCCAGGGTCCACTTATTGGAAGAGAAAAGTCTTCCTCCTTGCAGTCCCCAGGAAGAGGAAGGCAAGAAGCTGCAGTGGCTGCAAGAGGATGGCAACCATAACAGTGAGAAAGAGTTTCTCCCCATAGTCCCCAGTCCCCCCACCACCACTGCCAGCCATCTCCACCACAGCTGCTCATCTTCCTCTTCGTGGGGCGAGCAAGGAGGTGGGCTGGTCAAGTTGAAGGCTAGGGCAAAATTTGTATAGCTGGCTCTGGCCTTACCATTTCTGTTTTATCAAGAATGTAGCAACCTGTGGAGCAGTGTGCTATGACGGTATGCTCACCTCAAATCCCTTCTGCTTTCCAACCAGGTGTCCCCTTCAATGATGTGTATGCTGCCTCCAAGTTTGCCATGGAAGGTTTCTGTGAAAGCCTAGCTGTGCAACTCCTCAAATTCAACATTTTGTGAGTTGAGTGAGCGACATGGGGGCAGATCTCAAAGAGCTTAAATTCTTCTACCCAATTTAGTGAAACTGGAAGGGATTTGCACAAGCAACGTCCTTCCCCGAAACATCAGGGAAAGGTACACTCAGATAGAAACAGAGATGGGCCCAGTTCACACACCATATTAAATCACAGTTTAAAACAAAGATGACACCTCCTGGATCAGGCCAATGGCCCATCTACTCCAGCATCCTGTTGAGTCTTACGCTGAGGTCTGTCTGTTTTTGCTATTTTGCACTTTTGTTTTTGTGGCTCTTTTTGTGTGTGACTGTGTGGAACCCAGTTCAGCTACTGATTGATTGTGTGACTGCAGTACATTGTTTATTGCTTTCATTTTATGGATCAATGGTCTCGTTATACTGTAAACAAAAATTGCCCTTTTCCCTTATGGGGTATCCAAGAGCCCATATAGAGTCCTTACATAGATAGTAAAATTCATGTTAAATTGCTGTTTTAGGGGTTGTTTTTAAAAGTCTGGAATGGATTTGTCCATTTTGCATTACTTTCTATGGGAAAGTATGCCTTGGTTTTGGAACACTTTGGTTTTGGAACTGACTTCCGGAACGGATTATGTTTGAAAACCAAGGTACCACTGTATATATAAATAATGGATCTCATGTTGATCTCAATGGCAGAGCTAAGTCCCATTCATGGAGGCCTTTATATATCTAAAATGAACATTAATTCAAGGAAATTTCCCTGGGGCAATTAAGCAGGGAAGGGCACAGGGGCCCTGGCCATTTCCTTCCAACTTTAGGCATCTGATGGGAAGATCCCAGGCCCAAATGCTGCCTCATTTTCTCTCTTTTGCTCTCTTTCAATCCCTCTTCTACACAGCATCTCCATGGTAGAGCCCGGTCCAGTCAACACAGAATTTGAGATGAAACTGATGGAGGAAGTGGCCCGCTCTGAGTTCCCGGGAGCCGATGCTGCCACCGTGCGGTACTTCAAGGAGGTCTATCTTCCGGCCTCCCATGAGATATTCACCACCATGGGCCAGACCCCTGAGTATGTGGCTAAGGTAGGGGTCACCCTCATGAGTGACGTAGGAAAGCTTTAAAGCCAGTAGTTCTTCTACAGCCTCCCTGACAGATTTCACCTCACCGGACTGAGTTGTTTGCATAAGACAAAGCAGGAACTGGCCTCTTCCAATGTTCCACACTGGCATCCATTGGTCCCTCCTTCTCTAGCCTGCTGTCAGGAATCCAGCACAGGGAGTGTAGTTAAGTAGAAATGGTGATTTATTGACCAAGTACACAGATAACGCCAGACGGCATTAACCCAGCTGCCGCCATCATGAATTGCGATGACTCTTGTGCTGAGTCCCTCTCCTTCCTCCAACTTAAATGGGATTTCTGACCCTGAAGTTTCTGCTTCCGCCTCCTATCACACACCATCCCCCAGTGGGACTCCCTCCGTGGGCTCATTGGATCCCCTCCAACTTCTTCCTGAAAAGACAGACTGTCAATCTTCTCTTCCTCTCCTTTTCCCTCCCCTTGAGAGACCTGGGGAGATCCTAGTTCCCTTGGCAACCTGCATTCCTGAGGGTGGGGAAGTTGGTGCTCAGCTAGGCTCCTCTCTTCTGATTAGTTAACCCTCTCTCTTCCTGCCTACTTCCTCCACTGAAAGCTGGCTGGGCTGGCTCAGTCATGATACCTGCTCTGTCCTGTAATGCATACTCAGACCCAGGGCCGGCTCTACCATTTGACAGAGTGAGGCAGCTGCCTCAGGTGGCAAATGCTGAATGGTGGGGAGTGATGGCAAGGTGTTGGGAGGACAGAGCTGTGCAGGCCACACATGGCCCACTCAGTTCCCCTGTTCCCGTCAGATGCAGTGGAGGATGTTGTCCTGTTACTAGTGTTGAAGTTGAGATTCAACCACCAGTCTACCTGACTTCTGTACATGGAATTGGGAGGAGCATCATCTTCTTCTTCACCTCAGACAGCAAAATGCCTTGATCCAGCTCAGGCTACTATTTGCTTCTTTTAAACTTTATTTCTCACTTTTCACCATGTAAGTCTCAAAGTGACATACTACGATAAAATACAGAACATACAGGATTTAAAACATGAATTAAGCTTCCAGAAATTTAAACCTCATAATTTAAAATATATTTTTAATAAGTTTTGTTTTTTAAATCATCCAAGAAGCATTCAGGGTGCAAAGGCATCCAGAAATAAACTGGTTTTGACCAAGCATCTGAAACTCAGTAGGGACGGTGCCTGTTTAACTTCTTGTGGGAGAGATTTGCAATCAAACAGGTCAGCTTGGGACATCATGGCCTCCATGACAACCCTGAGGCTGCGTCAGTATATCAGCCACACCCTCAACCTCATCTTTGCCACAGAGCAGACCTTGATGGCTGGGACAGGGTGGGGAGCTGCTTGCTTTGAATCAGTTGCCGTGGCCACACAATTCCTGGTAAGGTTTGGGCTGACTGCTCCCCTGTGCAAGGGTGATGGAACCACTAAGATGGTCCACCCTGAGACTGATGGAACCTGCTGGATTCTTGCATGGTCTGGGGGATTTTCTGGCTGACATGGCCAGTGCTCCTGTTGATGCTCTTGCCTCACTGTGGAACAGTGAGGTGTCAAAGGCAGTATCCTTCTGACTACCAACTGCTAGGGATCATGGGGGGGTGGTGGTATTGTGCTCATGCACTGCTTGTGAGCTAGCCACCACGAGAGCAAAATGCTGGACTCAATACGCCAGGATTCCTCTTCCTTTTATGTAACGGAAAGGCACCTCCCCAAAAGTCCATGAAAAAATAACAACAGTTGCCTATTGCTGTCTAGCACCGGCCTCTCCTGCACACACTGTGAGAATCACTGCTTCAAAATCAAGGAAGACCAAACACGTGAAAGCAGCAGTTGTTAGGATGGGGATGTGAAGGAGCTGTATCAAAATACCAACCTCTTTCCACCTTGCCTTCCTTCAGGCTGTTGTGAACGTCATCGCCAAGGAGCGTCCTCCTTTCCGGACACAGACGAACACCCTATACACGCCGCTGGTGGCCCTGAAGTATGCGGACACCTCAGGGGATCTGTCCGTTGGCACCTACTACAACCTGCTTTTTCGCTTCACAGGCATCTTCCACCTCAGCATGAGCTTCCTCAAATGCATCACATGCAGCTGTTTCCGGCGCCGGGTCACACCTGCTTGAGGTCAGGGTGGGTGAGGCCCTGATGGCAGCAGAGCCTCTCCTCTTCCCACTGCCCTGCTAAGGCTATGTCGGATGACCAGAGACATCCTGCAACAGATCAGTCCACTCCCATGTTTTAAAGCTACCAGGTTCTGGTGAATTTACAGATAAGGAATGTGTGCTGGAGAGGAATTAAAGACAACAGGTCCTTTGGGGTGTGAGTAGGGATGTCAGAGCTTTCCGACAGAAAAAGGAGCAGGACTTGCCAATGTTTGTTTACTTGTCCCATGTTTGAACAGAAATCAACCCAGCGAATGCCATTGGGATTTGCTGTTGTTATTGCTTTCAGTCCGCAAATGATACATAATTGATTACATTTCCCTCTATTTGCATTGAAATGAACAGGGTAGAATAATGTAACAGCAACATACTTTATGTAATTAAGTGCATAAATTATGTGAGTCGCATAATTTCACCACAGCAGACAGCAAGACCAATAGCACAGTTTGCGGCAGAAGGTAAACTGCAGCAGAATGCAACCGTGCTGCATGCGACAAACACAGGGTGGAATGTTGCCTCCAGTGAAGTTTGAAATAAATCCAGGACAAAAACTAGGCAGAAGTGTGAGGGGAAATTGAAAGGATATGGGTATATTTCAGTGAACTTTCTCAGACTCTAAATAACCTCGACAGAACTGTGCAAGTCTGGTGGGGGAAAGCAGCCCCATGATACCTGGCAAAAAACTCATATAAAGTCTTAAGGCCCTACTCATACAGGGTTCTTGTTCCCATAAAGCTGAATAGTAGAGCATTCAGGACAGACCAAAATAAGCACTTCTTCACACAGTACATATTTATAGCTATGGGATTTGCTGCCAGAAGATGTAATGATGGCTACTAGCTTAGATAGCTTTCAAAGAGGGTTTAAACAAATTCATGGAGGGTAAGGCTACCGGTGGCTTTCAGCCATGATGGCACTACCACCTGAGAAGCTTTCAGCCATGATGGCACTACCACCTGAGTGAGAAGCTGCTGGGGAGCATCAGTGGAGAGAAGATGCTGTTGCCCTCAAGTCCAGCTTGTGGGTTTTCCCTAGGCATCTGCTTGGCCAATTTGAGAACCAGGAGCTGAACTAGATGCACCTGATCCAGCAGGGCTCTTTCATTATGTTCCACAAGCCTGGCCACCTGCCCCACCCTACCACCCTCCTTAGCCAGTTAATATGATCACCAGTAAGAATTTATATGGCATTTGTATCCACAGATAATTGTTTGCCAATTCTAATCTCCCAAAAGGAGTGTCAGTGCTGAATAATGGTTGGTGAACTTCATCCTCACCAAGCAGGGTAGAAGCTTGCCATGTGACCTATAAGGAAAATCATTATTATGCCAAAAGGAAAATCATGAATGGTGTTCTTGAGATGGGCCTGGGAAAGTCAGCCTGTGAATGAAACTGTTTTCCTGGAGACGAATGGTTTGTCAAGGAGGATACAATGAGCAGTGCATGTGCCATGCAACTAGTGACACTGCCCATTAAGGCCAAAAGGGCACTTCGCCATTCCAAGCTTTTGTATAGACAATGTGCAGGAGAGATATTGCAGTAGCATAGACACTTATACCCATGCAGAATAGTTACTTAGAGTAAGATTGCACATTTGATCAATCACTTTGATTAACCAGTTTACATAAAACATTTGGTCAATTAAAAGGGCACCTTCAAGTAATTGGGCACCATATTTTCTTTAGCGTGTCATTTTAAATATATATTTTCAAAGCACTGATAGAAGGTGCTTCAAAGTGGCCCTTCCCCTTCCTCTACCCGCAACTTAGCTTCACCCTCTTCCCTTCACCACATTGTGAGTGAGCGATCCTCAGCTCAGCCAGTCGAGCCATCCCCTCTGAGAAGGAATGCTAAGGCACACCAACTGCACCACATATGGACATCATTTCAGGGCTGGCTCCAGGTTTTGGGGCTGTGGGCAAGAGACCTAAAGATTGTGTTCTGCATGGTGGCCCCCTTGTGCACTCACCCATGCATAGAGACACTTGTTGTGGGGCAGCGAAGGGGAGAACACCAGAAGTCAGTGCTGTAGCTCCCTTGCTCTGGGCCACCAGAGAGAAGCTCCCTCACCACTGCCAGTGCAGCAGTGAGTCCAGACAGAGAGGGTTCTGCAACTACCTGGTTGCTCTTCCTCCCCTGTCCATAGAAGTCCCTGTTCTCTTCATTGCCAACACTGGTGAGAAGCTGCCATAGCTCTGCCTCCAGCGGATGCTATTCTTGCTCCTCTTTGTTGTCTGGGTGATAGGGGTTCTGAAGGGCTCCTCTTCCTCCTCTGGCAAAGGAGGAACCTAGGTGGCCTTCTAGACATGGCGGAGGCATACACACACAAGGCTACACAAAATGGTGGCATCCAGTCACAGCTCCAGACAGTGTAGATGGCAGTGAACCTCCTCAGGTGCCTGGCAATGCTGACTCCTGGCCCAACATTAAAACATACAACCTTTTTCTTCAAAATGTTTTTATTCTTTCGCACAGAACAATCCTATGCATGTTTACTCAGAAGTTAGTCCTATTAAGTTCCATTATGCTTACACCCGAGGGACGCGGGTGGCGCTGTGGGTCAAACCACAGAGCCTAGGACTTGCCAATCAGAAGGTCGGCGGTTCGAATCCCCGCGACGGGGTGAGCTCCCGTTGCTCAGTCCCAGCTCCTGCCAACCTAGCAGTTCGAAAGCACATAAAAAAAAATCGTAACTGACATTTGTTAAGGATTGGAAATTCCTTGTGGATTTTTTGTTTGAAAGAGAAAATGAGCTTATAGTATCAGGATTTGAATACTGAAAAAATATCGGTTTATAGAAGATAGAATGCAGAACCGAGACCTGGAAGTCCTTTTACACTCTTTTCTTTCTGTAGTTTTTACTTTCTTTCACTTTCCTCTCCCTTTCTCTTTTCTTTTTAGGTCTCTCCTTTTATTGTCTTTTCCTCTTTCTGACCTTGTTCTTTTTCAGACTCAGTAGCTGTCTTATCTTAGTATATTACAAAAAGATACTTTGTAATGGCTATGTATTTATGTATATATGAATAAGAATCAATTAATTAATTAAAAAAACTAGGCATTCAGCATGGGATTGCCATGCGTCGTTAATCCTGACAAGACAAAAGTACTGTTTTTGGAGGACAGGGGGCGGGGGGGTATGTGGGACTCCCTGGTCCTGAATGGGGTAACTCACTACTAGAAATGAGGTTATAGGGAACCAGGCAGAGGGCCTTCTCAGTAGTGGCACCTGCCCTGTGGAACACCCTCCCAGCAGATCTCAAGGCAACAAACAACTATCTGACTTTTAGAAGACATCTGAAGGCAGGCTTGTTTAGGGAAGTTTTTAATGCTTGATGTTTTTATTTTGTTTTTAGATATGCTTTAAGCTACCCAGAGTGGCTGGGGAAACCAGGGGTCCCTTTAGCTCTACATCCATTAGAATTAATGAACCTAAGCAGGTGTACTGGAAATAAAAGTTAGTTGAATACAACCCATTATTTAATTACTGCTAAGATACTGCTGGTTAGGGGGGAGGGAGCAGTGAGAGAGATTTACTTCTTCAAGCTCCCCTCCCCTCTTATTTCTCCTTTACCTGCCTTGGCTGCGATCCTGATTGCACTCACCGGCACCACCCTTAGAAGGGGGGCATTTCAACTGACACATCTCAAGAGAATTGCTGACATGCTCAGCGAGCACCTCCTGCCTAGAAGGCTCCGCAGCACAAGCAGAGAGAGAGGGGTGGCGAGGGCTGCCGCAAAGCCGAAATATTATCCTCCTGGCCAACGGCCAGAGCTGGAGGAGGCAAATCGAGAAAGAAGAAAGGCAACCAGGACAGCCATTCCGTCAGCACATGCCGGAGCTGGCTTCGCGCCCAAGAGCCCGACAAGAGCGCAGAACCTCAGACTTCTATTTATTTTGATTGGACGGGGGGGGGGGCAAGTGACCCCTTGGCTTTGGACAAGCCGGTGGGGAAAATCCGAAAGAAGAAACGTGGGCAGAAAAATCGTATGTCTGAGAGAAAGGACCCCAGGGGCTGCTGTCATCGTCTCTTTTTCTACAGCGAGGGAGAAGGCACAGCCCGGATCTGAATCCCGCGGGCCGCCTCGGAACTACTTATCCCAGAGTGCTTTGCGTCTCTAGCGACGGCATGACGCTACAGGCTCTCATTGGCCACAGACAGCACAAGGTCACAACGAGGCGAACAAAGCAATGGGCACAAAGGCTGCCGGGAATTGAGGCGTAGCGGTTTCCAGCCCGGAAACCAGGCTTTTGTCTGCCCGCCCTCCCCCCCCCGCGCTTTTCTCCGAGGTCTAAAGGGAAAGCGTCCGGAATCCTCCTGCGGCTACTAAGCCAGTTTGGAGCCTTACTCTCTAGTGGGGGACAGCGAAGGGAGGAGCAGAGTTCTGCGCAAAAAGCCCCTTCGAGGTTAGCCTAGGGCCGTGATCAAAGGCTGCCTCCCCTAGAAATTTCACTGAAGAACCAATAGGGTGCTTTTTTAACTCAAAAAACGGTCAGAAGCGGGAGATAAAAAAAATGATTCAAAGCGTTGCATAGGAGTATTTTTTAAAAGATGAACAGAACTGTAAACGGCCACCGCACATCTCGACTTTCTTGATTTACGTACATACACGTCGGACCAGTTGTAAATCAAGCAACCACCGCCTTTTCACAAGCACCCATCCCTACCTTGTTAACGTTACTCAATGAGAAAAATTCAGCTTTTTATGAATGAGTAGGTGGCCCTTAAAAGGGCCTTTGGATATTTTGTTGCTCGCTGCAGGAATATTTAGCCGCCGAAACCGTACAGAGTGCGGCCCTGGCGCTTCAAGGCATAGACCACATCCATGGCAGTCACGGTCTTCCTCTTGGCGTGCTCCGTGTAAGTCACGGCATCGCGGATGACATTTTCCAGGAAAACCTTCAGCACGCCCCGGGTCTCCTCGTAGATCAGCCCAGAGATGCGCTTGACTCCTCCACGGCGAGCCAAGCGGCGAATCGCAGGCTTCGTGATGCCCTGGATGTTATCGCGCAGCACCTTGCGGTGGCGCTTGGCGCCCCCTTTCCCGAGCCCCTTCCCGCCTTTGCCGCGACCCGACATCTTCCCAGCAAACGCACGAACAAAGAACGAACCGGCTTATGCAGGAGAGAAAAGAACTCGGCTGAATTATATACTCTGTAAGCGGACCAGAATGAAAACTGGCAAGTCCAGGGAGGGCGGTGCCACCTAACTACGCCTCTCTCGCTATAGGGCGCAGCTCCTCAAATGAGCAGCGGGAGATTTTCAAAATGCCCAATCGCAAATCGCCGCTTCAAGCTGAATAATTTGGCGCCGTTCGTTTGCTCTTGAGTCTGCGTAGAAGAGAACGCTCTCAGGTTGCCCAAAGGAGGCAGGAGAGAGCAGACAAACAAGCAAAAAATGGATACAAAACTGCCCAACGGAACTCGTTAGTCCCTCCCCTGCGTATTTGCGCTACTTTGTTACCAGAGGGCAAATTGTGAAACTGTTGCAAGATAAAAACGACTGATAATACCTTCGATGAAAAAGTCGCTCCTCTTTCTTTGACGCTGTTAATGAAGTTTAGGAATGAGAGCAGCCTGCGCCCATGTGCATTTGTGATAAATTATTTTGACACTTGCATACAATTAATAAACTACGGAGACGCCAGAGACGCCTTAATGTAAGCCGTGCTGTCACCTACTGAGGAAGAAAAGTGTGTTTTCTTGCAGGAGTCCTGTGGAGAAGACCATGTTTTCAGTGGAAACTGGTGCATATGCGATTTGTGTTGAAAACTGTCTCTGCTTTGATTGCAATGAGATTAAATCCGAACGTGTTTTGGAACATGGAGGGAATATTAAAAAATAATAATTCTGGTCCCGATTCCTACTTGGTGTGCTTAAGTATTTGATTTCTTCTCTCCCTCTCTCTCTACACACACACAAAAAACAACAACAACACATAAACAAATATATAATGGACTTTGGAGAGCAAAGTGTAGTGTAATAAAATAAGAGTTATGGTACCAGGAGTTGCCTATTCAGATCCCTGATCAAACTTGAAACTCACTGGACTACCTTGGCAAGGTTTTCTTTTCAGTAGTAGTAGTTTACCACCTAAACCAGATCTACCTTATTGGGCTGTTATAAGCCTCAGAAAAGCAGGATAAAGTTGTGGTAAATTCCAATAAAAGTGTCCCCCCCCCCTTACATGCCATCACTAGGGGTGATGTATAGGATCAATGAAGATTAACTTAATTTGGAAGTTTCAGTTCCAGAACATGAAAGTTCTGCTGCATCCTCATTTTTAATACAGACATATCATTAGCAAAACCCACAGGCTACATCCAAATCTGGGCTTCTATAATAAATACCCTTTAATTTAAAACTTGCAAACCTTATTCATAATTTAGTATCAACTCCTTCAGTAGCTCCTCATTGTGACCTTAGAGAGGAAGAATGCCTGTCATAGGTTGCAAAACAAATGTCAAATATACCTTTATTTGCCTCCCAAGTTAGGATTGCACTTCATGTATGATCTAATTTATTCTTGCATCGCAGACGGTTGGACTAGATGACCCTCAACAACCAGTCCCACTATACAATTCTGTGTATCTTGAAGGATGTGGGGCTGTGATACACAAAAACCTAACACCATAATAGTTCTGAGGCTCTAAGATACCAGGAGACATTATTGCTAAAAACTACCCTTTGGGAAATTTTGCTACAGAAGAACAGTAATTAAAACATGTGACTTTTAGCTGCTCATAAAAATTAGTTGTAGAAGCTTGTCCAGAAATTCGGAGTCTCTATTGTAATCGCCAGGCCTAGTTATTCTGTAGCAAAGTTTATGCTCCCATCATCCAAACCACATTCTTAGCATATTCTTGATTCATCACAAACTCGTTTACTGTATAAAGCTTTTATTAAGTTTTTGAAAATACTATGCATAGCTTTGTGAAGCACACCTGCTCAAGGTGTATTGAGCTATGCCACCACTCTTACCTGCAAGTAGTTTTTCCCCCATAAGCTGCCCTACCGTTTCATGCAATATGGGAAAGAATCACAGAACACAAAATACTGTATGACTTAATACTTTACATGGGGAAAGAGTGTCTTTAGAGCATCACCACGTATGTTTTAATAGTTAATAAAAATTGGTGTGCAATGTCAGCATTTACGGAAACTCGGGATGAAAAATGACTCAAGCTCTTTTGTGAGAAAGTGGGTGGCTCTTAAAAGAGCCTTTGGGTTATTGAGTTCTTTGCTAAGCAGCACGATCTGCTTACTTGGAGCTGGTGTACTTGGTGACAGCCTTGGTGCCCTCCGAGACTGCGTGCTTGGCCAGCTCCCCCGGCAGCAAGAGGCGCACGGCCGTCTGGATCTCCCGGGAGGTGATGGTGGAGCGCTTGTTGTAATGAGCCAGGCGAGAAGCCTCTCCGGCGATGCGCTCGAAGATGTCGTTCACAAAGGAGTTCATGATGCCCATCGCCTTGGAGGAGATGCCGGTGTCGGGGTGGACCTGCTTCAGCACCTTGTAGACGTAGATGGAGTAGCTCTCCTTGCGGCTCTTGCGGCGCTTCTTGTCGCCCTTCTTCTGCGTCTTGGTCACCGCCTTCTTGGAGCCTTTCTTGGGGGCCGGAGCAGACTTGGCTGGCTCGGGCATTCTGGCAAAAAACAAGTCTTCGCTCTGGAGGAAATAAGAAGCCCTCGGAAACCACCTTTCTCTGGTCACGGCGGACTGCAAAGAGGAATGCGGCGCTGCCGGTGTCAGCCCTTCCTCTACTTAAAGGCCCTTTATGCAAATGAAGGTTGCTGGGCTGACATGTTTCTATTGGCTGCGGCGACTCCTGATATCATCTCCGCTGCGCACGCACATGCAAATCATAGGACTGTGATATTCCCGTTCCTATTGGAAGAGTGCAGTTTCCACTTCTGTGATTGGTCAGGTCGAGAAATGTGCTTTCTCATTGGCTTGTGGCTGCAGGACGCCTGATGAGCCAATAAGAAGTGGTCCTTGCAGGCTACAGGAAGGCATAAAAGGCCCCCGCCTGGGCCCTCGCCCCTCAGTGCTGCTTTTGCATTGTGAGCGCTGCGTGTGGTGCGTGAGAGCCGGTGACGACAGCATGTCTGGCCGCGGCAAGCAGGGAGGCAAGGCGAGGGCCAAGGCCAAGTCGCGCTCTTCGCGGGCCGGCCTGCAGTTCCCCGTGGGCCGCGTGCACCGCCTGCTGCGCAAGGGCAACTACGCCGAGCGGGTGGGCGCCGGCGCGCCCGTCTACTTGGCGGCCGTGCTCGAGTACCTGACGGCCGAGATCCTCGAGCTGGCCGGCAACGCCGCTCGCGACAACAAGAAGACCCGCATCATCCCCCGCCACCTGCAGCTGGCCATCCGCAACGACGAGGAGCTCAACAAGCTGCTCGGCAAAGTCACCATCGCCCAGGGCGGCGTCCTGCCCAACATCCAAGCCGTCCTCTTGCCCAAGAAGACCGAGAGCCACAAGGCCAAAGGGAAGTAAACCTTGGCTGCCCCCCAAAGGAAAAAAACCCCTCGCTGAACGCTGAACCCAAAGGCTCTTTTCAGAGCCACCCACGTTTTCCAGAAAAGAGCTGAGTCCAGGCTGTTAGTACTTTCGAAAGCAAGTTGTCTTGTGTTTGGAACGGAATTCAAAATATTCCTACCTCTTAAGGTTAAATCGTATAAATCCGCGAAGAACAATTGCCATTGCACCAAATTAGGTGAAGCTGAGTCTTGTTTTAGTTGTACTTTCCGTGGTTGAGAAGGCTGTTCGGGGTATCAATAATACCCGTTGATGAACAGCTCTTGGTTAAAGAATGATGTCCTACGTGGATCACGCAGTCGTTACCCGCCCCCATTTTATATCTTAAAATACACCTTGGGGTACTCGAACATATAAATATTAGAAAACGAATTGGCATGCCAAGGCAATACCTCACTCCGAGGCAATCTGGCTCTGATGCAGCCTGAGAAAGAATTACGTATGTGTAACGCGGGAGCTGACACATAGTATTAAAAATACTCTTTAACCCTGGTATTTTTACCAACTCCCCGTAAAATCAAAGGATTCGGCGGTAGGGGATACGATTCTGAACCAATCATTGCGTAGCGCGGGGTTTTTTAGCCCTATAACTGCCTCTGCCTGTTAAGTTCAAAGAAGCCTACTCAGCTCCTCAACTCAAAACTGCTGCTAATTAAATTCTCTTTGATCCAAAAACGGTTGTCACACTAGGAACGGTGGGGGTTGGGATGCCCTGTGGTCGCACAAATCTGGCTCGTCAGCTTTTTCAGCTTTTTAACGGCAGCAACTTTAAGATACGCGCTATTGGAGCTGGAATTACCGCTAAACACTGTTTCACTCCACACGCATGATATGTGTTGTTCTTTACTTTCACAACAACCCTGTGAGGTAGGATAGGCCGGGATTCGCGCGTCGTCCCCCCCCCCCCGACCAAAAGGTAATTTTATAGGTCGTGTGCTTAGGATCCATGATATAACTGGAGCACCTTTCCGGCAGAAGGTCTGGGAGGGGACCGAGAGCTCAGAGGTGGCCTCCAATCCCTTCCAAGCCCGGGAAATTCAAACCCCTGAGCCGCTACGCCCGCGTTCTCGGCCAATCAGGGAAGGAGGATTTCCCTATAAATTCTCTGCTCGCAGGTCCTCTCCCCCGCTTTGCATTCGTCCTGCAGGACCGAGCTGCTGTCTCGCTGCTTGAGCCATGGCGCGGACCAAGCAGACTGCCCGCAAGTCCACCGGAGGAAAAGCCCCTCGCAAGCAGCTGGCCACTAAGGCTGCCCGGAAAAGCGCCCCGGCCACGGGTGGGGTGAAGAAGCCCCATCGCTATCGGCCGGGCACCGTCGCCCTGCGGGAGATCCGCCGCTATCAGAAATCGACAGAGCTCCTGATCCGCAAACTGCCTTTTCAGCGCCTGGTAAGAGAAATCGCCCAGGACTTCAAGACGGACCTGCGCTTCCAGAGCTCTGCCGTCATGGCCTTGCAGGAGGCTAGCGAGGCTTACCTGGTGGGTCTCTTCGAAGATACCAACCTGTGTGCTATCCACGCCAAAAGGGTCACCATTATGCCGAAAGACATTCAGCTGGCACGTCGTATCCGTGGCGAGAGGGCTTGAGCTGCTTCCCAGTCGCTACAGCACAGCTGGAAATAACCCAAAGGCTCTTTTAAGGGCCACCCACATAACAAAAAAAGGAGCTGTCGTTACTTCCTACCCAGTATATTTGCACTGCACAATCCAGGTGCAGGTCGGCAAGCGTTTGGGCACCGGCCATTGATGTTCTTCTTCCTGACGTTCAGTATGATCATGTGCATGTTCACTCGGAGGTCCTGCTGAGACTTCTGGGTAAGTGGCTATAGGCTTTCAGCCTTAGTGGAAATTTTGAGCTGGAAATCCCCTGCTTTAAATAGGAATGGTGTACATTGGTTGCAACCGGTCAGGATTTCTAGAGAAATGAAATGGATTGACTTTATTTTAAGATCCTGATTTAATTCAGCAACGCATTTTCTAACAGTTAAAAGCACCCAGAAGCTGGCATTTCAAAGCCAAGCAAAGAGAGGAGTCTTTCCGTCTGCTCTGTGGTTTGATTCCGCTGGGTCTCTTTTGCACTGTTTGGGCCCAGTGCCATGCATCCATTGACTGCAATGGGCTTCATCATCTTTGGATCAGCCTGATCCATTCCAGGTCAGGTCAGGAAATCCAGGTGCTGATTGGCACTTGCTGTACACTTCAAGGAGGGAGAGGGAAATTTATATAACACCTTTACTTCACTCTAGGAACATCGGCACCATTGTCTTTTTTGTTTTAAATATTTTGCATGCCTCAAATGCTTCAGTTAGGGGCACAAATACTCCATGTGTACACTCTCAAATGTAGTGCTTCTTTCTTACTGTTTCCTTATAACTATGAGTAGGCTGAGGGAGACATGTACCTACAATTCTGATACTATACTGTATTTCATTACCTGCTGAAAATGCTCATTTCACAAAGGGTTTTCAGAAAACACATTTGTGTCTGCAGAACATGGAATCGTAGAGTTGGAAGGAACCCTCAGGGTCATCTAGTCTAACCCCCTGCAATGCAGGAATCTCAACACACACGCCCAAGACTCTTGCTGTATTCTCAGGGTCATGGGCTTCAGCCCCACATTGAGCAAAAGTGTCCAGCACTGCAGTGGTTGGACTAGATGACCCTTGTGGTCCCAACCCTACAATTCTATGATTCTGTGGTAATCATTTTTTCTGTATTTTATAGTTTTATGATCCCTCAATGCTTTCATTGTACCCCACCGTCACATTTTTTATGAGCTGGCAGTTTAGAAATATTCTTTTAATAGATGAGAAAATAAATTCCATTTGAAGATTACAGGGGAGAATTAAAAAATGGATGAAATGTTAATGGGTGGGGTGCAGAGCTTGCTACACGCCTAGCTTGTTACTTCTGAAATGACCAAGTAGTGCTTTGGGTGTCTTGATGAGCCAGCTCATCAGCACTCTGCCCTTTGCAGCATTCCCAATGCCCACTTGGCCATTAAAACTCAGAGGAGGCGGCATCGGGCAGCTCCTCTGATAGGGATTTTTTTCAGATCTGGAGCTTGCAGCAATGTTTGCTGGAAACAAAAGCACAGACACCACCCTTGGCTGAGGCAGGAAAATGGAAGCCTCTTTGGCAAGTGAAGAAAACTTGTGAAATGGGGAAAGAGATTGTGGCAGAACATTACGTCAATGCTAAAAGGTAGTGGAAGACAAATCTTTAAAAGATAGAAGGAAAAGAAAGCTCTTAGATCAGGCATAGGCAACTTCGGCCCACCAGATGTTTTGGGACCACTAACTCCCATGATCCCTAGCTAACAGGACTAGTGGTCAGGGATGATGGGAATTGAGTCCCAAAACATCTGGCGGGCCGAGGTTTCCTATGCCTGTCTTAGACAATACTTTGTCTGCCCTGTTAAAATAGCCCAAGGGTCTAGTGACGTTGGTCTATATACTAAGATGCCTTTGAAGTGGCTCATCCACTTCTTGGTCAGTGCTGTTCTATTCTACATATTTAGTAACTTTCAGCTGCTGGTGCTGCCTTGAGAATAGAATAGCAAGCCCTTTTGCTTCTTCAAGATGTCGTAAGAGAGTTATGGTCAGAGAGGGGAATAAAGGAAAAATGACCCTACCAATATCAAGGTTATAGTATTATGCCTTAAAATACCACAAGAAAAATAAACTGTGCCTTGGAGAATGCATTGTTTGAGAATGTATCATTTTGCTGTGTTTTCTCATTGACTTAAGAATGTATCTAATGTATCCTTATGGAAATGTATAGGAATGTATCTGAAAGTACTGAATGTATCCTTACAGAAATGTATAACTTTTCCTTGAATGTATCTTTACTGAAATGTATTTTTCACAAAACGCTGTACTATGCTGTATTTTCTGCATGTATCCAGTCCTAGCTGCCAAAACACTCTCCACCACACTGCCATCTACTGAGTCCAAACCAAAATAGTTTTATATTCCAATAAGTATGCAAACATGAGACTATCACACTCGAATTGACAGCAATGCAGAGCAGGATCTCACATTAACACTGAAGCCATTTCCCGAACATCCAGCCTCACGATCTGCATACTGATTATTAGCAGCTACAGAAAGTTTTCCTGTAAAGGAACAGCCATTAACCAGATCCAGAAGAAGCTCAACACATATTATTCAACACATATTATTCCAGCCCTCCAGCAAAACTGACACCTCCCAAGATCTTACAACATCCTACTTACCTTATGTTAATCCCCTCTTCTCCCCATTCAGGTCGCTTCCCACCACCTCTGCTGTTATTGATCCGTATGGAAACCAAAAGGTATAAGAGTCAAAGCAGCCCTTTGTTTGAGGTTCTCACTCCGTTTTTATGGCGTGAGGGGGGACCCTGTTGCAACAGTTTTGTTTTTTCCTGTTCTTTCAATAAAGATCAGACTTTGCTTTTTCACCAATCTTCCGAGGTGTGGTCTTCCGAGGTCCCAGTCCTCCTTATGAGGCAGGGACTCCCTTGGGGAAGGAATTATTTTTTAATTTCAAAGACAAACCACTGCTTCAGTCTGTGATGCAGGCACCCAAGGCCTTGGAAATCTGGAGGCTGCTCTGGCAACTAGAAGACCCAGAGGGCCACTTCAGTCTACTTTTTTTGGTCACTAAATTTCCACTTAGGCCAAGGCTTGCTTGCTTGCTTGCTTGCTTGCTTGCTTGCTTGGTGGCTTGAGAAAGGAACTGCTTGTTAATCCAGAGAATTTGCAACAGCCTCTTTCCTTGCTCTTTGCATTTCTTGTGTTTGAAGAACCAGAAATCAAGATCAAAAACATCCCATTAGAGACATCCTGTGTTAAACGGAGAAGCACATGGGACTGAATAATTGTCGGCTAGGATATAATTACTGTTTTGAAACCAAATAAGATGGTGGAAGCTGGCAGATACTGGCTGCTTGAGTACATTTGGAACCCTTTTCTGCTACTCTTCAACTGAATACATGCCATTGCATAAACACCCTAAGATATCAAGTCAGTACTTTCTTAACTACTCTCATTTGCTGATATTTGTGGGTAGAAAATTACTATCTCACTCTCTATCTGGATAAATAAAAAAATTGTCCAGTAGCACCTTAGGGAGATTGCTTTTGCTGTTAATGTGTGTGCACATGCAGTACAGAGCTTTATGTTTCAGCCTCCTATTCCAGGTCTCTGGATTCTTAGGCCAGTAGTACACAACTAGGAGCTCACTTTAAGACTGATCTTGCATTGTTAACTGGGCCTCTACCTTCTGACACACACCTGAAATAAACTCTCCAGAGGGTGCAGTAGATCATATTCAAATACGTGATGAAACAAGTTTTAAAACATCATTTTTAGAAAACAAATTCTTTAGTTCAATTTACAAAAGTTAGTTTTACCATGTCAGTACAATGGTTTTGTCAGTGCTTGAATCCACCTTATGTGCAGACCAGACAGCTGCAGATAACAGGAGGTGCCATCCAGAATGTCCAGAGGGCACGAGGTTGGGGAAAGCTGGATTAGTTATTGAAACAAAATTTACATTCCACTTATTTGAACAAAAGACAATTGAAATTCTTCATTAAAATATTGTTAAAATCATTAGAAACAAGTTACATTGAAAATTAAAACCAGTAACTGCACAGCTGTTATACTTTAAAAATCACATGCTAAAATCACATGGCTAGATAGTCTTGCTGAAACTGAAAGGTTCTTAGCAGGCACTGAAAACAATACAAAGACAGTATCTGCCTAATGTCAATGGGCAGTGAGTTCCAGAGTGTAGGAGCTGCCACACTAAGTAACTGGTTTCCTGCAAGTGCAGAGGAAACACTTTGCAAGTGCCAGTTCTGCAAATCTAAATGGTATTTATCCTCTACTGATGGCAGGGTGTACTTTGGCTGAATTGGCAACTTTTGAATGTGTGTAAAAATCCACAGATACATGGGAGGTGGGGATTCTCCATTCACTCACTTCCCGTTAGAGCCTCTGTTCATCTGCAAATGCTATACAGTGGTACCTTGGGTTACATACACTTCAGGTTACAGACTCCACTAACCCAGAAATAGTACCTCAGGTTAAGAACTTTGCTTCACGATGAGAACAGAAATCGTGCTCCGGTGGCGCGGCGGCAGTGGGAGGCCCCATTAGCTAAAGTGGTGCCATGTTAAGAATGGACCTCTGGAACAAATTCAGTACTTAACCTGAGGTACCACTGTATATCTGAGGTCCAGTGTGAGGGCTTAAAGGCATCCATGGCAGCAGAGTATGGTGACCAAAGTTGATGGACAAAATAGTTGTCAAGGAGAGGGGCAGTTTTCTGATCGTGCAGCTTCTTCCATCCCTGCACCTCTTCTGCCACACCATTTGGACAGGGCAAGAGCCTTTGGCTTCCTCTTGCATCTGCTACCCATACCACTAAATGTAAAACAACAAGTATTATTTGCACAATTGCTGACTTTATGATGTGTGTTTTTTCTCAATTTTCCTTCCTGTGCTTTGAAGAGCAGCTCTGATTTTTAAAATGGATTCTTTTGCTTGATAAATTATTGTTTGTGCTTCTTTTTCCCCCAATTCCCATCTGGCCAGTCCCCACAACAAAGCAGTAAAATAAGTTTGATATGTCCTAAAGGCTCCAACAGGTTACCTGGTAGAATACCGTTACTGCACTTCTTCCCAAATCTACTGCCCATATCCACAGCTGAATTTTGGACTCAACTTAGATATGTGCATCACGTCACATTAATTCAAAAGGCCTCTCTAGGCTACACCATAAACAGCACCTTCCCTGACACAAGGTAAAATACGGTAGTATTCTGCTCTTTCGTGCTATACTCATTTCCCCAAGGCCCTCTGCCAAATATTTGCTTACGGGGTGGGGTGGGGTGCACCTCTAAGTTCTTTGCCTTTTCAGCTTATTAAAATTTATGACTCAAAGCCTAAGCATAGGATATAATTGTTGTAAATACATCATCCATGTGATGATCTTGCAGCAGTATAATTTGTATGTTAAGACAAGAGCACTCGGAAGGGTGCTGTCAGACTAGATCCTCCAAAGGAAGGGGGATCTGCCAAAATATACATATATTCAACGAAGTGGTTCAACAGCTAGTTGAAAACATTATATGGAGGCAGGAATCAGACCATGCTCCAGGACATACACAGGATCCCTGCCAGCACAGAGGTGGCTGCAGCCCAAGCATGTTTTTTCATCTTCCATTTCACTATCCCAAAGTTATTCTCCAGCTAGAAAATTGGCAAAAGGTCCCCCAATGGCAGGAAAGTAACAGCTGTGCTAGGGGAAGAATTTCTCACCAACAGCAAACTCCATACCTAGTTTTTAATGACAAGCAACTTTTAGAAAATCTTTATAGTGCTTTAGAGACCAACTACAGTAAGTTTGTTCTGGGTATAAGCTTTCGTGTGCATGCACACTTTTTCAGATACCTGAAATGCATACACACATAAACTTATACCTGGAACAAACTTAAGTTGGTCTATAAGTTGCTACTGGACAATTTTTATTTATTTATTTTGGCTGCATCAGACCATCGCGGCTACCTACCTTAATCTAGATTTATAGTGCTTATTATTCTTCTGTTTTTACACTTTGAGACAGTTTGGCAGCCAAGTGTTTGGGTGCTTCACGTGGTGAAGTTGACTGCAACATGTCCAAACTGACAAGCTACCACATTCCCAGCACCACACATTATCTTTTGGTTTAGTTTGTCAGGCTCAGGAGCTTATCCAAATACGAACCATGACAATACAGTTGTAATTTAAACTAAGTGCAGTAGATCAAAGACATAATTGCCAACTTTGATAACCATGAATATCACCAACAAATAAAACTAATGATAAATGATTTGAAAGCACACATGTGATATGGCCTCCATTTCTACAAACTGTAGCAAAGGGGAAAGCAAGAAAGGATTGAGGCAACAGCAATCAGGCGATTGCCAGCTCTTTTCTGGAAGGTGTGGGTGGCTCTGAAAAGAGCCTTTGGTTCAGTTTCAAAGAGAACTGCGAGGCCCAGAAGAGCAGCTTCACTTCCCTTTGGCCTTGTGGCTCTCGGTCTTCTTGGGCAAGAGGACGGCTTGGATGTTGGGCAGGACGCCGCCCTGGGCGATGGTGACTTTGCCGAGCAGCTTGTTGAGCTCCTCGTCGTTGCGGATGGCCAGCTGCAGGTGGCGGGGGATGATGCGGGTCTTCTTGTTGTCGCGAGCGGCGTTGCCGGCCAGCTCGAGGATCTCGGCCGTCAGGTACTCGAGCACGGCCGCCAAGTAGACGGGCGCGCCGGCGCCCACCCGCTCGGCGTAGTTGCCCTTGCGCAGCAGGCGGTGCACGCGGCCCACGGGGAACTGCAGGCCGGCCCGCGAAGAGCGCGACTTGGCCTTGGCCCTCGCCTTGCCTCCCTGCTTGCCGCGGCCAGACATGCTGTTGTCGCTGAATCCACACAACTTCCTCTCCCAAGAAAGCGAGCCAATACTGGAGGCAAAGCCGGCGAGGGGCTTTTATATCTTCCGAGAGGCTCGAAAATGACGCTTCTGATTGGCTGGAGATGGAGTTAAAAAAAATAAACCAATTGGGAAAAAGATTTCTAAGTCTGCACCAATTCATCCAATTGGAAGTGGGGAATCACAGGCTCATTATTTGCATGTGCGCGCCCAAGTGGGGATGAGCTTAAGAGCCCTCTCAGCCAATCGAAAAGTTGGGGCATAACAGCTCCCCACTCCGAGCTTCCGCGGCTTCCTCTTACAGTCGTCTGACAGAAGGGGCGGGAGTGTTGCTAATGCGTGAGGTGTGCTTTGATGAATGAAATAATTTAAATTATGCCATAAGGAAGAGATTGTTTCTGTCGTGCGCGCGCTAAATTTCGCCCGAGAGTTAATGTGTCAGCTTTGGTCTCGTGGACAGCTGGTCAATTATAGATGTATACTTTGAATTATTATCATAATCATTGTTTATTTTATTTCTCGCCCTTAACACGCAGGTCCCAGAGATGTGCGGAATAGACGTGCCTGATGAAGCTCCGCTCCACGCTGCTGGAGCTTAGCTTGGGGGGCAAAGGTCTGCAGTGTGTCCAAGCAGATCCAGCATGTAGAACCTGATTGAGAGTGTATGGGTCCTGGGAAATAGGGGGTCACATTCAAACAAGATCGCCAACCATGATTCTAGATTCAGGTAGGTAGCCGTGTTGGTCTGACGCAGTCAAAATAAAATAGGTGCTACTGGACAATTTTTTAATTATTTATTTAGATCGCCAAGCCAACATTACTCTGAACAAGGAGGCGGAACTCCGTCCATGTCGACGATTAAGTTCCATCAGCAGAAGTTGAACTTTACACTAGAACTTGGGTGGAAGAGCCCGCTTTACCTTGGCGTTGGGGGCAGGGCTATGTTTAGTGCAGGAAATACATTTATTTTTTACAGGAAATGTCCTAGTTCTAACTACCTCAGTTTGGGAATGCAGCAAGCCATGCTTGGTGTCACATCTCTGCAGGAAAAACACCAAAATTTCCTCCTCCTACTGATGTGAGGATGAAGAAGAAAGGAATTAGGTAATGAAGGAAGCAACCTTAAGAGTATCCCTCAAGCCTGAAGAAAGGTCATCATGGGTTAAAGGGCAGACTAGACTAGAGTTGCCCATGCCCTCTCATGTAGGTACAGTACATCAACCTCAAGCGCAAGCTGAGTTGTATTCCAACACTTGATGGTCCAATAGGATGACATTACAAAACAGCTTTTATATGCTCATATTGTACCATTGTCCTGGTAGTGGTCAGAGTTTTCAGGGACCCTACACAGAAATGAAGGGGAAGCGAGTGAATACGAGTCATAAGAATACCTTTCTTTTTTAAAAAATAATTTTTATTAACTGGCCAATCACATCAAATTAAATCACATCACATAAATTCCAAATTACAAAGCCAAATTTTTAAATTTTGTTGGGGGAACCCATACTTCAAGATCCAAAGGGGGATTCAGATCATCTTCTTATTACTGCGTTAATGTCCAAATCAGTCCCAATCAGTCCAGACAAAGTTCATAATTCTATCCAGTCTTATCTTGGTGTTTCCACATCATATCTTGTTCATATAATTTCTCTTTTTCCTTTACGATCTCTTCTGTTAGTCTCCTTAAGCCGATAAGCAAATATAATAATCCTGTGTGAATTTCCCGTTCCTCCAGTCTAAGTCCAGATGGTTTCCATATATCTCCTTCGTAGATAACATCGCTCTTTCCATCATAAATTCGGCATTTGTCACTCTTAAGTCCCACGGAGGAGTTGATCCACGATATGTAAACAGCTCTATTTCTCTCTTTCTCCTCCCAGACCCAAGAGCTCCAACAATGCCTCCCAAAATGGCGACGGCATTTTAAACTGCGTCATTCCAAAACTCTTAGCTTCCCAGCTTCGTCTTGAAACATTGCTTTGGTTCGAAAGTTTATCTCCACACAGCCTTAAATCCACAGCTTGTCCTTTTCTGACTCATTGGGGGAGGGGATTCTTATTGAGTCACATAAGAAAAGGAAAGGCAGGTTTTTCCCCCCCTCCCCCCTCAGTCATTTGTCATACCGTATCTTGACGTATCTTCTCATATTTTATTCTTGTCTTGTTATCAGAGATCTCTTCTGTCAGCAGTCTTTACTCCCCCTTTTCCCTTGAAGTATGTGCAATTTATCTCGTCCAAATTGTTTCTTTTGAAGATTCTTGCAACTAGATTCTTGCGTCCAGGAGTGCTGGAATCCCACAGGAGGGCTTTGTGCCTAGTGCCCCCACCCCCACAAATTCGGGGGTGGTACAGCAGGCAAGGGTCATCCCCCCACAATCCTGGGGGGGTTAAGGAGGCTAATTACCCCCATCATAGCCTCCAAATCACCTCCTGTGGGTCGGAGAGATGTTATTGTCAGCCATCTTCCGATGCGCCACCTAGTGGCCCCCCATAAGAATACCTTTCTACGCCTGCTCAAAAGCCGGGAAGGCGCCAGCGCGCTCTCTCAGTTAAATTGTTGCAGCTAATTTATTACTGGCTGTTTTGAAATACCGCTGCGTTTTATTGGAGAAGCTGACTTAGCATTGCCCTATAGCGTTGTTGTAACAGTATACGCTCCTGCGTTCACTCCCCGCTCGTCCCCCCCTCAAAGTTTTCCTTCAGGTCGGCTTTCAGACTATATAAACTGAAACTTGCTGCCTGTCGCTCTCATTCGCAAGGTCTTTGAAGCTCTAAGATGTCGGGTCGCGGCAAAGGCGGGAAGGGGCTCGGGAAAGGGGGCGCCAAGCGCCACCGCAAGGTGCTGCGCGATAACATCCAGGGCATCACGAAGCCTGCGATTCGCCGCTTGGCTCGCCGTGGAGGAGTCAAGCGCATCTCTGGGCTGATCTACGAGGAGACCCGGGGCGTGCTGAAGGTTTTCCTGGAAAATGTCATCCGCGATGCCGTGACTTACACGGAGCACGCCAAGAGGAAGACCGTGACTGCCATGGATGTGGTCTATGCCTTGAAGCGCCAGGGCCGCACTCTGTACGGTTTCGGCGGCTGAAATTAGGCGATGCCGCAGTAGCATTAGCAGTTACCAAAAAAATACTCAAAAGGCCCTTTTAAGGGCCATCCACGTTTTCAACAAAGAGTTGTATTGCTGTTACAAAGTAGCCTTGTGTACCAAACTTTCTGCCACTTAGACGTCAGTGCTTTTACCTCCCGTTTCCAAATCACACTGCAGATCATGTGCAGCGAAGCAAAAAGTTACTGACTCCCTTCCACACGCGTTATGTGCATCCCCCCAAAATTCAAAAGCTCCTTTCCCTTTTTTGCGGGGGGAGGGGGGGAAAGGTACTTCATTACGAAGGCATTTTCACTAGTAGTGATTTCTTTCAGCCTTTTTTGATATTTGTGGGTGGCTCTTAAAAGAGCCTTTTTGTGATGCACAGATGTTTTAGGTTTTGTTAGGTGGAAAAGCCCGCTTCTTCCTCATTTGCCTTTGGGCTTGTGGCTCTCTGTCTTCTTGGGGAGCAAAACAGCCTGGATATTGGGCAAGACTCCCCCCTGGGCAATAGTGACTCCTCCCAGCAGCTTGTTCAATTCTTCATCGTTGCGAACCGCCAGCTGGAGGTGACGGGGAATGATCCTCGTTTTCTTGTTGTCCCGGGCAGCGTTGCCCGCCAGCTCCAGTATTTCAGCCGTGAGATACTCCAGCACCGCGGCCAGGTACACGGGGGCTCCCGCGCCCACCCGCTCGGCGTAGTTCCCTTTGCGGAGCAGGCGGTGCACGCGGCCGACGGGGAACTGGAGGCCGGCGCGCGAGGATCGCGACTTCGCCTTGGCCCTCGCCTTCCCCCCTTGCTTGCCGCGGCCAGACATGGCGACACTGACTCAGCTCCGCTCAGAGGCGCAACAAAAAATAAAACTGCAATTAAGAAGAAAAGAACCCCCGGCGCCTTTTATGCCCTCCTCGCCCAGGGAAGCGCAATTACGGATTGGTCAGATCTGTCACCAGCACAGCAGAGCCAATAAGAAGACAATTTCTAAAGGCGGCCAATCGGGAGCGGAGAGGCAGCTGCCGCCCAATGAAAACCCGGCGCTTGAAGTATTCTAATTTGCATGTGCGTGCGCAGTGGCGGCGCTACAAAACTCTGCCCTCAGCCAATGGAAACGTTCGGCATTGGAACCCTTCATTTGCATAGGGAGACTATAAATAGAGGGCTGGGATGAGTTAGCCTGCTTCACACTTCGCTTTTTTCTTCTTTTTGCTGGTACAGAAAGTAGGGGGGCTTCTTGCACAATGCCCGAGCCAGCCAAGTCTGCTCCGGCCCCCAAGAAGGGCTCCAAGAAGGCGGTGACCAAGACGCAGAAGAAGGGCGACAAGAAGCGCCGCAAGAGCCGCAAGGAGAGCTACTCCATCTACGTCTACAAGGTGCTGAAGCAGGTCCACCCCGACACCGGCATCTCCTCCAAGGCCATGAGCATCATGAACTCCTTTGTGAACGACATCTTCGAGCGCATCGCCGGAGAGGCTTCTCGCCTGGCTCATTACAACAAGCGCTCCACCATCACCTCCCGGGAGATCCAGACGGCCGTGCGCCTCTTGCTGCCGGGGGAGCTGGCCAAGCACGCCGTCTCGGAGGGCACCAAGGCTGTCACCAAGTACACCAGCTCCAAGTAAGCAGATCGTGCTGCTTAGCAAAGAACTCAATAACCCAAAGGCTCTTTTAAGAGCCACCCACTTTTCTCAAAAGAGAGCGAGTCACTTGTCTCCAAACCGCAGTATACTTACCTGGCACGTTGGCGTCCTCCCCCCCTCCCTGCAATAAAAGGCAATGACTTCTTAAATTTCTCCAGAAATCTTTTACGCATAAGCTCGTCTGTTACTGCGGCAACCTATCAAACAAGTGCAACGTTTCCCTCTTTCCGCCCATCCTCCGTTACATCAGTTTCGAAGATGGTTTTGCAGTCACACAGTTCTGGATTTTGCTTTTGGCACAGAAATTTCAGATTAGTACTGCCTTAATTTATTTTTTGAAATGCTACAATTTTGAAACGAGCCCTAATCTACATAACGGAATCTAGTTATATAGCCTGCAGTAGGTTACGTTCTTCGGAGATGGTCCCGCTAGTTAAAACACTTTAGCACCTTGTCCGTTTTGGGGGCAGAGAATAACTCCTGAAACTGACTTGACTGCTCCATCCTTCAGCCTGTATGCAATTCATCGATACCTGGGAAAGTTAGTATAGCAGAATCGATCTAGTCATGGGGAAGGTCCTGTTCGCTCGCTGCTCCCGATTCTCCCCCAAAGAATCTGCTCAGCGGGAGGCTTTATTGAAGCCTTGAGACAACAGCCTCTTTGCGTATGGATGGGTGTCTCCTGCTGGGCACTTTTCTAAGCCTCGGAGATCCTGGCGGGGCGCGGAGGGGGGCACTTGCGGAATAGCATCCTCAATAGGCTTCCTAGGAAAATGGCATGGCGCGGAGCGGGGGGCAGCCCAACGTAACAAGTGCAAGCTTCTTCCGTATTAGGAAGAATGCGATCGCTACAGAATAAGCAGTGCGATCCCTGTTCCCTTGGTGTTTTACAGCCCTCTTCTTTGTCATTCTCTATACTGCCACCTAATGGGCATATGCGGTCATACAGAGTTGATCGAAATCTGGTCTGCAGAGGCTGCTCATAGCGGGGCCGAGGGGCCGGCTGGTTTCCACCAGTATTGCCTCCACCATGTTTGCTGCTGGCCTGCTTGTTGCTTCTCTCTCTCTGCTAGCTATGTTCGTTTTCTGAAATCTGACAGGGGCTACTTCTCCAGGCTTGATGGAGACCAACTCCTACTGGCCTCCAAATATGCAAATAGTCACCTGTGGGAAGGAACACACCTTTCTCTGACACACCCACCCATTATCCCTGTGTGTTTCTTAGAATCACATAATTGTAGAGTTGGAGGGGACTCCAAGGGTCATCTAGTCCAACCCCTGCAATGCAGGAATCTCAGCATCCAGTTACCAGACCCTTCTTTGCTTTGCAAATGGCTAGCAGTTTTATTGCTGCACCACCAGGACCCCCTTTGCACCTTCATTTCGCTTTTAAGAATGCTGTGGGCTCTCATACATATGTTAACCAGCTTTTCCAGAGGGACAGCAAAGCAACCTGTGTTGCAACCTTGGGGTGCTGCAGGTGCTGATGGACTCTCCCCACTCCCAGCTAGCTACTAGTTGTAGCCTTCACCCCGTCAAAATGCGTTGCCAATTCCTTGAGGCACAGTGCCACTGCCACATGAAAAGCTTATTGGGAAGAGAGAAGGGCAGCCAGGACAGCACAAGGAAGGGCAACTAGACCAGTGGAAAGCGCCGTTTAAACCTGGCAGCAACTCTTAAAATGCAGATATTCTTTCAGTGTTCCTTTAAAAGAGGTACAGCAAGCTGAAAGTTGGCAACTGTCATGGAAGAGCTTAAAAGATGTGAGTCAGGAAGCTAGCCAAGTACTTTGTTGTCCCTCTCTAAGAAGAACAGAATAGACACAGGAAGCACCTGCCTCTGCTGAGCTACAAGAAAGCCCAGTGCCACCTAGTGATTAAACCATATAATGACACTATCCACATAGCAAATGAGTCTTTTCGTAGCTGACAGAAGCAACCATGAGGAATAACATTGACTCTGAATCGGTGTGCCAACTTGAATAAAATATGGAGGCAGGTAAGCCACACCCCACATAAATCACATGACAAGGTGCACACATACCATTTGAATGATGCCCATCAACTTTGGGGGGCCCTGGCCCCTTCAAATATTTTATTGGGGGGCCAAGACCCATTGGCCCCTAGAAGTTGATTCCTATGCTCTGAATCACTATTTGTCACATACCAGTTTAAATGCAGGAGCTCTCTCAGAAGGGAAAAACAGTTAGCAATCTTAGGCAGGCTAAGAAAACTATGAGGGTTCATTTGGGTATTGTGTAAAACATCATACAATGGAGTGACTTTATCCAGCACATCAGAATTTGGGCAGAGGCATTGACCAAGCCACACAGAAAATTTCATTATTATGGAGAGTCAGTGTGGTGCGGGTGGTGCTGTGGTCTAAACCACTGAGCCTCTTGGGCTTGCTGATCAGAAGGTTGGCGATTCTAATCCCCGCCATGGGGTGAGCTCCCGTTGCTCTGTCCCAGCTCCTGCCAACCTAGCAGTTCAAAAGCATGCCAGTGCAATTAGATAAATAGGTACTGCTCCAGCGGGAAGGTAAACGGTGTTTCTGTGCGCTCTGGCTCTTGTCACAGTCCTCCGTGCACCAGTAGCGGTTTAGTCCTGCTGGCCACATGACCCAGAAAACTGTCTGTGGACAAACGCCGGCTCCCTCAGCCTGAAAGCGAGATGAGCAGCGCAACCCCATAGTAGCCTTTGACTGGACTTAACTGTCCAGGGGTCCTGGTCCTTTACCTTATCTTTAGTGCTGAGTGCACTGAAGTAGGACAACAGAGACTGGGGTTCAAATCTTCTTGTAACCATGAAGGCTTTGGACCAAACACTGTCTCTCAGCCTAACCTACCTCAAAAGGTTATTGTGAAGGTAAGAGGGAGAGAACCATGTGCCCTTTTCTTAGTTTAATATTCAAAATATAAAACAGATTGTATAGTGACAGTGATGTGGACCTACCTTCAACCTACTTTTGTAGAAACCCATCATTCCAGCAGGTGCAGGCAGACGGTGACTATTCAAGGCAAATGCAGCCCACTAGTCATGAATGGTGGCTCTGGGACTGGATCAGCTTCTTGGTGTTTGTTCTAGCAGGCACAACATCTGGCAGGATGTGAGCTATGTTAAATTGGTTGGTAACCAGTTGTGCTGCTCAAGCAATTAAGCAGAATTTTGGAAGGGGTGGGAACTGTGAGAACACAAATATTTCATATCTCAGTGATGGTTCACTGTGTCTTGAGAATTTCAGGATTGTAGCCAATAGCTTGACTGGCTTGTCCGAGCCTTTCTCTTTTTTATCCTTACAACAATTAAGATTTTATGCTGTGAATTGGCATGTGGTTTTGGGATGAAGAACATTATACAAATTTGGAGGAGGAGGAGGAGGAGACATCAGTTAGTTCTAGAATGGATAAGCTTTGGTTCTCCAGAGATTTCTGGATTACAACTCCCATCATGTTTGACCATTGGCCAGTGGCATAGTGTGTGTTGCCAGAGCCCAGGGCAGGGCATGTGTTGCACCCCGTTGGACTGGGCAGCTGAGGGGGATGCATGCGCCAGGGGGATGTGCCTGGAGAGAGTGAATGGAGTCTACCTCCCAACAGGCTCCTCTACTGCTGCCTCCATTCACCTGAGCACTAGACCAACCTGCCTGCTGCCACACCTCAGCTGCTAGGGGTCCATGGCTGTCAGCGAGGTGCCTGATTATGCCCCCTCAAAAATGTGCACCTGGGGCCATGGCCTCCTTGCCCCCCCCCCTATGCTGCACCTCTGTTATTGGCCATGCAAGCTGTGGGAGTTGTGGTTAAACATCTGAAGGACTATTGGTGATCTCTGGTCTGCTCCCTGCAACCTGCTTGTTTCCGTATGAGTAGCAAAAGCAATACACACGCATTGGCTTTCTGTTTTCCATCCATAATCCTGAAGCTGCAGAGTTGTGAGTTTCATCTTTTTTATATTTTAAGTACAGCTCCCTCTTTCAGTTACCTAAGAGTTGTGCATTAGAGTAGAGGTGGTGAACTGACAGCCTGCAGGCCCAAACTCCCCCCTCCAATACTTTTTTTTTGCTAACCTGCCAACTCCTTGCTATATCTGGCAGGCAGCAGTGGCATCAGCATCACCAGCAGAATCAGCAGCAGCACTGGCAGCATCAACAGCAACATTGCTGCTAATAACCAAATTAAAACTGTCAGCAGTGGCTGTGAGTGTTCAGCACTTCCACCGCTCTGGGTGTTTTCACCATTCTTTCCAGGAGTGCACTTGGGGAACTCAGAGAAGGCAGGCAGAGCGCGTTGGAGCAGATCTACTCTAACGATTCACAAAAAGTGCTAGCAATTCCCACATTTGAGGAGGTGTACAAAATTCAGATGAGTCAGAAGGCTGATGCTCTAAGGACAAAACACAAAACAGATACATCAATCATTTCCCCCCACAAAATATTTCTGCTGCACTAATCTAGACTCTGGCAGCCAATGACAGTTGGATTCCTGTGCCATGGATAAAGTCATTCAAATTAAGCAGATGTGCATATTTTATTATTATCATTTTATATACAGTTCATTTAGTCCTTGTTCTGTTTCACTGTTTCTTGCAGCTTCTTCTGGTTTCTGTTAAGACATAAGCAATGTGCAGTGAGCTAAACTTGGTGCTGAGGCCAACCCCATAATAGCAACTGGAAAACTTAGCAGTAGACATTGCCCACACAGGGGCCCCATCTGCACTATGCATTTAATGCAGTGCTGCACCACTTTAAACAGTCATGGCTTCCCTTAAAGAATCCTGGAAACTGTAGTTTGTTAAGGGTGCTCAGAGTTATTAGAAACCCTTGTCCCCCCCCTCACAGATTCCCAGAGTGGTTTAACAGTCAATCCTTCTTCCCAGTGAACTCTGAGATTGTCATGGGGTCAACACATCAGCAGAGCCAATCCAATGCAGCTCCTGCTGGAGCATTTCCACTGCAACAACCTTGCTGCCACATTGTCCCTTCCCCTCTCCATCCCAGGATGCAGGAAGATATTGGCTAGAGGGAGGTCAGGTACCTTGCATTGTCCACTGGTGGACTTCAGGAAAACTGACTGTTTGAAATTTAGAACACTGGTAGTTTGTTGTTTGATTCTACACATTCATTTTAATATGTATTTGTTTCAGATTAAGTCAAAAGACATTGTACAACACTGTAGGGAGAGGGCTCATGATCCTGCTGTAATGTCGTACAATTGGGGTTGAGATGGGAGGCCTCTTGAGACACTCTGCCATTAGGCCTGGTGAGGCAGCAGGTTCTGGTGGGCAGGGTCAGGATGCCCTGGACTCTTTCTCCTAAGGCCTCCCTGGCCCTTTCCTCCTGGGAGGACTAAGTGCCCCTGGTTGCCTCATGTGTTGTAGAGGACACTCTCCCAAACTGTCACCAGTGTGGAACTAACATTCAGGGGCCAGTCTGTTCGGCTTCTGTATGTGGAATGGGAGGGGGCACCATCTTGTCCTTTGCCTCCCAGGAAGCAAAACGTCTGGCCCAGGCAAGAGAGAGCACTACATGTTGTTGTTGTTTTGTTCAGTTCAGCTGTCTGGCCACTGGAGGACAGTGTGCCACTTCCGAAACCATCAAAACTCTAATTGAGGAGTGAATCTTCTTGTCCTCCAAGGCAAAAGGCTCAACCAACTGCAATGGCCCATCATGTTTCAGTAAATGCTGCTCAAGCTCATCCTCCCCAAGGTACCAGCATTGACATCATCTGGGTGGGCACAGGCAGAGCTGTACATGCATTTAAAACATGTGACCCAAAGCCACTCAAATGACATGCCCAGAAGGATGCGACCTGCATAAGTCATGCAAATTTGCACCATTTGTTCTGTTTTTTTCCAGAAGACAACTGCTATACAGAGCACTTAAACCTTCCTACTTCTCTTAGAATCATAGAATCATAGAATCATAGAGTTGGAAGAGACCACAAGGGCCATCGAGTCCAACCCCCTGCCAAGCAGGAAACACCATCAGAGCACTCCTGACATATGGTTGTCAAGCCTCTGCTTAAAGACCTCCAAAGAAGGAGACTCCACCACACTCCTTGGCAGCAAATTCCACTGTCAAACAGCTCTTACTGTCAGGAAGTTCTTCCTAATGTTTAGGTGGAATCTTCTTTCTTGTAGTTTGGATCCATTGCTCCGTGTCCGCTTCTCTGGAGCAGCAGAAAACAACCTTTCTCCCTCCTCTATGTGACATCCTTTTATATATTTGAACATGGCTATCATATCACCCCTTAACCTCCTCTTCTCCAGGCTAAACATGCCCAGCTCCCTTAGCCGTTCCTCATAAGGCATCGTTTCCAGGCCTTTGACCATTTTGGTTGCCCTCCTCTGGACACGTTCCAGTTTGTCAATGTCCTTCTTGAACTGTGGTGCCCAGAACTGGACACAGTACTCCAGGTGAGGTCTGACCAGAGCAGAATACAGTGGCACTATTACTTCCCTTGATCTAGATGCTATACTCCTATTGATGCAGCCCAGAATTGCATTGGCTTTTTTAGCTGCCGCGTCACACTGTTGGCTCATGTCAAGTTTGTGGTCAACCAAGACTCTTCTCCCTATGAAATCCATACTTGCAGCCAACATGAGGTCTAGAAACTTGCTTTTTTACAAACAACACAACCTTAGCATACCCTCCAAGTGTCCTGATTTTCCAGGGACAGTCCTGAAATTACAGAAGATGTCTCAGTTTATCATTTGATCCCAGAATGTCCCGGTTTTCCTTTTTCCTCCCCTCCCCATCTCAGAGAACAATTAAAAGTGGTGCGGGTGGGTGGGAGTCCTGTTTATCCTGAAAATAAAATCCCTGCACCCAATGAAGGAAATGGTAAATCTGGCATACGAAGCCCTTCTTGTAATTTTGAAGGAAAAGGTCACCAGTACAGTTTAAATCCATGAAATACAATGCTTCAGCAGCAAGCCATTTTTAATGAGTATTTATTCCTTTTTTAAAAAAGAAGCCTTACACTCTTTATTCAGAAGTAAGTCCCACAGTATTCAATGGAGCTTCCTCCCAGGTAACTGGGTAAAGACTGGGCAGCCTTACACTGCAATTCTAAGCATTTTACTCAGAACTTAATCCCACTGAGTTCAATAGGATTTCTTCTATCGTGTGTTCCTGAGCTTCCTCACAGTTTCCATTACTGCTACTATATCCCGCCTTTTCCCCTCACAGGGACTCAAGGCAGCTTAAGGCTTAATTTTTATTTTATTCTATTTATCTGTGGAAGGTGTTATACACAGTTCCTTCCCTCAGACATTTTTTCTTTACAACAATCCTGCAAGGACAACCTGTCATTGACTCAAGGTGATTGATATCTATGTGTACATGTGTGCATGATGTCTATGTGTGGGGCGAGATCAAGCGCGGGAGAAGCTTCCTGATGCAGAAGAGGATGTCCCTATTTTCACCAGAGAAATGTTGGAAGGTATGCCTTAGTTATTTAGGATGTTGTATGCTGTGCCCATTATAAAGTTCTACAAGCATATAGAATTGTAGAGGATCTATGAATAAAACACAAGTGAAGTGGAACATAGATCATGTCCTAGGAATTGCTAGAGCTAGCAGGCCTGGCACCCTGTCATCCCAACAGAAAAGCCCTTGGTCTACTCAGAAGTAAGCCCCACTGCGTTCAAGTGGGCTTACTCCACTTGGATTTCCAAGGGTATCTGTGTTTTGGTTCTTGTGTTATTTTGGAACATGTGGATTTGAAAGGGCTGTGCGTTTGATAGAGCTTTAAATGTGAACTGACTCAAATCTCTCTCCTCCCAACATCCCACCCCGCGGGATCCTTGGCTCGAGATCTCCTGCCCCTTTCTCTCCCATTTTAATTTTTCTCTCTCTTTAAATTTGCTTACAGGACAGCTGGGCACTGGGCACATCTCTGTTGCCTCTTGCTATTCCTCATAGACCATGGGGCAAAGTAGCAAGCAGGCAGTGCTGGGAGTCCTCAGACACCTGCCCTCTACTTTTGCCCAGAGACATCCTTAAATTAGCATATGCAAAATGGATGAAAATTTGTGCCACAGGCCTGCACCCCTGGGTCCTTTTTTACCACCTAGCAACACCCCTGGTTCTCTGAAGAGTCTTTAATTAGAAAATGGGAAGTGGAAGCCACTGATCTCGTAACAACAGCTCTGTGTGGCCCTGCCTCTTTCCCAAGCAGTTGCAGTGGAAGGGGGAGAGGCCTTCTCAGGGTTCGTTTCCTTCTGAAGTCTGGAGTCTCATGGCAGTTTTGTTTTACTTTACCATTATTATTTTATTTGGGCTTCAGTAAAGATCTCTTTTCCCCTCCCTTATTTCTTATGGGGGCAGTGTTACTGTTGGTGGAACAATTCACAGCCAAGACAGAGGAAAGGAAGAGACTGAAGATTTAATGTAGATGGTCTGCAAAGTGTCTGACTCAGTGCTTCCTTTGTAACTTCTGAACAACAAACCTGAATAATCCTTCCACTCCAGGTCAGATTTATTCCCGGTTTAAGAATATGTGTAGTGCTTAGATTATTGGAGAGGGGGGTTATTAACGGAATCCTGCAACTCTCAACTCCCTCTATTTTTGCCAAAAAAAACTCCTCTCATATCTTTGTAAAAACAGCAGCTTTCTAAACTTGCCAGCCCACTCTGCCCCTCCTTAAGATTTGAGGGTTGAATAAGTCAAACAATTAAAACCACAGGGCTGAGTTTGTGTCACAATTCTGTGCAAGTGGAGAAAAGGTGCAGCAACAGAATCCAGCCTCCTGGCACATCAGCTTTCATGCAAAGGTGTGGGTGGATTTTTAAAAAATGGGGAAAGTTTCTAGTCCTTATGGTTTCACTGATATGCTTGAGAGCACATGGACAGTACCTGGCAGAATCTCGGAAGCCTTTTGAATCCTATTTGCTGATCAGAAAAAAGGAATGCCACAGAAACAATTGGTGTCCATGGATGACATGCTATAGAGGAAGTGCAAGGGGGTCCCTTCCCTCACTTCTCAATGTGATTGTCCTGCTGTCATCTTCTTCCACAGTCACTACTGAGCTAGATGGACCAATGGTCTGATGTGGGAGAAGATAGCTCCATGAACAGAGAGGCAGTTGGGGAGACGGAGAGCTGGGAAAGGAGCTGAGGGCATTGAAGCTGACCAGGTCAGAGGAGAGAGGCTGTCAAAGACCTTTCTGTGTATTGCCTGCACTGTTGCTGGTGGGAGTGGAGCACATGGTGGAGCAGAGGCACCCTCATGGAGCCAGTGGTACATAAGAAGACAAGAAGAGCCCTGCTGGATTAGGCCAAAGGTCCATCTAGTCCAGCATATGTTTCTGACAGTGGCCAGCCAGATCCCTACAGGAAACCACAAAGGAGGACCTGAGAGCAACAGTCACTCTCCCCTCCTGCAGTTTCCAGCAACTGGCACTCAGAAGCACACAGCAGAGCCATCAAGATCCAGGTGTCCTTTCCCTCCTTATCCTCCATGATGGGACTAGGAAGGGTTGGGGTTAAGGACATGCCTTTATACTGCCTTGGCCACTGCCTTGGCTTGCCAACGTTCTGCCCCAGGCCTGTTCAGGAGAGCATCTCCTCTACTCTGCCCCTGCTAGTTAGAGACAAGCCCCAGTGGCGGAGGAAGAGGAGTGTGGGGGGAGTGCACCGCCCCCAACAGCATGGTCCTGGCAGGGTGCCATCGTGGCTGTCCCCCCCTGCGCTGGGCGCCCCACCCCCAGGATGTACACCAGCCCCCACTTCTCCTGCTCTCTGCCCCCATCCCCGGTGCCAGAGCATGAAGCTCCGCCACTGCCAAGCCCCACCATGTTTGAAGGGACAGGAAAGGATGCAAAGGTCTGGAGCCTGAATCTCAGTCTCTTCAACAAAATGGTTCAACCGGCACCAACAACAGAGGTCTGGGGTCCCAGAACAAACAGGAGGGGCTCCAAATGCAGCAGAACTGACTTCCCACCCACCCGCCAGGGTAAGACCATTCTGCCCAGTCTAAAATTATTGAGCTATGCCACTGTGAAGACTCCCTAGAAGTGGTCAACCTGAAGATGGGTTTGCACACTAGAGGAGAGGACAGGAAGATGCAAGGACTCTCTCCCTCCCTTTCCATCTCCTGTCCCAGCTGCTTCTTGGAGGGCTCATCCACACTGCTGCTTTTCCAGTGCAAAGAAAACACAGAGCCCAGCTCAGAAGCGGCCTGGAGCTTCTGCCCTGCATCACTTCTGAAGCAGGTTCTCAGGACGCAGCAGCAGCCGCATCCCCCAAGCTGAACAGAGCACACCTCATCTGAGGGTTCATCCAGGCTTCCTTTGGTGCCATGCTTTTCAGGCTCTGTGTCCAAGCAGTTACAATATACAGTGGTACCTTGGGTTAAGTACTTAATTCGTTCCAGAGGTCCGTTCTTAACCTGAAACTGTTCTTAACCTGAAGCACCACTTTAGCTAATGGGGCCTCCCGCTGCTGCTGCTCCACCAGAGCACGATTTCTGTTCTCATCCTGAAGCAAAGTTCTTAACCCGAACAACTATTTCTGGGTTAGCGGAGTCTGTTACCTGAAGTGTAACCCGAGGTTCCACTGTAGTCTGCTTGGGAAAGGGATCTTAGCACTATGAGTGATCATAAGCTTTCCAGTCCTTGCCAAAGAGCCCGGGGTTCAGTCCCTGCTATTCTCAGGTGTGTTTTCAAAAGGGTCTCAGGTAGATGGTGATATGAACAATCTCTGCTTAAGATCCTCGTGGAGAGCCTCTGCAAGACAGAACAGGCAAGATGGGTTGAATGGACAAATAGCCTGATAAAGTATAAATTGTTAGGGCCCTGTGCCAGAGGACTCTGGAACATATTTTACTCCAGTACAGCAGGTGCGGGGACCTGTGGCCCTCTAGATGTGGCTAAACTAAAACTCCCAGCACCCCTAAGCATTGGGCCATGCTGGCTGGGGCTGATGGGAGTTGGAGTACAACATCTGGGAGACCCACAGGTCCGTCCCGTCATCGTCGTCCCCCCGATCCTTGCTTCAGGTCACAGCTTCTCAAATGCTGTGGTATTGAGCCTTCCAAAACCTTAGGGAATTGACTTTTGACCCTCGGCTTTCCTTATATGCACTAGCTACAGTACAGAGGTTTCTGTGAGGGCTTAGCACACATTCCCAGGTAGCCATCTTGAGATGTTCCTTCTTCAGCCAAGGCTTGCCTGTGGTGCAGCTCTACTTTAATCACAAAGAGCTCTTCTCCGCCAAGCTCGTAAGGTAAACATGAGGAGGAATCAGCTGATAAGACTACCCCCCCCTAAAAAAAATGGAACAAGTACAGAAACAAAGATAAAGGCAGAGAGACTCGGTAAATTGACCTCAAAAACACAGCTCCTGGATATCTGCTTGTGTCCGCCGTCTGTCAGGCGCACAGCCTCCCCATCTTGCACGTCCACATGCAGATTTTGAAGAGGTCCCAAAGGGTCCTGGTTCCTTATCTGCAGAAGCAAAGCTTTCCTCACCCTCTGTGATTAAGGAGACATTCAACTGTCTTCCAACCGCTGTGATAAAAAGAAGGTGGAGTGTTGGTGGGTGGGGTGAGGCAAGCAGGCCGAGAACATGGCTTGGCAGAAATAAATCCCTCCCTTGCCTTTTTAGATATGATGGATCAGCAGGGATGGATGAAGTGTTTCCATCAGAGGGTGAGTTTGCACGTTGCCTGCTTTCATCCCTCAACAGCTATGATATTTTTGTCAATTAAAAATCAATCAATCAGTTGACTTGCTGATTTGAAAGAGTAGGAGTAAGATCCTGGCACACTGGGAAGGAAGTTCCACAGCTGTGGCAGCAGATCTGATAGGTCATGTGTCTCTTAGATCTGTCTGCCTGACATTGTATGTCACTTTCCATAACATGTTGTTCATTGGGCATAAAACAGAGAAGAGGTATCTGCACCCTATTAGATGCTGCTCAACTACAACTCCCATCATGGTCTGTAGACTTGCTGGTCAGGGACTGATGGGAGCTGAGGCTGCCATCATTATATTTCAAATTTATGAAGTGCTTCACAGCCTGAAGCCATTAAAGCAGGGGCCAACAAGATAAAAATGAAATACAGTCGTACCTTGGTTGTCAAATGCCTTGGTACTCAGACATTTTGGCTCCCAAATGCTGCAAACCCAGAAGTGAGTGTTCTGGTTTGTGAACTTTTTTGGAAGCTGAATGTCTGATGTGGCTTCCACGGCTTGTGATTGAGTTCAGGAAGATCCTGCAGCCAATCGGAAGACGCACCTTGGTGTTCGAACCATTCCGGGAGTCGAACGGACTCCCAGAAGAGATTAAGTTTGACAACCAAGTCAGAAACCCCCCCCCCAACAAACTCTAAACACAATAAAGCCATCTGTATGAAGTCTAAAAACAAGGAAACTATTTATATGGGTGTAAAATCAATATCCCATAAATAAATGGGCCACATGTCATGAAAAGCTTTCTTAAAAAAGTCTTCAAGTAAATGCCTAAACATCCTGATGCAAGACGCCTGTCTAATTGCAGCTGGTAATTGTTTCCGAACTTGGAGACCGGCAACATCTGGAGTGCCACAGGTCCTCCCCTCCTGGCATAAAGACTTCCACAACTATTACAGTTTAGCTCTCAAATGTTACATGCCTGTCACTCATCCCAGGGCCTTGCACTCAGTAGCCAGAACTCTGGAGTCCTGGAAGGCGGGAGTAAGTTTTCTTCGTAATGGACAAGAGGGTCAAATGGAGCTTGCAGAGTCAGTCTCACCAGGCAGCTGCCACGGCCCATTGCTTTGGAAGGGGCCCCTGCTGCTGACCGCTTGGATCCTGTAATTCCTGTCCCTGCTCCTCCTGCCACTTGCTCACCCACTCCGAGCGCCAGAAAGCCGTGGGCATGAGCAGAAGGATCAGCAGCTGCTCCTGCAAACTTGCTCATCTGCCTTTTCCCTAGGGGCGGTTGGTGGCAGACTTTGGGCTCTCAGATTTCAGTGGCACCTTGTGCGATGCTAAAATTCGGAGCCCTCCTCCACTCACACTCCATTCTACAGCACTGCAGCATTGCAGCTGGGGCAGCCACAGTGGTCGTGCTACCCTAAAACTGCACAGTGGTGGGGCTTAGGACCAGAGGGAGATTGCAGTATGCCTGAGGGAGCCAGCCCTCCCTCTGGGCTTGGTTACATGCAAAAATGGTTCTTACTGATGATCTGGTTTATAACAACAGAGGCCAGGTAGGAGCTGCAGCTTACTGGTGGAGTATGTGTGTTCCCTGGTCAGAGCCGAGCTGAGCATTTCTAGGTGACGTAATGGCCCAATCCTCATGCATTCAAAAAGACGACTTTCTCAGATGTGTGCATTGGGATGTCCCACTGTTTCACCCTGAGGTTCCCAGTGGCCGTATCAGAGCAGGACTTTGGAGCAGAGATCTGGGGGACTCCTGAGTAGAACGAGTAAGAGCGCCCTGGAAAACACCATTTAACATGTCCCCTTCATAAGGCCAGGAAGTCCAGAGTCTAAAATCACTGCACATACCCCACTCTGAAGGCGGGACCTTTTCATCTCTGGATTGAACATGGGGACATAGGAAACTGGCTTATTCCAAATCAGACAGCTGGTTCACCTAGCTCAGTATTGTCTACACTGACTGGCAGCTGTTCTCCATAGTTTCAGGCAGGAAGACTCTCACAGCCCTACCTGGAGATGCCGGAGATTGAACCTGGGACCTTCATGCAAAGCTGCTGCTCTGCTGCTGAGCTACTGCCCTTGCCCAGGGAACCTCTGCTTCCTGTCAGGCTTCATCTGCAGCTCAGGCAGGCTTATGGTGCTTCTGGAAAGAGGGAGTGATGCTGCAGATTATGAAGCAGAGCTGGGATGAGCCCCAAGATCAGGCCGTGGGAAAGTGCACGGGGATTTGCAATGTTTGTGATTAACTAATCCAACTCAGAGCATGACTAGAAACCAGATCCTCTGGGCCTTGTGGGCAATTGGGTATCATCCTGGCCTTGCGAAGTGAGCTGCAGACCACAGGCGGCTGTAAGCCATCGACACACCCAGACGTGAGCCAAGATAGAAATATGTGCACACACAAACACACGCATTTCAAGAGGACTGTGTCAGTGAACACACAAACTTGAGCGTGTGATATGACCACACACACAATGCACTTCCACTTACTTCCCTGTTTAGGGAAGTTTTTAATATTTAATGCTGTATTGTTTTTAACACTTGATTGGAAGCCGCCCAGAGTGGCTGGGGAAACTCAGCCAGGTGGGCAGGATATAAATAATAAGTTGTTGTTGTTGTTATTTTATTTATTTTACTTACATCTTGCCTTTCCTCTAAGGAACAACACCTGGGGGGCATCAAGCTTCCTCACCCTGGCATACATGGCTCTCCTCCCCTCTTTTATCATCACAGCAGCCCTGTGAGGTAGGTTAGACTGGGAGTGCAGCAGGCCCAAGGTCACCCAGTGAGCTTCATGATGGAGTGAGGATTTGAATCTGGGTCTCGTCATCTTCAAAGGATCGCAAGTAGCTGGGCTGGCAAAGGTTGATAATCCTAGGAAAGGTCAGTGTGGGAGGGGTTAGACTTTGACCTGGGAGACTGGGGTTCAAGCCTCCCCACTCCCACATGAATTTCACTGGGTCAGTGGTTGTGTGGGAGGAGCTTCCCATGGGATATCAATGAAATAATAAAAAGATCACAGATGCTGCCCAAAGTCTTTTAATTGGGCTCACTTTGGAGTAAGGGAGCAGAGGCACCACCCCCACCAATTCCCAGGCTCTGAATGTGTCTTTTCCCTTTTGTCTGCAGAAGGATCAGAACAGCACTAATGATATATAAAAAAGATCCCTCCTCCAGCGGAAATTAGAATGCAGTTTGGAAAAGACTTGCTGTGCTTTGAGGAAGCCCTTGCTTTCCTTTTCGCCATGTACACACATTTATTTTCTTCCACAGGCTTTAGAGCAGCCCAGGAGAAAGAGTCTGTGACCCTGAAGGCGTTCTTGGGCTCCAGCTCCCATCAGCCCCAGCCAGCCTGGCCAATGGTCAGGAATATGCGAGCTTTAGTCCAACAAACATCTATAGGGCCAGCAGTCCCGCATCCCAGCCAGTAGGGCCAGAGGTGAGCCTCAGGTGAGCGCAAGCCAGCCTTCTTTCAAACGGCCTTCTTTCCTTTCAGTTGTTCAGTCGGAACAACTATGGGCAAAGAAGACTTTGCAAAAAAATAAAAATAAAAATAGAAAGAGCTCACAGTGGCTCTTTCAGTGGAGTGACCTTTAGCTTTGGCAACTGAAATGTTTATTGTTTTAAGAAAGAAGGGTAGGGTAAAACTGATCAGGCTCTACCTAGAGTCCAGCCCTGGGAAACCCTAGCTCAGATTACATCCCTGTTGGAAATTTAAGAAGCTGCTTTATGCCATCAGTCTGTCTAGCCCTGTATTGTCCTACTCTGACTGGCAGCTGCTCTTCAGGGTATTGTGCAGACAGGGAGGTTTCCCCCAGCACCTGCTACCTGATCCTTCTTGCTAGAGACGCCAGGGGCTGAGTCTGGGACCTTCTGCATGAAAGTATCATCTGCTCCATAATAATTCAGCTATGGCCCCTGACCCAAATGTTGGGGTAAACAGAACATCTCTGAACAGCTGAACAGGGCAAAGGATTCTGTGTAGAGATAATTCTCTCCAAATCAGACTCCCCAGTTTGTCTGTGATCAGCATCTACACTTGGTCACAACAAAAGCCTTTGAGCGAGACTTCCTGCTGGGGGAAAAGAGTTTTTTGTTTTGTTTGGCCAAAGTCCTATCCAGAAAAGGGAAATGCTCTCTGTGTCAATGGTTTATCTGAGATTCCTGTCTTTGTGGCCCAGGATCTCAACAATCCCTGGCTTTGCTAAGTCCCATTTCTTTTCTGGATTCACTTATACACACAAACGGAATAATCATCATCATCATCATACCACAAAGCAACTATGCAAAGCCTGAGTAAGGGCTGCTGCAATCCTCCTGTGTCCTTCTGCCAAATCCCCAAACCCAGGAATGGAAATTCACTTAAGGCTCCGGCATTCTCTCGAAACGAGCCAGCCAAATAAATTGTGATCCTCCTTGCCAGCTCATATGTTCCCCTATAATCCCACATACATTAGCTGCCACTTTTATCATCACAAACTACACCACAGTTATTTGCTCTGATCAGGCCTCTAAATCAGAGAGTCTGAGTTCAACGAATAGAGCTTCCCAGAGTCAAGAGAACTATTCAGCTGAAGCTGCCCGGTACCCAAGGCCTGGGGCATCTGAGGCAGAAAACCTCACAAGCAACTGTCCCAGGCAGTAAAAGGAGTAAAAGGGAGAAAGTTAAATAAAGAATGATCTATTTGCTACCCTTTCTGCATACTCAAAATCAGCTGCATTGAGGGGGTCACAAGGAATGACAGAGGGATTTATCAAATTTTATTTGGCAGGGGGGAAAACCCAGGATAAAGCATAAACTATTAATTGATATTAAGGATAGAGGGGGCTTTGCATTGCCAGACTTGAAACTTTACTATGAAGCATCCTGCCTATGTTGGATAAAAGAGTGGATAATCTTGCAGAATACATATTTATTGAATTTGGAGGGATGGGACAATAGATTTGGATGGCATGCTTACATAGGGTATGAAAACGTCAAAGTACACAGGAGCTTTCTGCATCACATAATAAGGAAATCATTATATACAGTGTGGGATAGGTATAAAAACCTATTAGAACAAAAACCACCTTGGTGGTTATCCCCCTAGAGGCCATTTCAGTAAAGAGGAAAAATATGGGGGGAAACTGGGCAACCTATAAAGAAATATTAGAGGAGGACGAAAACCAATTAAAATAGAGAAAGTTTGAAGAAATCAGACATCATTTCACGGATTGGCTGCAGTACCATCAAATAAATGACATTTTAAAATTAGATAGAAGAAAAAGATTTGCGACAGAAGTTTTAAGGTTGGGGAAAGACTTAATACAAAATAAAAGGAAACTATTATCTAAAATGTATAGACTCCTGCTAGATTGGGAAGTAAAAGAGGAAGAAGTCAAGGAAGCAATGATTAAATGGTCAAAGGATTTTGGGTATACCATTCAGATGGATGCTTGGGAAAAATTATGGACTAAATTTCTAAAGTTTACTGTTTGTTACACACTAAAGGTAAACTTCATGAAAATGTTTTATAGATGGCGCATGACCCCCAGCAAATTGCCAAAAATGTACAAAACAAATTTAAACATATGCTGGAGGTGCAAACAGGCTGAGGGAACAATGTAACACATGTGGTGAGGAATTTTTAAAAATTTTCAAACAAACATTTGCAATAAGAGAAGAGTATTCCTATACACAACAGCAGCAAGAATGTAGATTGCTAAAGATTGGAAGGGAGAGAAAACTCCAACGAGAGAAGAATGGCAGATAAAACTCGTTGAGTATTTGGAACTTGCAAAGATGACAGAAATAATCAGGAATCAAATAAACGAAAAGTTTATAAATGAGTGGGAGCGCTATAGAGGGTACTTTAAAAAACATTGCTCCCAAATAAAATCTTTAGTGTGCTTCGATTAATTTTTGCAAATTTCATGAAAGATGGATAATGTATTTTATTTGATGATGGTGATTGATAAGGTGAAAAGGGATGCAGTTAAAAAAGAAAGAAAGGTTCTGCAGTGAGGTAGACGGAAGTCACATTAGAAAAGTAGATGATTATTTATTTATGATTTAAAGTTACAGAGTTACATGGTGTTGAATATTTTTTAATTTTTCTGGCAGGGCAAAAAGCCCAGAATAAAATTTAAGATACTAACTGATGCAAAAGAAAGAGGGGGGTTTGCCCTGCCGGACTTAAAACTGTACTATGAAGCAGCAGCTTTCTGCTGGCTGAAAGATTGGCTACTTCTTGAGAACACAGACATTTTGGACTTAGAGGGGTCCAATAATAGGTTTGGTTGGCATGCATATATATGGTATGACAAGGTAAAAACACACAAAGGTTTCAAAAACCATATTGTTAGGAAAGCACTATATAATATTTGGATTCGGTATAAAGATCTGTTGGAAAATAAAACCCCTAGGTGGTTGTCACCAATGGAGGCTAAGGGAGTCAAAAAACTTAATATGGAATCTAAATGGCCAAAATATTGGGAAATTATAGAACAAGAAGGTGGAAATGTGAAATTACAGAGTTATGAGAAACTGAAGTCTAAAGTAAGAGATTGGCTTCATTATTACCAGATAAATGAAGTATTTAAACAGGACAGGAAAATTGGCTTCCAGGTGGAAAAGTCAAAGTTAGAAACAGAATTGTTAGAACCCAATACTAAGAATCTGTCAAGAATGTACAACTTGCTGTTGAAATGGAATACACAGGATGAAACGGTTAAATCAGCTATGATTAAATGGGCACAGGATATCGGACATGACATTATGTTTGCTGACTGGGAACAGTTATGGACCACCGGAATGAAGTTTACGGCATGTAATGCCCTAAGAGAGAATATTATGAAAATGATTTATAGGTGGTACATGACCCCAGTCAAGCTTGCAAAAATTTACCATCTGCCCAATAATAAATGTTGGAAATGTAATGAAACTGAAGGTACTTTCTATCACCTTTGGTGGACGTGCCCAAGGATTAAGGCCTTCTGGGAAACGATATATAATGAAATTAAGAAGGTGCTTAAGTGTACCTTTCATAAAAAACCAGAGGCTTTTCTCCTGGGCATAGTGGGCCAATTGGTGTCAAAGAAAGATAGGATGTTCTTTATGTATGCTACAACAGCAGCAAGAGTGTTACTAGCAAAGTATTGGAAGACACAAGAACTACCCACACTGGAAGAGTGGCAGACGAAGGTGATTGACTACATGGGACTGGCGGAGATGACGGGCAGAATACGTGACCAAGGGAAAGAGACGGTGGAGGAAGATTGGAAGAAATTTAAACTTTATCTTAAAAATTCTTGTAAAATCATTGAGTGTTAAAATGTCATGGGTAAAGCATAGCAGATTTGCAGCGATAAAGGATTGGATATGAGGAAAGAAAAGGGTTAAAGAAAGGAATTAATAAGTAACTAAGACCAGGGGTTGCCGAAAAAATTTAAAACAAGGATGCAGAAAAGGGAGGCATGGGGAAGTCGTTGAAATTGGGTATATGAAAAAACTTTATGAAATTATACATGTGTATATGTTTGTTTGTTAGTGTTTGTTGTTTGTATTGTCGTATATTATATGTTAAAAAACCAATAAAAATTTTATAAAAAAAAGAAAGAATATTTTTTAATTTTTAATAAGTAGGGGTGTTTTTTCATGATTTTTTCTTTTCTGTACTCAATGATATTTTTTGATGATGAATGGAATAGATGTACTATCTAATGAAATCAATAAAGAGCCATGACAAGAGAGAGAGAGAGAGAGAGAGAGAGAGAGAGAGAGAGAGAGTGAGTCACCTCACCCTGCCAAACAGTAGAGCTGGACTCGTCCACCTTCCCCCCACCCTGAATCAACAAGAAGTTGCATGATGCAGCAAATGTATTGCGTCACATAAGCTTCTGTGAGCCAGAGACCACATTATCTGGGGTTGCCATACGCCCGGAATTTCCCAGACACAGCTGGAATACTGCAGCCGGAAACCGTGTCTGGGCAGAAATAGCTAAAAATGTCTGGGGAAATCCAGACATACGGCAGCTGATGTCAGAAGTCTACATTTTGGAGAATTTCCTTAAAACTAGCTCAAATTTTCACTTTTTGAAATATGACAGCCCTACATCATCAGATGCATGAAATGGTCTCAAACAAGTACAGTAGGTGTGGCAAGTGGAGCCAAAAGAAAATGTAATCCTTCGTTTTGGTGTTGTTTTTATAAAAGAGACCAGAGTATCATGCAATGCAAGGAATATTGGTCTGGTATGTCACAATCCTATTGGGAGCATACAGCATACCTGCATCCTATCACATGAGCACAAGATCCAATCAGTAAGGGTGTCACCCACACCAATGAGCTACTGACATGAATAGACAGAACCAGATCCACAGGGTAATCCAGTGTTTCCCAACCCTTTTCCAACCATGAAATATTGTTGAAGCAGAAAAACATAGAATCACAGAGCTGGAAGGGACCCCAAGGCTCATCCCTCTTCCTAGTGCAACCCCCTGCAATGTAGGAAACTCAGCTAAAGCATCCAAGACAGATGGCCATTCAACCTCTGCTTAGAAACCTGAGGGAGATCCATCTTCCATGTATTATAAAAAGTAAACAGCACTTATTTGACCCCAGTTATTTGACACAGAGGGGGAAATCTACAGATACAGTCCAAACGTGCACAGGGAGTTCTGTATGTATGGGAGAATTTTAAAAAGCAAGTGGTCCTCACTGACCTGGTGCAAAAAGATCTTGTCATCCAGAGGAGCCCTGGCTGCCTAGATTAAACACTATACCCCACTTTTGATACTATCTGATACTTACCAATGAAGCGAAGGGAAGTCCAAGGCTCGGCGGAGCTCCAAATAAGTATGTATTATGTATATGCTTTTGGTAACAGCAATGTTATAAGTAACTTATGTAATCTAGATTGTATATATGTACAATTAATGAAAATAAAGAAAATTTACTGCGAAAAAAAAAAAAAGATTAAACACTATACCCCACACACCCTTGCCTGGGAGTAAGGCCCACTGAAACTCATGGACAAAAATGGAAGCTGAACCTGGAGACGGCAATACAAGGGGGGGGGGGTTATGATGTAGTGAAGACATTCTGTAAAAAGTGAGTAAACAGAGTGCTGTTATTACCCAGAACGTATCCAGTGCAGAAGCAATCACAAGAAGTCCTGCCGATAATAATAAAAAAGGCAACATTTGTGTCAGGAGCAGAGGGATTTTGACAGAGCTATTTGTGGAATTGCTCAGAAAACCCACGTTGCCCAGTCAATGAAGCCCTAAAAGATGCAGCGCAGCCACACAGAGCACTTTCCCAAGCCTTCGGGCTCTCTTGATCACATATGGATGTCTCAGAATTGTTGGCACACTTCCACACTACCTAAAAGTGTGATACTCAGAGAATATAGGATTACTAGAAAAGTTTGTCAATTGTGTGGGTGTTTCCCTCAAACGCAGCAATAAGGCCAAAACTTTTTTTAAAATAGCAGGCACAGAACACAAATTTCCCCAGCTCCTAATGCCCAGGTGCGTTCAGAGGAGAGCTCCCTTGCCTTGAAACTCTTTCTCTGCTTGTACTTTAAGACAAGAATATTGCAAACCTATGTGCATTTCCCAGTAGTGATGTATGGAAGTGAGAGCTGGACCATAAAGAAGGCTGATCGCCGAAGAATTGATGCTTTTGAATTATGGTGCTGGAGGAGACTCTTGAGAGTCCCATGGACTGCAAGAAGATCAAACGTATCCATTCTTAAGGAAATCAGCCCTGAGTGCTCACTGGAAGGACAGATCGTGAAGCTGAGGCTCCAATACTTTGGCCACCTCATGAGAAGAGAAGACTCCCTGGAAAAGACCCTGATGTTGGGAAAGATGGAGGGCACAAGGAGAAGGGGACGACAGAGGACGAGATGGTTGGATGGTGTTCTTGAAGCTACCAGCATGAGTTTGATCAAACTGTGGGAGGCAGTGGAGGACAGAAGTGCCTGGCGTGCTCTGGTCCAGGGGGTCACGAAGAGTCGGACACGACTAAACGACTAAACAACAACAACAACAATGTGCATTTATCCTAGTAAGCACGCTAAAGCTGGTACCCATTGCTCCTATGTAGCATCACAGAATCGTAGATTTGGAAGGGACCCCAAGGGTGATCTGGTCTAGCCCCCCTCCCCCCATTGCAGTGCAGGAATCTCTTTGCCCAACATGGGGCTGGAACCCACAATCCTGAGATTAAGAGTTTCATGCTCTACCAATGCTCAGAAGAGAGTTTGTTTTATCATGTATGTATTTTATTATATTTATATCCCTCCACTTTCCACCAAGGATGTTGAATGGCAGATAGTGACCAGCCCAAGGCTACAATCCTATACTCACTCACTTGGGAGCACTGCAGTTGGTGGGGCTTATTTTAAAATAGGCATGTATATAATTGTTTTGGTTTGCAGGGTCCGTCAGGATGACATCTGTGGATCCCTTCCAGGCCTTTGAGGTTAGAATCTACACTGAATGGATCAGACAAGTCTCTTTGTGAGATACTGGCCAGTTAAGAGCTTCCATTTACATGTCCAAAGAGGGTTCCCTGTTGCCATGCAGACAAAGGGTGGGCCTTTTCTCACCTTACCTGGCTGGATGCCACATCATCCTTGGCTGGAGAACAACAGGTGAAAAAGCTTCATGCCAGAGGAGGGATTTGAACCCAAGTCCTCTCCTGTTCTAGCCAAACACTCCACTAAATCACCCTTACAATATCAATTACAAGTTGAGTGATTTAACCCCCTACCCTAGATTAAATTGTAGTTGATTTGACTAACATTAGTTGGGAATCCCAACTGGAGAGAGGGATGTTGCAGTCCTGTCCTGCTTGTGTGCTTCCTCCAAGCACTGCGAGGGCAGGATGGTGCACGAGATCAATGCCTGGCCTGACACAGCAGGGCTCTTCTTATTTTCTTAAGTTAGAACTTTTAAAAAGGAGTATGTCACTCACAGAACAGTGTGTTGCAGTTGGTCAAGGAACTTCAAAATTTGGGGAGGAAAAATCAGGTATGGCCCCAGGTCATGCTTTGCCAGCGTGCAAGCAATTGAATCATGAAGGGATCCGTGGGTGCATAGAGCCATCTGCTTGGTTTCATTTGGGTGACAAGGAGCAGGGAAGGAGGTTGGCAAGGAGGGCAGGAAAGAGAAATAAATGGAAAGAAAGGGCTGCCCCTGCCCACCTTTGGCCCCACCCACTTTTTACTCCAGCCCCAACCGGGAAGATGGCTAAATCCCAACCCTAGGATAGGTAGCTGTTCAGGTGGGGTCCTGCCCTAGCTAAGCAAAAGACCCACAACCAAGCAGATCAGGCCAAAGCAGGGAACAGCAACCTTTTCCAGCCGTGGGCCGGTTCACTATGTTTTGAAGGGAAAAAATGAACGAATTCCTGTGCCCCACAAATAGCCCAGAGATGCATTTTAAATAAAAGGACACATTCTACTCATGTCAAAACACGCTGATTCCTGGACCATCCGCGGGCCGGATTGAGAAGGTGAATGGCCCACATCCAGCCCATGGGCCTTAGGTTGCCTACCCCGGGCCAAAGCCCTGAGTATGTGGGTCAGGGAGATGTCCCAAATCTTGCTTACTCCACCAAGGAAAACATTCTGCATTAGCTTCATAGAGGCTCGCTTATGTCATTCATTTTGCAGGGGGTGGGGATGAGCCTCCCATTTAGGACTTGGGTGCTCAATGCGTGATCCTCAACCTAGTCATCTAGGCAACATGCTGCCTCCATGCTACATGCCCCAGGCAGCATTGTAGGGACTCACATACACCCTGGAAAAGGAGGGCAGTGTGCAAAAAACCCAGACAATTATTTCATACTCCAAGTATTCATAATTGCCAATTCGATTCTGGGTTGAAGGGAGTTTGCTGCTCAACACTATTATTCATCATTACTCAAAACAAAGGAACTGAAGTGTATGTCAATTATTTTTTCAGACCATCTGCCTGACCCAGAAAGTTGAAATTTAGGACACATGTTAACCAAGATGCCACAATTACTCAGCAGAGTGCTGGGGAGGTCTGAAACTGGGGTGCTTTGGGCATCATATGGTCAGAAGGCAAGACCCAGAGCTTACTTCATTACAGAGGTCAACACAGTGAAAGCCAAGCCATATATGGGGCAGTAGGCACACTATTGTATGTCCTGAACCTCAGCATACCAGGAAATAAGTCTGATGGTGCACACAGTCCCAATGCTAGAGAGGAGTCAGGAAGTCCACTTGGCTCCGGTGGGGGGGTTGCTCTGACGGTGGCAGCAAGGGCTGGGGTGGCACAGCAGGCTCCATTCGCCCTGTGCTCTGTGCCCCCCCCAGTGCCCATGTGCCTCCCCGGGCGCTGGCAAACCACTCAGTGCTGCTGCCTGAGGTGAGTCCCAAAGTCACAATCTAGTGGTGTTCCCAAAGCAGCCAAGCCATGGTTCATCAATGGAGAAAGTTGAGCAGACACTGAGTCTCTACCGTGCTTCTCTTTTATCCTTCCCAATTTTGATTGATGCACCAGAGTTTGGAGGGAGAGGATATGAGCTGTAGCAGTGAAGAAGACATCGATGTCAAGCCATAGCTTTTGTTTGTACAACAGGATCATCTTTGGCCCCATTTCTCCCCAGGCCTGTCATTCTGCCTGGCCCCTTCACACCTTCTCTCTCCTGGCTTCTGAAATATATCTATAGCTGTCCGAGAGCCAAAATTCATGGATGTTCTTCCCACAATGAAAAAGAAATACATAAGGTACCTGGGTGGAGCAAGGAATTATTGGCAAAACCAAGTTATCTGTGACACAACTGAGTTCAGTATTTTTATTTATTTACTTGATTTAGTGGGGCAGCTGCTCCCCCCCCCTCACCCCCTGGCTACACCCATGATAAGGTGTTGCATTCTCCCTCCCCTGGGAAGTGACTGGAGTGGGGAAGAGATCGGATGTGGGAGAGAATGTTGTTGCTCTTTCTCAGAGTATACCCCCTCAAGCACCCCCAATTTGACTCCCTGACAACTCGTTCAGTGGCATCGCTCCTTTTGAAGAGCTGGCAGGTTGAAATGTCGTATCCCCTTCCTTCCCTCAACATCCATCCACCAGTAGATATGAATCAGCCATTTAGTTTCAACTGGCAAGGCGCACAATATTTCACAGGGTTTCATAGCTACCACACTGAGAATTTTGGACAGGCAGTATTGAATGCACCAGTTAAAGAATAGGTCTCTTTGGAGGGATTTGTTGGCACCCCAGACCCAAGGACAGGCAAATATCAGGCTTGTTAGATCTACTTTGTTTTTCAGTCAAACCCTCACTCCCACTGCATGATCTACCAACCAGAGCCACACCAGACATTTAAAGCACATTGCTTCCCCCAAAGACTTGTGCCCCTCACAGTGCTACAGTTCCTAGAACCCTTAACAAGCTATGGTTCCTGGGATTCTATGGGAGAGTGGTATGTGCTTTAAATGTACTCCAAATGTAGGGCAGCTTGTGAACTGGGTTCCTCTCTCAAGCTCACCCCCAATAATCTACCACAGGGAGTTCAAGTTCCCTCCTCCCCATTTTATTGCTGCAACACCAGCCCTGTGAGGTAGGTTGGGCTCAGAAGGAGCAAATGGCTCAGTGAGCTTCATAGCTAAGTGGGAATTTGAGCCCTGTCCAATGCTCTGGCCACTCTGCCCCAGACTTGCAAAAATGAATGAATGATCAGGGCTCTCTGGCCTTTGCCCACAGACCTTCCCAGCAGCCACAAGTCCCTCTCCTTAGCTATTTTTTATTTTAAGAGTTAGCAACCCTAATTCTAGAGCTCAGCTCACTGGCATAGCCGTTGGGGATGGAGATCCTGTGGCTCTCTAGATGTTGTTGGATGAGTTCTATCATTCATACCACTGGCAGCCTGGCTGTGGCCAAGCCTCCTCTTTACTCTGGCTTTTGAAGAAGGCGCCAGCAGGCAGGCGCTGCACCTGCGAGTGACATGGGAAACGTGGTTTGCCTTTTGATCTGATAAGCACCCACACTGCAGGTGCAGAGCAGGAAAAGTGAGAGGCAGGCTTGGGGGTTTTGCATTTTCTCCTCCATGTAACTGCTTCCTGCCTCATTGCTTTCCTTTAACCCTCACAGCACCAAGCAGGTAAGGGATGTAGGCTGTACACTGCAGGGACTACAGGTCAGGGTTAAAAACGCAAGAACAAAGCTGTTGGGTCAGTTGTGGGGCCATCTAGTCCAGAAGCCTCTTTCCAATCTTGGCTGACCAGATAAAGCCCAAAGGCAAACAGCCCTTCCCTACGCTTTGTCCCCAGCATTTGGTATCAGGTATAATACCTTTGAGCAACAAAGACCCATTTGGAATAGAATTATCCTCCAGCATTTTGTCCAATTTTTGTTTTATTTTGTTAAAGCCATCTGGGCTAGTGGTGATCAGAAAATCTTGTGGCAGAAAATTCTACAAGCTAATTATTTATTTAGTTATTTAATTTCTTAAATTTGTACACCGCCCTTCATCCAACGATCTCAGGGCAGTTCACAGCATAAAAACAAAAGATAAAATTCAAAGTGCAAATAAGTACTTGTTTGTTTCTTCTTCTGAATCAACTGCATCTTTTGCCAACCTGGTGCCCTCTAAATATTCTGGACTACAACTCTCATCAACTCCAGCCGGAACGGCTGGGGTTGTTTTGCAGGGGGTTGGAAGATGACCCTTTGGGTCCCTTCCAGCTCTACAGTTTCATGACTGGTGAAGCCTGATCTCCTGCCTATGAAGTCCTGCTGTCAGTGCCAGCATTGGGGTTTGGGGGTTGGGGGGGGAGGCTTTAGGCAAGACACCCTCAGCAGGTCCCATCCATCAGCCTATCCCCTTCTTGCCATTGTTGCTAGCTGTTGCTGCTCCTCTCTCACACCACTTCTTGCCAGGTGCAGCCACTGAGCAAGCAGGTCCAGTGGTTAGCTCCTCCCCCTAGCTGTTGTTTGTTAGCAAGAGTGAGGGGCAAGTGAACAGGAGGTTGCAATGGAGAAGACCAAGTCCAGTGGGCTGAGTCTTCTCAATGGTGCCCCTGCTCAGATATGAGCCCTTGGCAGGTGCCCAAGCTTTGATGCTAGCCCTGCCTGTTGTTTGCAATGAGAAACGTTCCTCTCTGTCGACTTTCTCCCCACCATTTATGATTTTGGAGATCTGTATCACCTCTACCCACTGGCCTGCTTCTTCTTTTCTTCCCAGACTGGGAGATTTGCCAGGGATGCTGTGAGACAGAAGGGCCTGGCAACGCAATCCTAGGCACGTTTGCTTAGAAGAAGGTCCCACTAACATCAGGGAAATTTGCCCCTCAGCAAGTAGGTTCAGCACTGCAGCCTTCCTATGTCTATGACCACTGTTTGAGCTTCTGGAATTGGTCGTGGCCATCCTAGCCTGAAACCTTCAGATTCCTTCACCTCTCTTTGTGTGGGTGAGCAAGAATTGCCACTATTTTCCTGGCCCTGTTTCAAAACTTTTAATGGCAGCTTGAGACACAGAAATGTAGGAAGCGTGAGAAGCATTTTCCACAACGTAATGGGGTGGTCAGGTTGGTTTCTAGAGCCCACTTTATGTATTGTTCCATCAGCCTTAGCCACAACCTGGTGTCATCTGCAGCAGCTTCTAACTCATTTCCAGACACAATTCAAAGTGCTGGTTCTGACCTTAAAAGCACCAAATGGTTTGGGGACCAGGATGTTTGAAGGTCCCTCTTCCCACTGAATCCTGTCCACCCATTGTACTCAACATCAGAGCCTCTACTATGCATCCCACCACCATCAGAGGAATGATTTTTCTTTTGCGGCACCAAAGTTACAGAACTTCCTCTGCACAGAGGCTTGGTTGGTGAGTTGTGAAGGCTGAATAACTTCTAGTGGTTTCATGTAGATGTTAAACAATATGAAAATGGGGGAAGCTCCCAGAATTTTTGGCCCTCCATATTTTTTGGGGGGGTGGGGGGGGGCTTCCAGCCCCAGCCAGCATGGCTAATGGTCAGGGATGATTGGAGTTGTAGTCCAACAACATTTAGAGGACTCCAGATACCCCATCCCAGCCATCGGACAGTGGGGGGCAGTCTCCTGGTGACTATGGCTCTGCAGTAACCATCCAACCAACTCCCCAGGTTTCCCTCTCCATCTGCACACAGACACGGTCACCTTGCACACGTCAGTGCACAACTCAGAAAATTTTGTGGGTTGTTTTATTTGTTGGGGGGGGCAGTCAAAAAGGCAGCAGCACAGGGAAAGCAGAAGCTGATTAAGAGAGAAAGGAAAGTCATTGAGAAGAAACACACTCGCAGTACTTTTGAAATGGTGGGGTAGAAAAGATACAGATGAGAAGCACTGGGCAAAAGAGAGGTGCCAATTAATTGGCGGGGGGGGGAGGGGAGGGGAGGCACTGAACCAACCAGGCTTGTTCCTGTACCTTTAAACAGCCACTTAAGATGTACAAACATCAGCTGGGGAGCACTGCAGATTTCCCCCGGCTGGTATCTGCTTGCTTAGCTGAGGCTAAATGCCCAGTTGCAGCAACAGGTAGAAAAGTTGGCAACCCTAACTCGAAACTAATGCTTCACAATATGCCATGGGTAAGACTAGCCGTTGTACTATTCACCAGTAGAAATCCAATGAGGGAGATCTAGTGCTCTGCCCTGGCCCATTTCCTAAGGCATACTTAAAGAAAAAGAAAATTTCTGGAACTCTGGTATGGCCTTTATGAAACACACCCAAGCGCACACTGTGGGAAACCATTTTTCCTTTGGGGTCTGTGGGGTGGGGGTGAGTATGGTTGTAATGCAAGGGTGGAGAGAATGAAGCCATCAGAGCCAAGCTGCCTCTCCCTGCTGAGTCTCTGTTTAGTTTGCAAAAGTCCATCCATTTCCAGCTTAGTGTGATTTCATAGAATTATAGAACTGTAGCGTTGGAAGCCCCCCTTTTAGCACCAGGGGGTGGAGGCTCTGGCTGGCTCTCCCCTAAATCCCCAGGTGGAATCCTAATAAAGTCTCTTTTTATTTTTATTTTTTTAAAGCATCTGTGGACCGTTGTCTATTTCCTGAAGTCTGCTGGGCTTTCCCTATAGGGTGCATTTCTTCCCTCCCCTTTAGCAGCTGTTCCTCATTCAACCCCCCCCTTCCTGTTTTGTTGGAATATTTGAATCTCCCCTCCAGGGGCTGCGACAGGAAAGGGGAGCAAACAGCTGCACATGTTCTTCGCAGCCTCCTCCTCATGCCCCTCTTTTTTCCTATTTGGAGCGGCTATAAATAGCTCCAGGCAGACCGAAAAATCATGGATTGTAACTGGGGTTACTAGTCATAAAATGGAGATCAGCTGTTGCTGCCACACATTACAGCTGCTTCGGAGCCAAGCCGAGAGGTGCCAGGCAAATGCATTCTTGTGCCCCATAGAGCACATTGTTACAGAAAATAGGAGGGAGGAAAGTAACCAGGGGCAGTAACATCAGCTGCAAACTTCTCAGACATGAAATAAGGCAGTTTACTTCAGTGTAAGCCACCCACACTGAAATCAGCAGGCTATGTTTTATTGATTTGATTTCTGTACCACTGCTTGTCATCTGTGATCCCAGGGCGGTTTACAAATACAGTTGCTTATTTAATTAACAGATTAAAGCCAAACAACAGAGGAGCATTCATCAATTGCAACTGGCCAGAGCAAGTCAGCCACACCAAAAACAGGCACACAGTAGAAGGCTGTGCCACTGCGGGGGGGGGGGGGGGAGATGGGATCGTGGCCCTGGGTGCAAAATTCTGAAGGCGTACAACCAGGTGCGTTCACAAAGGCATTGGCTTCCACGTGCTGCCCCAGGGAAGGTGGCAGAGCAGCCCGTTGGGTAGCTGCCGCTGTTACCCAGGCATGTCCTGGCAGACCCTGTCCCCAGTTCCCTGTCTTTCACTGTCTGCTGCCTGCCTGCTGTCGGGGGTTCCAGGCCACACCAAGGTTGGTCCCCTTGCAAAATGGCCACCTGGTCAGTGCTTGCTCACTCTGTGCTTGGCACCAAGCTCTCCAGATGGCAGCAGGAGCAGCCCAGGCCCACGGTGAGCAGGCACAAATGGAGGGAGGTGGGCAGGGGGTGACCCCAGTCCTCTCCATGGATGTCAGGGGGTTCATTTGCCAAGGGCTGCATTGGCTGGCTGGGCTCTCCACTGTGCGGGGGGGGGGGCAGGCGGCACAGCATGTCCCCGCTTGGCTCTGGAGGGAGGGTGGTCTTGTGGCAGCAGCTTGCCTGCCCCAGGTACCTGCAACCCATGCCATGCCACTGTGCCAGTGTCATGGCAGGAAGAAACACTCTGAAGAAAAGTGCATCTCATGAAGTGGACTTGAGTTTATGAGAGCTTATGCTGCAATAACATGTGCTATTCTTTAAGTTGATGTTCATGCATGCAAGTTTTTTCGCAACATCTACAAATTGCCAACTGACAACTCCTCATTTAACCCTGATAATCCTAATCACCATCATTATCATTTGTAGTTTAACTTCTTAGTTGCTTGATCTCCAAGCATACGCATGGGTGAAAGCATATTATAATATAAACACATTTACATGAAAACATGTCCAGTTCCTAAGACATGCACAAAGCAACCCCCAACAATAGCAGCAAAAGCTTTGTTTTTCTCCAAGTGAGTGGGCCTTTCTTACACATCGGATTTTCCACAGAAATGGTGCATTCTGGATTAAATCATAAAATAATATGGGGTGTCATTTTGATGAGGACTGTGCCGTGTGGGTATTGTGCAAAAGTTGCCATGTATGAGCAGCAATAAACTGCCTTGTAGAAGTACGGTACGTGGAAGACATAGTGGATGCACAGGGGTGGCAGATTGGGCACGCTGCAGGCCCCACGGTGAGTGCTGCCTGGCATTTTGTCACCCACCTCAGTGGTGACACATGGGGCAGCCCACCCCCACCTCCCCCCTTCCTCTGCCCCTGCTGCCGTAAGTCCCGGGTATTGGCCACAAATACCTTCAAACTTATCTCTACAATTTAATGTCTGACATGTTCAGTGCCTGCTCTGAATGACACTTCTCAGTGCCACAACTGCTTTGGAAGTGTGTGTGTGTGTGTGTGTGTGTTAACACTTGCAAAGGCAGCTAAAGGAAGTTCACACATTCCTAGGCATCATATTTGTGTATGGATATTATAATGAAAGCCTGGGAGAGAAGCGGTGGCTTGGGTGCATCGGCTCCGCCTACGCAGGCTCACTACCTCCCTGCTGTAGTGGCTGAGTGGGACGCTGAGTGGCTGAGTGGGAGGAGGCAGGCAGACTCCGGAGGCCCTGCGGTGTGCCCCGCCCCTATGGACGGCTTGCGCAGCCCCTGGGCATGCAGCCCCGGGTGTCCGAGTGGCTTCCTCCGCCACTGTATGGTGGTCAGCAGGTGGGATTTCAGAACTCGGCAAACCCTTTTGGTCTTTCCCTTTTCTAGCATTGGTTTCTCTGGCTCCACGGACCACTGGCATGTGGCCCACAGAAGGCTGCCCAGAAGGAAAAGTGGCCCTCAGTCTGAAAAAGTCTCCCACCCCCATCCTTGATGAATCAGTGAGTCCTGATTTTGACCAGAGAAGGGCAAGGAGTTTAGAGGGCACAAATGCTTATTTCTGAAGCCATTTTGCTTCTGGTGAGTTACTGTAGAAGGAAATGAAAAAAGAAGATATTAAAGATGGTCCTTTCTAACAATGGCAGCTAGTTTTGCTTTACGGTGGTTTCTTTTGTTGTCTGTTACACATCCCTTACCTTTTTCCCAGGGTAGAACTCAAAGTACCATACAGAGAATTCCTGACCCTTCCTCACTGACCAGATGCAGCCCTCCCTGCTAAGCTTCAGCAAAGGGGCTGCTTAATATATCTTCATACCAGCCCCTGGGACCTATTAGAACTTAACCTGTTGTGACACAATGCTCTAGTTCTGCATCAACCACCACGTCCACCGCTTCACCTCATTGGCTGCTGAAACATCCCAAGAAGAAAGTTCTAGCAGACACTACAGAAGAGGAGCTGGATGTGTGATGTCATGCTTTGCAGCATCCTCAAGTTTACTCACATGAGTTTGGATTCTAAAAACAGCATCTGTGCTGAGGTTTTGGTGATAGGTAAACTGATTTAAACTTAGTTGGTCAAAGGTAGACAAAAACAAATATTTTAAGCGGTTGACAGCTTAAATCACCAAATCTATCCAAATGAGATAGATTTGCATACTTTTATAAGGTCTTAGAATTGCTTCCTTCCATCCCCTTGGGAAAGAACTTGGTAGAGCAGTGTGTATATCTGTTCTTACCTTCCTGCCAACTGTCTCTCTTAGACTCTAGGAGCGTAAATTTCTTGCCCTTGATTGTTCATCCCCAACAATACTGTGTGAGGTCCAACTGAGACATGGCTCTTTGGCTGGAGATGCCTTGCTCACTGCCTGCCATCTGCAGCCCCTGGTGCCAGAACCCCAAATAAGAACTTCATTTCTGCCAGATTGGGTCAAACTCTTTACCATCTTGCCCTGTCTCCAGTTTCCTGTGACCAAGAACCAACCCCAGATGCAGGGTGGAGAAGCCATGTGATGCACTAATCCGCTGTGAATCAATGCGAAGTTTTTCCAGCCACAGGTAGCCTGCTTTGCTTGGCTCCTCCTGTACTCGCTGGCTCCCCTGGAGTTGTTATCATCCCTTTTTTCAGTTACCAGAGTGTGTCCAGATGATGTCGCTGCCAAGCCATTGTATTCCAGTGTTTTCCCCACTGCCCTTCCAGCTTTATTTATTTAAAGACCTAGTTTGTGGTGATTGTTCTGGCTTTGAATGCACTTGCAATGCCAGCCTTTCACATGTGAGCTGGTAAAGAGCTATTGCCCTTAGTTGGCCACTGCGAAAACAAAGTGTGAATTTGTAGACAGGACAAGGCCTTTTGGGTGGTAGAGTGTGGCTCCTGTTGCAGCTGAGAACATGACTGGTGATATTTGCTCTGCATCTATAGATCTATCTCCTTACGAATCTGCCTATTTTTTGTTGTTTTTGTTGTAAAAAGTCATCTAGGCTAGTGACCTTTCTCACATCTTTGGTAACACTTGTTGGGGTGGGGGGAGGGTAAGCGCATCCTATTGTCTGTCCTGAACCAAACAAAACGCAGTGGCTCTTGATAAGGGAATCTCCCTGGGGTGGAAAGCGATATGCAGCTTCTTCCATGCCGTATTCATGGGGGACGCTCAAAGCTCCATTCATCAGCACAAAGTAGCCTGCGCTGGGGGGCGGAGTGGAAAGGCGGGGGAGGGGGGATTGTGGGCTCCATATTTAGCACTGCAGCTTCTGTTCTGTGCCTGATTGAATAGGCTTTTCTCCAATGCCCTTTTCCCATGAGAAGATCCAGTGACCTGTCTGGGGTGGGGGAAGGGAATGCCAAAGACCTTGCTCTGTAGTACCAGGCCTCTTCACAAGAGTGACACCAGAAGTCGCAATGGCTTCTACAGCTAATAGCGATGACTGATAAAAGCAAGCCTGTTGGGTCAGAGGTGGGATGCCAGTTACCGGGCAGAAAAGCCATAAGAGAGGACCTTGGCCTTCAAACTGTGCTTGTGGTCTTCCTGGATGCATCAGGGACATCTTCAGGTTTGAGGAAGCCCTTGGCAACATGCCATCATGTGGACCCTCCCTGACATTAGCGGCGGTACCTGGCAGTGGCAAGATTGGACCTAGTTTCAGCTGGCTCCCTTGGACAGCTGCCAGGGCCCCAACACCCCGTAGGGCCCATTACCACAGGCACCTCCCCTGTGCCTGATAATGGCAAAAGCAAGTGGCCATTTTAACTTCCCAAAATTCCTTGGAGCACCTGATTTAGTGTAGGTCTGGGGAAGTGTGGGGACCTAAAATGGTGATCTGAGTGGTCTGGGTTGGTGTCAACATCTGTGACATCCCGGGACAGCTGTCAGTGCTTCAGCAGAGCCTACTAACGCTGAAACCAGCCATGCCACACACACACACACCCGCCAATCAATGCCCCACGGCAAGTTGCCATTTTACATTTCCCACCATGTTCCAGAGTGCCTGGCACAGCATCCCTTTGGGGCATCATAGGGAATTTAAAATGTTGTTTGGCTAGACACTGCATGGAGGGCACAGCACCCACCTGAGGAGTAGCAGTCCCTGTGGTTAAGTCTGCTGCAAGAGGGACCCACAGGAGGGGGCTTCCATGGAGGAAGCTATGGGCAAAGGCATTTTGGGTGGTGATTCCCCATTGGTGGAACTCTCTTCCTAAAGAGGCTTGCCTGGTGCTCAGCCTCCTGTCTCCTCAGCAACAGGTAAATACGTTTTTATTTGCCCTGCCCTTTTAACATTTTAATTTCAAATCTGACATTGGATTTCTTTAATTCTACTGACCCCTTTCATATGATTGCAAGAGTAGAGTTTTAGCTATCTTTGTAAGCTGTCCTGGCAGTAGCATAGGGAGGCGGGGCAGTCTGTTTGGCACCATGGGGGTCTGTAGGGTGGCACGGTAATCCCTAATGTGGCAACTTTGATTTCCTAAAAAAAAAAAAAAGCTCAAAAACTTTGATTTCCCAAGAAAAGCTCAAGAACTTTGGTCCCTGTCCCTCTGCAGCTATGCAGCTGCTGTGTCCTGGGAGATTTGTTGTAAATTGGAAGGCAGGATACTAAATATTTCTCACTCACAAATGATAGAATAAACAAATTAACTAATTGCAGTATTCATTCTAGTTTCATTTCCTATATTATTTGATATAATGCTGGGTCCTGCAAATGCTTTAAAGCCAGACTGGGGAACCTCCAAACGTTTAGATGTTGCTTGATGCTCATCTTTGTTGTCATCCATCTGTCTCAGGAGTCCATGGAGGAGTGTGCCATTGGGGGTGAAGTCAAGCTGCTGGACGGTTGCAGTGCCTGCTGTGGCTGTAGAGACCAATACGGGAGAGGCATATTTTAATGCAGCTGATGCAGATGAAGGCATCCAATTGTGCTGCTGCAGATGCACCATGGCCTTTCTTCTCTCTGCACTCATCCCAGCGGTCGTTCCTCCTCTGGCTACTGCTATGAATGCACAACCTGACTGTCTGTCTCCAGGCACTGTGGTCCTCTGCAAGAGATTCCCATATGGCAGCGTTAATGTTGCCAGCCTTCACGCCTTGTTTGCAGCCATCTTTATAATGCAGAGTTGGTCTGCCTGAAGCCAGCTCCCTGTAGAACATGTCCTTTGGGGTCTTGCCATCTTCCATTCTGTGGACATGACCAAGTCAGTGTAGATGTTGCAGAGGAAGGAGTCTGAACATGCTGGGATCACCTGCTGACCATTAGCCATGCTGGCTTGGGAGTTGGAATCCAACAACATCTGGAAGACCCATTTTCTTCATCCTTATTTTAACCCTCCCTCTTTCTCTCCCCCTCTCCCTCTCTCTCACACACATGCACATCATATACTTTTTCTTATTATTATTTGTAGCTGGTGCTGATTTCAATAAGTATAATCCTATAGACAAGGCAGGCATCTGGTCTAGATAGTTCCGCTAACAGATGTCATATAAGTGAATATAATGCCAGCTATATTCTGGCTTAAACTGGAATTTATTTTTAAGTTATTCAGAAGGCAGTAACATCATGTTTTCCTCATCTATTAAATCCAGGAATACACGTAGTCTAGCTTCCACACATCCCTTCCAAATCACCAGCTTATTCCCAACACACATTATTGGGTCATCACAAATATTCTGAAACAAATGTGCAAGAGGACCAAATGTTTGCATTGCATGATGAGATTTGCCAATCTTGTCTGCCTGCAGAGATTGTACATGGTAAACTGTTGTTGTTGCTGTGTTTTAGATACCACTGCTGACAATTCCATTAAACTCTTTGTGTATGACGTTTCTAACTGAATCCATCCTAGAGCCCAAAATTATGTTGCCTTAACAGAGGCTTCCCCAACCTGGTGCCTCCAGATCTAGTTGGGATACAACTCATACCTTCCCTGGCCATATTTGTCAGGGCTGATGGGAGCTGAAGTCCGACCATTTCTGCAGGGCTCCAGGCTGGAGATGGTTTCTTCAATGGTCACATCTGCACCACACCTATGACACATGCAGTGCGCATTTAAAGCATGTGAATCCCAGAAACTATAACTTACCCCTCACAGAGATACAATTGCCACCAGCCTTAACAAACTATAGTTCCCAGGATTATTTGGGGGAAGCCACCGTGTGCTTTAAATGGGCTTTGAATGTGCTTTAAATGGCTGTGTAGGCTCAGTGATAAGAAATCCCAAGCCATAGACACATAAATTAGGAAGCCCTTTGGGGTTGGCTGCTGTAGCGCAGAGAGCAGTATCAGATCTTCTTTAGTCCTCAAATCTCTTTACAAAAATCCTGGGGAATTGTATTTTGGCGAGAGTGGGTGCTGAAAATTCTCTGTTATTGATGTCTCACAGAACTGCAGTTCCCAGAATTATCTGGGAAATGGGATTGGCTGAAGCAGTTCAAGTCTGTTGTGCGTAGAGAAGCCAAAGAACACAAAGGTAGTTTGTTTTTGTAGAGGCAAAAAGAATTCCAACCAGAATTATCTGGGAAATGGGATTGGCTGAAGCAGTTCAAGTCTGTTGTGCGTAGAGAAGCCAAAGAACACAAAGGTAGTTTGTTTTTGTAGAGGCAAAAAGAATTCCAAAATATCACCTGCATGTTTTTACTAAACTTTATTCTGTAAGAATGTAGGATGTGAAGAGTGTTGTCCTCTACCAATCTTAAAAGATGTGTGCAAAAAGCACAGTTGTGAAAATGCCACGTCACACCCAGGCTTAGTTAAGATATTATTATTTCAGCCAGAAGTCGCAGGAACTCAGTTCTGGCCCCTCTCAGGTGGACGCCATTGCCACTATAAGAGTGAAAGGGTTCATGCTGAGTTCTGGCACCATTTCCCCCCTAGAAAAATAGCACTGATTGTTGTTGTTGTTGTTATTACTACAACTAATAATAACAACATGGCACTTGTTATCCAAAGATCTCCAAGCGAAAACACATTTAAAAACAAAACATACATTATGCCACCAGAAAGAATACAAAACACCCCACAAACACACAAAATAATCATTTCTACTCTGCACCTAAATTCAGAAGAGTTCACCCAGGGACAGAGAAGCTGTTGACAAAAATCGCTCTGAGATTTTGAAGTTTGGTGGTGGGGACCTGCCTGGACCACAAACGTGTCCTTTGCACATGTTTGGACTGGGCTGGGGTCCGTCTTGATGGGTTGTGCCACTTGGGAATCCTTTTTTCTTTCTCCTTCAACGTATGTGTATGTGTTTTATTAGCTATAAACTCTCTCGGATTCCACGTACCACATTGGTAACATTACGGTAACACATTGCTAACTTTTGACTCACAAGATCTTGGAAGGATGGAAGTCGGGGAGAAAGAGAAAGAGAGACAGGAGGAGGGTGTGTCTGAAAAATGCTGTTCAGATTCTAATGCTCTCTTTCTCTTTCTCATTCCCCACGTCGCGGTTCTTAAAGGCACTATACCTCATTTTATTATTTTCACATTTTTTTTTAGAAAGCGGAGTGGACTGTTGCATTGTTGTTCTCTGCCTTGTGTGTGACATGGTGCTTTTGAGAGTACATCTGCTGCCAAGGGAGGGGACCACAGCAGCTTGGCTAACTTTTTTCTCTTCTGCAGTCTGTCTCTCTCTCTCTCTCTCTCTCTCTGCCTCTTTTTCTCGCCGCCCCTAGTTCCCAGGGTAGAGTTGGCTGGCTGGTCTTTCTGAGTCTGATAAAGCATTTCCTTCCATTGTCATTCTATACGGCCTCTGGGCCTTTCTTTTTCCCAGCCCCTCCCCTTCTGCCTGCCTGCCCCTCTCTCCCTCTCTCTCTCTCTCATTCTCTGTGAACCTCGGTAAATCTTGTGGTTTAAGAAAACTGCCTCCTTCTTAAAAAGGAAGAGAGAGAGAGGGAGAAGTTATCTTCGAACGATGAGACGTTGCCTTCGAGGATTTTACTGAAAGCTCCCTGGATGCATGGACTCCACAGGGGTGAGTCGTTGCAGCTCACACAGGTTGCTTTATTTGCCTAAGATAAGAAAATGGGAACAGGCAGCCTTGCGGGTAGCTGGCTGCTCTTGATGTCTTCTGTGCGTCTTGTCTTGTGACTTCCTACTTTCTCACATTAGGCAGACAGATGCACTCAAAGGGTTGGTGGTGGAAACCACTAGCTGGTAAGCATGGCCTGACACTATGCTGCCCCTTGAACGTGGTGGGAGAGAAAGAACTCTGTGGCCTGGCTCCTGTGACAGGCCTGGCCATGCCATAGCTGCCTTCCGACGCATGCCTTCGCAGCCAGACTCTGGATTTATGGATGTACATTCTTAAAACAAGTCAGCAGCGATTTCAGTCCCCAGAATGGATAAAATGGGCAAGGCACAGAATTGTCTAAGTTGTATTAACTGTTTGTTCAGCTAGCTTTTCTAGTCAGCATTGTCTGTTGTGGTAAATTGGCAGAGTTCTGAGTTACACAGAATGCTACTATTGGGAAGCATGGAAATAGAGTTAAATGCTTGGTGTTGTAACTGTTCCTTGAAGCACTGAATGCATTGCCCACTCTACCTGACTGAAAAGAAAGAGTTGCATGTGAAACGGTCCACGCCTTTAGGGTGAGTCTGGCAAATCTGTGGCCCTCCAGATGGTGCTGGACTACAACTTGCTGGGACTGATGGGAGTTGAAGGTTTCCCCCTCTGCTTTAGTGAGCCAGCCTCTTTTGTGCTTTACCCCTCTTTCAGTGGCACCCCAGCCTGCACAGGCAATGTGCTGCTGTTTTCCTCCTGGCCTTCTCTTCTTGCCCATCCTGAGTATGAGCTGGAATGCTCTTGCAATGAGGATATCCTTCTGGAGACAAGGTGCAATCCTATCTAGAATTTTAAAGGGGATGATAACAAGGAAGGGAACTTTCAGGAGAGATCTTCAGGCTGCATGAAGGCAGGAAGTTAATAACTTTTAAGTATGATCAATATGTAGCCTGGCCCTGGGCGCCCCCATGACAGGCACAGAGGCAGCTGAGGCGCAGCAGCGGGTGGGTTTGTCTAATGGGCAGGTGGTTGGAGGCAGCGGGTGAGGAGCCTGTTGGAGGCAGGCTCTGTTTGCCCTCCACATGGGCTCCACACATGCCCCGGCACATGCCCCTAACCCAGCTGCCTAGTCCATTGGGGGGCCGCAATACTTGCCCCACCACAGGCACTAGCAAACTACGCTGCGCCACTGGCAGTAAGTCCAGCTAGGGTTGCAATCTATCCATTGAGTTCAAGGGGGCTTACTCACAAGAAACTGGGTGTACAATTGCCGCCTAATAGATCCAGAGCAGATGTGCTGTTTGCTCACTTTTGTTACCAGCTTCCTTCAAGAGCTTCTCATAGTTATTTGTTGCAATTGGCATGCATTGGGTTCAGGGTGTGATGTTTGGTACAAGGGTTTCAGACAGTGAGGCAAAAGCAGCAAAGCAGGGAGACTGAGGAAGCACAAGGAGTTTTGTGAGTGGAACGAATTCTTAGGTTGCTTAGAAGCATGACTGTGTAAAAAAAAAGAAGAAGGAAAGGCATACATATTTACATTTCTGAGAGCGAGAGAGGAAGCATGGTTTGATGAGAACAATAAAGTTGCATCTGCACTGGCCAATTTAGCCAATTCTGCTCTGGACTTGGCATTTGTGAGTTGTACTAAAATAGACACACAGGTTAGGCCCCCGCAGAATGGAGGCAGGCAAATGTTGTCCCCATCTTCAAAAAAAGGGGGGGGGGGAGAAGACCCAGGTAACTACTGACATCGATACTAGGGAAGAACAGAGGGGGCTCTGAATCTGAATTCCATTTCTGGACATTTGAAAATGTTGTTCAAAAAATGGGTTTTTTAAAAAAAATTTAAATCAAATATTGTTGGTTAATAAAATATTCAACAACACTTTAGAAATCCAGTACTTTATATCTTTTACTTTTGAAAACATTTGAGTATTTTATATTTTTTAAAAAATAAAATATTGTAGATTAACATGGAAAATCTATTATATATTCAGTTGAAAAACTCTCAGTGATCACAGCAGCATGAATGTTCAAAAGTACCAAGATGGAAATGAGAATTAGGTGAACATAAATGGTTGTTTATTTGTTCCTAAAACTGATTGAAGCGTTGTTTGAAAATTTCCCCCCATTTATTCCAGTCCTCCTAAATGTGCAAGCACTGCACTGGGTGAATGCAGAAGAGCTGGGAGCAAGTGGCAATTTACTCCCGCGTGCATGCAGCCACTCAGGGCCTCTCCCTTTCTGATGCAGTCATCATGATTTAGGCTCACAGTAATACCAGGGCAGTTATTCCTGATCCCACTTTCAATACTGTTTGTGCACATGTTCCATAGCTTGCTGCTGAAATCCTTTCTCTCTTTTATATCCCAAATGTTCCAGGTTTATTTTTCTGCCCACTTTTGTTGTGCTATAGCACAAGAGTGTCCCTCTAGATGACAATAATGCTGCAACATTGGGAAAGCATCTCTGAGCAGCTAATAAAGCAGAACAATATGTCCAGTACGGATCCTTTGCTGATGCAGTGCGATTGCATCAGTGGCGTGTTGTAGCAAAAAACACCAGTCTGGAGAGGCACACCTGCTCAGAGTGGGCAGAGCAGCAATGGTAAATGTTGCCTTTTTGTCGTTCCTACACACATTCACGCATCCCTCTCTATGACATGTCCAGGCAAGCAGGATATTATTATTGGAGATCAATGACACATCCCAACCAGGCAAAAACTTTCCACGATGGTGTGAGGCAGGGCCAGTAGCAGGTGGAGCTGGAAAGAGGGTGTGGTCTTGACAGAGTCCTGAAGGCCAGATAGAGGGACTTGGAGGGGTGCATGTGGCCTCAGCCCAGAGGTTCCTTATCCCTATCCTACTGCATGGAATAGGTTTTCTTGCAGCTTGACTTTTTTTATAAATGCTGTTTGAAGTCCAGTCCTATCTATATCTATATGTTCTCAGAAGCCTCACTCTGCAGTGCAGTCCTGCACAACTCACTCAGAAGCGCATCCCATTGCATTCAATAGGACTTGCTTCTAAATAAACCTTAAGTTGCAATCATGTTAATTTCCCTGTAGGGAACGTTCGACTAGAATCACACTGCTAAACTCATCAAACTGTACATGGGACTGTGACCTAAATCATGGCTGACTCTTCATGTTGCTTCATTTCTAGTTTTCTCAGGCTAAGGATTGTCTTGTGACTTGTGAGATACCCTGCAACCTGGGGGCAATGAGGCAAGAAGCATGTGGCAACCAGTCGCTTTCCCTGCTAATGGAAAGGCCATAGCTCAGTGGTAGACCAAGCTCATTTTCTCCTGCTCTGGAGGGTAGGACCAATGGCTTCAAGTAACAAGAAAGGAGATTCCAGCTAACCATCAGGAATAACTTTCTGACAGTAAGAGCTGTTTGACAGTGGAATGGACTCCCTCAAGAGGTGGTGTACTCTCTTTCCCTGGAGGTTCTTAAGCAGATGTTGGATGGCCATCTGTTATGGATGAATCTCTAGTTGAGATTCCTGCTTGCAGGGGGTTGGACTAGATGACCCTTCCAGCTCCAGAGTCCCATGATTCTATGATTCTCTCTGCTTTGCATTCAGGAGCAGCCAAGTTCAGTCTCTGGCATCTACAGGTAGGGCTGGGACTGTCCCTTGTCTGAAACCCTGGAGAGCCTGTGCCAGTTGGTGAAGACACTCTGGCAGCTTCCTGTGTCCCCTAGGCGTCAACGGCAGCATGGGGTTTTTGTTTTTGCTGCGGCAGGAACCTGAGCAGCTTTTCCTGCAGTCCTGGCAAATTCTTTGGGGATTGACATCCTAGAAAGGAAACTGGACAAAGGGAGGAGGATGTTTACTTCTTTCTTTGTGGTGCATTTCCTGGTGGGCTCCCTGGCTTGATCTTGCTTTGTCCTTGAAGGAGGAGATCTGAGGCCCAGTTAAGAGGAAAGCAGCCCTTAGCAGGAGAAAGAAAGCCATAGACAGAAGGCTACACATGAGACAGTGGGGTGGGGTGGGGTGGGGGCACTACCTGGCTGGTCCATTCTTATATATCCTGTCGTTGTAGTGGATGGCTAGCTGAGAGGCAAATGTTGCATTACTCAAGGCATCTGGAGCTCATTGTTCAGGTCTGTATGCTCATAACAAAGGAATAGATCAGCGTTGGGGAACCTAAATGTGGCCCTCTGGAACTCTTTATCAGGCCCTTGGCACTCTCCCTAGGCTACACACCCTCCTCAGCCACATACCCTTACCAGCCTTTCTTTACACCCTCATCAAGTGCTGTGTCTTTGTACTCCATACCTGTCAAATGTCCCTATTTCCCCAGGACATTCATGGGATTACAGAAGCCATCCCAGCTTCTGATTTCATCCAAGAATGCCCTGTTTTCTCCGCTCCAGCACTGCCACTGCCAAGCGGAGGAGGAGGAGGAGGAGGTGGTGGAGCCAACACTTACGCTTAGCAGAGGAACTTTTGTAAAGCAGAACCCTTGTGTTCAGGGTGAGATGGGGCATTTTCCCACCAGAGCGGACATGTGCAACGCTCATGCCGGCCCCTCTCTGCCGCTGCCAAAGCCACCACTGCTGTTGTGGTGGTTTGAGGTGCAGTGCAAGTGGAGGAAGCAAGCGAAGAGGGAAGAGAGTGAGCAGCTGCCAGGTAGGGGCTAAAGCAGGGTAGGCAGGCAGCTGATTCACGCATCTTTGGGTGTCATGCTCCTGCCCAAGCCAGCCGGCACACCAGCTGACACTTGTCCCATTTTCTGCTGGAAAACATTGGAGGGTATGGCACTCTGATAATGCCTCTTGCTTGCCTGCCTTGGGGATAGAAAGGGGGGGTGAGTTTGTGTGGCTCTACTGCAGATACTGCAGGCTACGGGCAGGTCTGCATCATACATGTAAAGTATCTTGGGATGTGTAGTTCCCGCCTCAAAGCTGCAATTTCCAGCATCCCTGGCGAAGTACAGCTCCCATAATCCTCTGGGGAAAACCATGCACTTTAAATTTGGGTTGAGTGTGCTTTCAATATATGTGTTGTTCTGTCCTCCAACTCCTATCATCCCTGACCTGGCTGGAGGCTGATGGAAATTGAAGTCCCTCAACATCTGGAGTGCCACAGCTGCAGGGCCACACGCCCCCCTCCTTAAAGCCTCTCCATGATTCCACTGAGAAGAACGATGTCAACATGAGATGCCACGGTGGTGATGCATTGCTTTATTTTATTTTATTAAGAAGATTTATAAAGAGCTTGCTCAGAAATATCTCCAAGTGGTCAACATATTTAATTATATATAAAGCAGGAGTAAAATAGACACAAACCAATTAAAAACAAATGTACATAAAATCATGTTAAAGAAAAAGGTGAAGTTAATAAATATCTAAAACAGATGTCTTAGGTGGATAGCTTGCAGCTATGTCTTGATCACCCTACTGTTTTCTGTATACTTCCTGTGTTTTCCTGACTAGGAAAACCTGTGGGTTCTCCAGATGTTGTTGGAGTACAATTCCCATCATCCCTGACCATTGGCCATGCTGTAAAACATCTGGAGGGCATCAGGTTGGTGAAGGCTGTGTTAATTTTTTGTGGTTTTCTTTTCAGTTTAGTAGGGCTGACATACATCCAGATTTTCCTGGACATTACCAGGATTTCAAAGGCAGAAATGACGCCCGGGGTGGGAATTTCCTAAATGTGGCACTTTATCCTGGATCTTAGGCAAGTCAATCGGATAATTGTGTTGGTGTTTTGGCATTTTTGTAAAAAAAAGCTCAACAGCTTTCAGGGTATCCTGGTTTTTTAAGACATGTTTTTAACCAACTACAAATTCTGACTTTTAAACAAATTTGGCAGTTAGGCCATAGGCACAAGGACTCAGCTGAGTTGGGTTTGTTTTCTGGTCAGTTGACGATCCAAGCTGAGAAGCAGACTGCAAACATGCAAAATAAATTAGATTAAAAAGGAAGAGGAGGAGGAGGAAGAGTTGTTAAACTGAATTTACTGTTTTCACAATCATGGCCCCAAACTTGTGTGAAGAAATGTGTCGCATGTCACACAGAATTTTCCAAGACTAGGTAAAGACTAGGTAAAAACTCACTCATTCTCGTGGTTCTTTGGAGCACCCCCTTGAAGCAAAAACAACGAAGAGTCATGACACCTTCCAGACTGCCAGATTTATCATGGTGTAGTAAACTGTCATGGACTTAATGCACCAGTGGAGTCCAGTCCACAAAAACAACTTATGCCACAATAAATCTATCTTAAAGGTGCCACAAGACTCCTGGTCACTTTTACAGCAACAGGGGCTGCCCCTCTGGAAGTGGTTACCCCTTGGAAGTATCCTGCTCTTTAATCTTCTCTCCTATCTCAGCTCCTGCAGCTGCTTGATTGTTTCTGTTGCTCCTCTCTGAACTTCTGCCAGTTTATTTGCCTCTTGATAAAACAGTGCCCAGAGCTAAATATTTATTGCAACCAAGCACTGACATAGAGCAATTTCCCCCCTCCCCTCTGATAATAAAAATGGAGTCCTTTGAGAGCCTTGTGAAGTGGGGAGCATCACAATATCTGTCGTTTAAAATGGAAGCAGAGATATAACTCCCTCTGATTTCAGCAAGAGTGATTCTTCATTGAAAAATAAGTGCAGAATAGCAGTAATTGGGTTCTGCAGAACCGGGGGGGGGGGGTCACATCTGGCATCACAACTTGAGCAAGAGCCATCTTGAATCCGAGTGTTTGTGGAAGGGATGGTCTGACCTTCTTTAGGTAAGAATTGTTAAGTATAATTGATATAATTCGCACAGAAATGAAAATATATGTGCATTAATGATGGCCTAAAATTGAAAATGGCTAAAGGTATATTGCAGAAGGTTTAATGTGGGTTTTCATGGGGCTCTATTAAAGCCAAGGAGAACAAAGCTCCTCAATGGGTTAATGAATACCTGTGGATTGTTTTCTGCTACTCTAAACTTTTGTAATCTTAGATCATGTGATGAAGGTATTGAGTTGCAAGTCTGTATTTTGAAGGGAGTTGCCTTTGAGTCTTTGTCTCCCAAACTTCATGGAGTGAGGATGTAAATGAAGAGAGAGTAAATAGACTAAGGCAATGAAAGCTGGAAAGCAGATTGTGGAGAGAGGGGGACCTTTGTTTATAGGGCTGTCTGGATTATTTCATATTTTCTAAAATACTGAGCCTGTGCACAAGATTTTGTATGGGTAATTTTGGATGTATCATTTGATGTTCCTGTTTTATTTTGAAGAGTCTGCTAATAAAATTTGAGTAATATTTTCATGGGTCTCTAGACAGTGCTTCATTGTCAGTTGTTGGTTTTGTTTTGTTTTTTAAAAAATATTTTTCCAAAGTTTTAATACATACAAATTTTGATTACCTTTATCTATCTGGTGTGTCTTTACTCCACCCCCCCCTCCCATCTCTCCATGGTTTCCCAATTCCTCCTTGTCCTGCTGCATATCATTCTTTGCCACCCTCTTTCACTCAGCTTAGTATCTAATTGTTTATTACTGCTGCTCACAGTTCAGGTCCTACTGGTAAATTTATCTGACTGTTACACTTCTTCGAATACTCTACAAAGGGTTTCCATTCCTCCCTTAACAGTGCCTCCTCTTGGTCCCTGCTTGTAATTCATGTACTAGTAACAGGGTCTTCTTATTTTAAAGTCAGCAAATGCAAAAGTAGTCTCACGTGAACCTGTTTGCTAAGGGTGAGTATTTTGTTATCCCTGGCTATAACCTGACACCTTGCCTCGTGTCCCTCTGCGTTGCCTGCTACAGAAAGAGTTGTGGCAATGTGCAGTGGCAGCAAGGCATTTCCCCTTTCAGAGTGGCCCTCTGGCAAAACTAGTTGCTGACCAAGGTGCTGGTTATTTGGGTAGCTCAAAGAGAAAAATATTTTGTGATGTGGGTGTAAACCTATATACACACTTACCTGGGGCTTACTTCTGAGTTGGTGTGTATGTTGATCTGTTAGTGTGTTGTTTGCTTAGCAGTGAGACTTTGCTATGTTAACAAAGATGGGTAATGTCCAGATCTGGAAACATAATCAGAGAATTGTAGAATTGGAAGGCACGCCAAGGGTCATCTAGTCCAACCCCCTGCAATGCAAGAATCACAGCTAAAGATCCCCTTGGCTGATTAGCATTCTATGTCCCTTTCAGTGTGTTTGGGGAGGGGTGTTATGGGTCTGTTTTGTTTTGTTCTTGTTTTTATTATACATTTTGTGTTTTTATTTTGTATTTTAATGCTGTGAATCACCCTGAGACCTTCAGATGAAGGGCAGTATACAAATTTAATTAAAAAATAAAATTAAATAAATAGCTTGATTGATGGCCACCCAACCTTTGTTTGAAAACCACCAATGAATCATAGAATTATATAATGTTTTAGTTTCTTTTAAAGCTCAGAAAATAATTCTGAATTCCAGACAGTTCCCTCTTTCCCCAGGCTGGCTGGTTGGACTACATCTTCAGCCACTGCATCACAGCAATGGTGTTCAGTTTTTGCATGGGCAAATATGGAAGCCCACTTGACCCAATTTGTGGGCATTTTGAGTGAGTTCATGCAGAGGGCAGAGAGTCCGAGGGTTGCTTCATAGATGTTTAGCTATTAGTTGCCACAGTTTCCCAAGTATGAAGTAACTAGGTATTCATCTGGCATGTGATGTTAGATAAGAGTGTCCGCCACGAGTGGGAAAGGAGTAGGACCCTGCTTGCATATATTACTTTTATGAAGGGGAAAAACAACCATTTTCAAAAGCGTGGTCCCTTCATATCTGGTTGAATGTGCATGCATTTTTGTTTTCAGGTTATCACCACCCAAGTGCCAATAGTCATGCATGAAAACAGCTCTTAAATTCAAGCATGGCAAAGGAAAAAGTTAGTGGTAAAACAGGCATACAAGAAAATATTTTGCAAAATGTAGTGGAAAGAGCTGAGAAAGATCAGATTCACTGATGACATTGTAAAGTGTTTCCAAAGCAGTTTTGAAAATATCAGCAACGAAAACACAACATTGCCTAGGAATTAGAACCTTGGTTTAGAGTCATGATAAGATGTTTCAGTAATATGTTTTCAGAAAACTAAGTTTACAGACAGGTAGATCTTCAGTGAATGACAGATATTAGCATTTCTGTCCCTCTTATTTTTTACATGCATGATCCCCAGTTTAACCTAAGAATGGGAATCTTTTGTTTCATACAATCATAATAGGATTGTGTAGCTAATATGATATGTATTGATTGATAAAACAGCACTGACATAAAAGTGTTAAAGCCCAAAGGCTTTAATGCAAAGCCTCCTCTTTGCATGTAGCAGAATGAGATGGCAGAATCTTGAGGGGGCCAAGTGGACTGTACCACTTCAGACTTCAAGACAGGGATTACCATTTTGGAATGCTCCTTCACATTAATAAGAAAAAATCCCTGCATGTTTTTTTAAAACAAAAAACCAAGAACTATAGCTTTGGAGAGAGGTGCTCTAGCTGAGCTTGCTACGTTAGTTTTCTACCCTGAGACCTTCAGCCTGAGACCTTCAGATGAAGGGCAGTATACAAATTTAATTAAAAAATAAAATTAAATAAATTGCTTGATTGATGGCCACCCCACCATTGGAAAGCAGTAGTCTGAAAGTATTACATTCTGTCATCCACCTCAGTCATCTGCCATGTTATTACCACTTTTTCTGCTCCAAATATAGCTTAGACCAGTGCTTTTTTTCTGGGGGGACCCAGGAGTATGCATACCCCTAAACATTTTGTGAATCTAAGTTTGGTGTCATTGAGGGGCAGTATTTCAATATGAGTAGGAAAATGAGAGTACCCCTAAACATTTTTTTAAGAAAAAAGCACTGGCTTAGACTAATTCGTTTTTCCCATCTGGAAAACAGCAAGTAGCTTCTCTGGGACAGCAGGGGTTGGGGCAGTTTTTGGTTGAAATGAAAAGGGTTTGGCTGACCTATTGACTAGCACAGGGAATTAATGCTGTCCCCTTCTAGGATATAGCAGCCTCCTCCTCCCTTTTGATCCTTTGAATTAGGAACCCTGCTGCAGGCCTGGGTTAGGAGCTCTGCCAGTAGGCTGTAAAGAGCCTTGCAAACAAACCAGTTATGTCACCTAAAACTTGTATGGAGCTTGAATTCAGAAGGTAAGCTTCATCAGACGACACAACAGAATGCATGAATCAACCACAGGCTTAGCAAATTCCATGGACCATTCTTGGGGAAACCCTTGCCAAGCCTTATAAGAGCTTCAGGGGCGTGAAAGCAAACACCTCGAAAGTTTTTCTGAATGTCACGAGTCTTCTGCCAGTAAGAAAACAGCTGTCTTGAAGTTCCTGGTGCAGCACTTTTTTTTTTTTGTTAATTACAATGAAGTCCTTCTGTATTCTATACTCGAAAGACAAGCAGCTGCATCTGTAACCACAAGAAGGCCAGGAGGTTAAGTGTCCAAATTCAGGTTCTCTATACGGAAGGCATGTGTCTCAGCTCATTTTTTGCTTTCCAAAAATATTAAGTTGATAGCTCAACTTGGGTGTTGCACAATGAGCTATTTATAAATGTATACATTTCTTATGTACATGCAGAGTTGGTACTGTGTTAGAGGCAGCTGAGGCTAACTGGTGTGGCAGTGGGAGCTGTGCCTGAAGTGGTGTGGTGAAAACTGTGCTGAAGACTCCAGCCTGAGGTTGACCATAAGAAGCCCTAGAGCAAGGGTAGCCAACAGGGGGCCATCCAGTCATTTTTGATTACAACTCCAATCAGCCCCAGCTAGCATAGCCAATGATCAGGAATAATGGGAGCTGTAGTTCAACAACATTGTTGGCTATCCCTCCCCTAGAGAGGCTCAGAAGTGGTTTCTGATCATTTTTTTAAACTAGAAGCGCCAAGGATAGGTCCTTGGACCTTCTCCTGGCAAAGCATGTGCCCTGCCACTGAGCCCTCTCACTTCTCAAGTCTTTCTTTAAGAGCTACTTCTGCATAAGTAGAACCAGGTCATGGTGGGAAAGCATATGAAGCCACCACTTTGCTGAAGCTAAGCAGATCTGGGTCTGGTCAGTGACTGAAGCATATGCAAATAACTAACCGATCAACCCTGAACTGGCCTTGGTCCACCAGGTTGACACCTTCCTAGTCAACAGACTTTCCTTCCCCCCGTTCATTTCGTAATCTTGCCCACTCCTCACAACCCCATCTTGCTTGTCTAGCATGTGTAATAGCTTTTTTTCTGAGAAAAGCCCATAACTCAAGAGTCTTCTGTACAACAACTGCTCAAAGCCAGCATTAAAAATAAATGCAAGCTAATAATAGCATTGGCAATTTATGCAAATGATCACTTGCAAATGAGGAGGTGGCTGCAGTTTGCTGGCACAGTCTTAAAATATACACACTAACGTTGTTCTAAGCTCTGTACAAAAAAGGCTGGGGGAAGTGCCATTAATAAAAGTATTGAATGAGAGTACCAGGAGGGCTGTTGCACCCCACCCTGTCTTAGCAGCTACAAACAAACAAACAAACAAACAAACAAACACTCTACACATTACAGTCAAAAAAGAAAAAAACAAGTCATGCATATAGAAAAGATTAATATGAACACCCACCCCACTCCCAGGATTCCAGTAAGCTTGAAGCATGCAGAATGTTGTGTCCATGCAAGATCTCTAGTGGTGGAGCATATGCCTTGCATGCAGAACGTCGCCTTGTACTGAATTGGGCTGCTGGTCCATCTAGCTCAGAATTGACTACATTGACTGGCAGCAACTGTGTAGTTCAGAGTCCTTAGTTCCGAGTCCTACCTGGATGGGGAATTCAACCAGGACCTTCTGCCTGAAGAGCAGGTACTCTGCCCCTGAGCTACATGACCCTTGCTGGGGGGGGGGGGAGACGGGACATGACCTGTTTGAAATTGCACTGCCACTTGCCAGATAGTTCAGACAGCCGTGTGCAAGGGACCATTGGTCTGCCTCTGTATAAGGAAGCTTCACCTTATCTGCCCCAGGGAACTCTAGAAATTATAGCTCTGCGTCTGAGGGCCAAGGGATTGTTGTGAGAGAGTTCTCAGCTTCCACAACCTAGAATCTCCAGGGTTCTTTGGTAAAAGCCGTGACAGTTAACATCACATACAATCATAGAATCACAGAATCATAGAAAATGTAGAGTTGGAAGGGACCCCAAGGCTCATCTAGTCCAACCCCTGCAATGCAGGAAGCTCAACTAAAGCATCCATGACAGATGGCCATTCAGCCTCTGTTTAAAAACTTCCAAGGAAGGAGAGTCCACCACCTCTCATAGGAGTCTGTTCCACTGCCAAACAGCTCTTACTGTCAGAAAGTTTTTTCAAATGTTTAGTTGGAATCTCCTTTCTTGCAACTTGAAGCCATTGGTTCAGGTCCTACCCTCCAGAGCAGGAGAAAACAAGCATGCTCCCTCTTCCATGTGACAACCCTTGAGATATTTGAAGATGTCTATTGTATCTCCTCTCAGTCCCCATTTTTTCCAGGCTAAACATACTCAGCTCCTCCAAGCGCTTCTCATAAGGCTTGGTTTCCAGACCCTTGATCATCTTGGTTGCCCTCCTCTGCACATGTTCCAGCTTGTCAACATTCTTCTTACATTGTGATATCCAGAACTAGACACAGTATTCCAGGTGTAGTCTGACAAAGACAGAATAGAGTGGTACTTCCCTTGATCTGGACACTATACTTTTGTTGATGCAGCCAAGAATAGCATTAGCTTTTTTTGCTGCTGCATCACACTACCGATTCATGTGAAGCTTGTGGTCCACCAAGACCCCTAGATCCTTTTCACATGTACTGCTAGTAAGCCAGGTGTCCCCCTTCTTATACTTGTGCAGCTTCTTCTGCTGCTGCTTGTGCAGAACCTTACATTTGTTCCTGTTGAAATTAATTTTGTTTGTGCCCAGTTTTCCAATCTGCTAAATTCATATTGAATCTGGATTCTGTCATTGGTAGTGTTAGCTATCCCTCCCAGTTTGGTATCATCAGGGGGTTGGACTAGACCATCCTCAGGGTCCCTTCCAACTCTACAATTCTATGATTCCATAATTCTGTAATCTGCACATTTGATGAGTATCCCCTCAATTCCTTCATCCAAGTCATTTAGAAAGATGATGAACAACAACGTGCCCAGGAGGGAACCCTGCAGCATCCCACTTGTCAATTTTCCCAGGATGACGAGGAACCATTAATGAGTACTCTTTGGGTTCGGTCAGGCAACCAACTACAAATTTACCTAACAGTTACCTCATCCAGCCCACATTTCACCAGCTTTTCTGCAAGAATATGATGGGGGATTTTGTCAAAAGCCTTACTGAAAGCAAGATACAGAACCATTCCCCGATCCACCAAGCTTGTAACTCTATAAAAAGGAAAAGAAATGAGATTTGTCTGGCATGACTTGTTTTTAAGAACTGCATGCTGTTTTAGTAATCACATCATCCTTTTCTAATTGCTCCCAGACAAACCAGTTAATTATCTGTTATAGTGAACTTCCCTGGTATCAGTGTCAAGCTTACCGGTCGGTAGTTACTTGGGTCTTCTTTCGCCTCCCCCTTTTTTAAGTTGGGGTCAACATTTGCCTGCTTTCATTCTGCAGGGACCTCACCTATTCTCCAGGAATTCTCAGAGATCATAGACAAAAGACTTTGAGATTACATCTGCAAAATCTTTTAGTCCCCTTGGGTGCAGCTCATCAAGCCCTGGAAATTTGAATTCATTTGAAGGACTACCTCTTTTCCTATCTTCGGTAGAAAGAGTCCCAAGTCAGTGCAAGCACATTCTTGTGGGGGAAAGAATGTAACTCAGCAATAGAGCATGGAACCGAGGGGGGGGGAGTTGTGTGTGTGCTTTAAATGGCATCAATTATTTTTATCAAATGGTTGTTTTTTAAAAATGGAACCTTTGACCCTCCAGGTGTTACTGAACTACAGCTCCCATTAGCCTTAGAAAGTGTGGCCAGGGTTGATGGGAGTTACAGTTGAACGGCTGAGTGTGTGTGTGTCTGCGCGCGCGCGCACGTGTGTGTGAAGGGGAGAAAGAGAAACTTTCAGAAGCCAGAAAAGAAAAACAAGGAGGAAGTGATCAGGAGGGAAGGAACTCTGATAGGATGGGATGCAAGGCATAGCTTCAGGAGCGATGGTATGGATAGTACCCACTTGATCTTCATGCACTGATCTGGGGTTGAGCGCCTGTATGGCTGCCCTGGCGGTTTTGGTGCTGTAAGTCACCCTTTGCCAACTTGGCATCCCCTTAGATATTTTGCTGATAGGAGTTGTAATCCCAAACATCTGGAGGGGGTTGGGTTGGCGAAGGGGGCTGTAGGATGAAGCAGCAGCAAAGAAAACAAACATGAAGGATTGTTCTCCTAACAGGGCTACAAGCCTCCCTCCCTTCCTCGTTTCCCCAACAGTGGTGTTGACCTGGGCTGCAAGTGAGTGCTGGAGAGACTTTTGTGGCCCTTTTTGTTTGTTTAATCAAAGCTATGCTTGTTTTCTGATTGGAGGCGTCAGATAGGGCTCCGTGTTCTACAAGCAGGAAACAGGGACTTCCTGTTCACTCTCCTCATCGCAGGAAGTAGGGGCTGTGCTGCGTGTTCATTTTTCAAACAAGCCCTCCCTTCCCTCCCCCCATTATTATTTTTTTTGGGGGGGAAAGTCTTCTATGTTTATGTGAGCGTGTGTTGTTTTTATTTTCTCTTTCATCCACCGTGAACATGGTTTTGCATTGTCAGGCTCCCCAAGGGAATGATAACTGATGACGACAACCAAATAAGCATTTGCGAGTCTTGGAGGGGTCATAGCAACTATCCCCAAATATTTACCGTCCCTCTGGAAACCTCCAGCTGAGATTTATGCCTCCAGTAGACAAGAAAGGCAAGAGGTCTGGAGTTTGCAGAGGTCTCTCTCTCCATCACCTCTAGGCTTCTGCATATGCCGAAGAACAAGACAAACACTGGAAGTAAGCAACAGTATATTTCATTTGACCCACTAAGAGGAAGATGTCAAGATTCTCCAGGGATTATTATCACAGGGTTGGGGAACCTGTGACCCTCCAGATGTTCCTGGTGGACTGCAGCTCTCATCATCCTTGACTGTTGGCCAAGTTGGCTGGTGAGCGCTGTTGGGAGTTGGGAGCCCAGGAGCATCTGGAGGGCCACGGGTCCCCCATCCCTGACCTACAAAGTGCACTCAAAACCACAAATGAGGCTTGTGGTACCTTAATGACTAAGAAACATATTATGGCATGAGGTTTCATGGATCACCGTCCACTTCATCAGATGCAGGAAGAAGTGGACTCTGTTCCATGAAAGCTTATATGCCGCAATCGCTTTGTTAATCTTTAAAGGTCTCTTTGCTGAAGCAGACTAGCATCTTCCCTCCGGGGAAAAAAGTTACAGTCATGGGGATGTGTAGATGCTGAATGTAGAATTCAGCTTTATGGAAATCTCAACTTTCTTTCTTTTTGAAAAGCACATTTCTAAGCCTTCTGGCTACAAAGTTACGCTTAAAAGCTCAAAAGCTAAATAGAGCCTCCATATTTAGGGGTGTACCTTGGGGTTGGCTGCGTAAGCCCCTGTCAAAGGCACAAGCCCAGGGGGGTGGAAAAATCTTGCCTCTGACTTGGAGTGGCTAGGAGCCCACAAAGGCCACAAAAAGCAAACGTTTTGCATTTCTTGTCCATGGTCCTCCTGGCTTTGGAGGTGCGGATACAGCTCCTTGCCAAGGGTGCAAGGGAGCCTAGGTATGTCTTTTTTTTGGGGGGGGCTGTGTTCTTCAGAATATCAGATGGACATAGACAACAGGAGAGGATTGTTGTTGCTTTCAAGTAAGCTTCTCAGAAGCATCTGGCTTACCCTCCAACGTGGCCCAGAGGAAAATCGGGACACACATTCTTGGGGCTGTGCTCCCACATGAGTCATGTGACTCTTGTGAGAGCATGCCCCCCAATGGAATGTCCTGCTTAAATCGGGACAGTTGAGGTTGGCCAGTACTGGGAACAGAATTCTGGGCTAGATGGCTCTTAGTTCTGATCCAGCAATCCTTGGACCAGGGGTAAGGAGTCAGTTTGTGTCAATAATGTTTCCTAGTGGATGCCCTCCACAGATTCTTGCCCCTCCCCACATGTAATAAAACCAGGACAAATTGTGCAAAACACAAAATATTGCACAACAAATTACACAAAATACATGAAATTGTGAAAGTCTGCTTGCTTTGCTTGCTTTGTGCAGCCCACAAAATCCAGACTTTCTTGATTTTGGTGCCCTGGGTGCACAGTTGTTGTTGTTGTTGTTATCATTGCAGATTTCACAAAGATTTCAGAATATAGTGCAAAACAGAGTCAATATGCAACTGTAGAAATAGTTTTCAGTGCCAGGGATAGTCAAGTCCAGGAGATATGAGAGAGTACTTCTAAGCATGTACAGAGTGCTGTCACTGAGTCACTTGAAGGGGGAAATGACATCTGTCTGGATGTCATACAATGGTTGTCTGATATGGGAACCCAGGTCAGTGTGAAATCCCAGTGTGTGGTTTTAATTGTGGATATTGTGAGACTTTTGCATAACAATTGACATGTGCCTCTCCCATTGCCCAAATGTAGGGATGGTCATACTGTGTTTGAGCTCACTCAGAAACCTCCATCTGTGCTGTGCTGTAATGACTCCTTTGATCCTGCAAGCCATTACTTAGTGTTGCAGTCACCATGCATGCATGTTGCAAGTGAGGAGCAGGCATGTGTGAATGGCGCTTGTCCTTCAGAGGTATCACCAGCAAATTTATGGTGGAAAGGTACCATGGGTTCTGTTTGCATAAAAATCAAACCATCAAGGATACATGATACATTTGCGGTACCTGTACATCAAAGTACAACTGCTTAACACCGTCCACAAAAATGCTCGCCCACAAAAAAACCTTTGCGTGTCTGGCTGCCCTTAGAATCCCCACATGAGTCATTTGTGGTCTAAAAAAGTGGTGGTGGAGGGAGGGGGACACACGCATCAATTTTTAATATGTTTTCCTTTCTGGTCACTTCTAGGTAAATTTTACTCACTACAGGCAATCAGGTGAATGGTTACTTCTGTGCTATGTTTCTTCTTAAACCAGCAAGCAGGACTATCAGTTGTAGGTCAGCAAGGTCTGGGGGCCAGAAGAGGTTTCCCACAGCTGGTTTGACCCTTCCAAGGGACACTCTTCTGCTTTCCAACCTTTGGTGGTGGTCAGCCCAGCAGAAATGGGGAGGGCTTTCTCCCCCTCCCTTTCTGTGTGGGCAGAGTTGGGGCTGGGTAGTTTCCTGCCATTCTACTGGGGATTGAAGCCCCGAGATCCAACCCAAGACCTTTTTATTTTCTCCCTTCTGCATGAAGGGGGTGATCCTGGGGCAAGATGCACCAGAGCCAAACTTGGGTTTCTAAAGCAGATTCCGCTGACTCGCTGTAATCACCATGAGTCATGAAACTTGAGACCCTTTTGCATCACCCCTGCTCTGAATTGTTTAAACCTGCCCCATTCAGAGCCAGAGTGATGTTTTTTGCCTGAGCAGCTTACGCAGCTGGGGCTTCCTCACCTTCAGGCTGTCCAAAGAAAATATCTATTGGGTTGCGTTTCGGCTGACCACATTCTTGCCCCCACCTCTCTCGCTTTGAGGTGACTTCCACTCCTAGGCACCAGTTCTCTCTGGTGGCTGCCTTTTGGCAACATCACTAATGGTTGCTATGGGGAGCCATGATGGTTCAGAAACATGACCTGACCGATGGTTTCATTCCACAAACGTACATAAAGGTGGGGGGGGTAGGGGATGGTTTTCGTAGTGCATTTTGTGATGGAGCAGCATAGCTAAGCTGGGGCACACTGGGGTTTAGCTCAGGAATGCAGGAAACCAGGACTCACCCATGGAATCTGTGAAGCAATTATTTCTAGAAAGCCTCTGAGCATGCAAAGTGTGCTTTCCCTTTAGTGCTGAGTACATGGACTTCCTTTTGCTTAATTTCAATTCAACTAAGAATACTAAAGTATTCCCCCTCCAAAAAAAATTGGAAAACAACTTGTCCGTCCACCCCTGTCCCCCCCACTGCCTGAACGCATTCTTAAAATACAGATGCTATTGTACTTGGTGATACAAATGAGAGCACGAGAAGGCTTGAATGCCTCCTGCTGCCCACATTTGATACCCAGTAATGTTATAGGCACAATGAACTTGGGACATGGAGTTTCCAGGGGAAGGACAATGATGGTAAGAACTCAGGAGCCCTGGGAAATGCCGTGGGGCCCTGGTGTCGCAGCATTCAGCCGCATGGAAGGAGGTGCTCAGTTTAAATCCTGAGTTGGGTAAGAGAGGATTAATGAGAAATGATGCTTGATTTGTGATGTGGGGTGAACATGAGCTTCCAAGTGACATTGCTGACAACAATTGACTTTGCACATCTGGAATTTGGGAATGGGTTTCCAGGCCAGAGAGTGTGACAGTTACATGCAAGCAGTGTTGTGCCTTTAGAGTGCTTGCCATTGCTTGCATCTGTGTATGTCTTTATTTTCCTGATTTCATTTGCACCCTGCCCTTTCCCGAGATGCACAGCACTGTTTAGCCTTTCAGCAGCCCTCTGAAAGATATGATAGGTTTTTTATTCCTGTAGTGTTATCTCTGTAGTGACCCATTTATACATGCAAGTCTTCCCTTGATGTTAGAGGGATGAGCATGCTTGTGTGAACAGGGCCTAAGTATTCATTTACCCAGAGATTAGCCAGAGAGAAGGGGAGAAGGAGCGTACAGAACAGACCCAATATGTTTTGCTGCTTGAAGCAAAGGAGATGATGGTGTCTCCTGTTCCCCATTCCCATAACATCTGGGGGGCCACAGCTTCCCCACCCCTGGCCTGTAGTACCTCAGCTAGTGCCTCTTGCAGGACATCTGCATGACTTTGCAAACTCCCAAAGTGCTCCAGGGGAGTGGGTTGTTCAGGGCTGATGGTATGTTAGCAGGGGGCTCTTATTGCAAAACCAACTTGTAGATTGAACGTCATGGTAAGAGCCCAGCTGCTCAGAATGGGCTTTGGCTGCCTCCCTCATGGGATGGGTGGAAACCTTCTTTCTCAGTGTGTTTCGGCCTAGGTTGGACAGAGTTTAGGAAACAAGCAGTTAGGAACAACCCTCTTCTTCTCCTTCTGCTTAGATGCTCGTGAAATACTTGGGGATTAATATGACAGCAAAAAATGGGAACTTATTTAAAGATAATTATGAAAAATGTTGGATGGAAGTGAAAAAAGATTTAGAAATTTGGTCAAACTTGAAGCTTTCCTTGTTGGGTCGAATTGCAGCTATAAAGATGAATGTTTTGCCTAGAATGTTGTTTTTGTTTCAAACACTGCAGATTGTGGACAAGATGGATTGTTTCAAGAAGTGGCAGAAAGATATTTCTAGATTTGTCTGGCAGGGCAAGAAGCCCAGAATAAAATTTAAGATATTAACTGATGCAAAGGAAAGAGGCGGATTTGCCCTGCCAGACTTTAAACTTTACTATGAATCAGCAGCATTCTGCTGGTTGAAAGATTGGCTGCTTCTTGAGAACACAGACATTTTGGATCTAGAAGGTTTCAATAATGTTTTTGGGTGGCATGCATATTTGTGGTACGACAAGGTTAAAGCACATAAAGCATTTAAGAACCATATTGTCAGGAAAGCTTTGTTCAACGTTTGGATAAGATATAAGGATTTATTGGAAAATAAAACCCCAAGGTGGTTGTCACCAATGGAAGCAAAGGCCCAGAAGAAGCTCAATATGGAGGCCAAATGGCCGAAATATTGGGAAATTTTGGAACAAGAGGGAGATAGACTAAAACTGCAGAGCTTTGAGAAATTAAAAAACAAAGTGCGAGATTGGCTTCATTATTATCAGATAATGGAGGCATATAATTTGGACAAGAAAATTGGCTTCCAGGTGGAAAAATCAAAATTAGAAACAGAACTGTTAGAACCCAAAACTAAGATTTTGTCAAAGGTGTATAACTTGCTGTTGAAATGGAATACTCAGGATGAAACGGTGAAATCTGCTATGATTAAATGGGCACAAGATGTTGGACATAACATTATGTTTGCTGACTGGGAACAGTTGTGGACCACAGGTATGAAATTCACGGCATGCAATGCCTTAAGAGAGAATATTATGAAAATGATATACAGGTGGTACATGACCCCAGTCAAGCTTGCAAAAATATATCATTTGCCTGTTAATAAATGTTGGAAATGCAAAGAAACTGAAGGTACATTCTTTCACCTTTGGTGGACGTGCCCAAGAATTAAGGCTTTCTGGGAAATGATCTATAATGAAATGAAAAAGGTATTTAAATATACCTTTCTGAAGAAACCAGAGGCCTTTCTTCTGGACATTGTTGGCCAATTGGTGCCAAAGAAGGACAGAACTTTTTTTATGTATGCCACAACAGCAGCAAGAATACTTATTGCAAAGTATTGGAAGACACAAGTTCTACCCACTTTGGAAGAATGGCAGATGAAGGTGATGGACTATATGGGATTGGCAGAAATGACTGGCAGAATCCGAGACCAGGGAGAAGAGTCGGTGGAAGAAGATTGGAAGAAATTTAAAGATTATCTACAGAAATATTGTAAAATTAATGAGTGTTAGATTGATGTTGGATTGAAATTAAGTGGTTTACAGCTGTAATGCTTTAAGAGAATATGAAAAAAAAGGATTATAAATAGGTAAAAATATAATGGTAAGGATTTGCTGAACTAACAATTTGTGGTGGAATACAAAAAAGGGAGGTATGAGGAGGTCCGGGAAACAAGTTAAAGGAAAATAAGCAACTGAAAATTTATGTGTTTTTAATTTTCTTTATTCTGTATTTTTGTTATTTATCTGTTTTTTCTTTTTTATTTGATTGTAATATTTTTAAAAATCTTAATAAATATCTTATAAAAAAAAAAGAAAGTGCTCCCCTCTTACACAACAAATCTGAAAAGGTGCTAACTAACTTGTGTAGCCTGTCCCATCTGGAAACTGGGCTGCTCTCTCTCTTTCAGACCTTGTATCAAGAGTGGGAACAGTTTTTCCAAAAGGTGGCAAGCTGATCTCAAAAGGTCCAGTCAAATAACAATAAACTGGAAGAAGTGGACTCTCCTTCCTTGGAGGTTTTAAAGCAGAGGCTGAATGGCCATCTGTCATGGAGGCTTCAGCTGAGATTCCTGCATTTCAGGGGGCTGGACCCTTTGATCCCTTCCAACTCTATGATTCTACAAAACAGCCAATGCACACAATAATGGTCCAACCTCTCTCATTTTCTTGTGCTTCCTGTATTCATGTACAGGATTGGTGCAAACCACAGTCCAGTGCAGGCTTGCTTGAGAGTAAGTCTCACTGAAAGCAGTGGCATGTCTGGATAAGCCTGCAGGGGACCCCCTTGCAAGTTACCCGCATTAGGATCCAGAACAGTTTTGATGCATTTCAGTGGCCATTTGGAAAGAGATGTGCCTTTGGTACAAAAAAGGCAGGACAGGGCACAGAATCACGACCCATTTCTAATGCATGCCCAATGGTTATTTGGAAATACACAGCATTCTTACGTTGTTTCGGAAGGACTTGATGCATTCCAATGGTTGTTCTCTGTCATTCGTTTTAGTTGCATTCCTCCCCGCCCCTCCAACCCTCTTTCCCAGCATAAGATGCTAAATTGAAGGTTCATTTCAGCAACAAGCTCATAATTGAATGAGCTGCATATGACACACAGATTGCAACATTATAAAACAAATAATAACTTTCTTATTTTATAGCATGTTTTCATTCATTGTCAGGTTAAAATAAGCCAGGTTTTTAAAAATAAATTATGCAGCATTCTTGAACGTTTATTGCAAACACACACATACACAAACACCCCCCATGCTCAGTTCCTTAGCATCCCTTCCCTCCCCACTCCCAACCTACCTTAAGCCAAATATCTCTGGTTGTAGGATACTAGCTTAAAGAAAGAAAAAAAGGGTAGAATAAAGGGTTGATATCTGGCAAGGATGCCATGATAGGGAGGGTGGGTGACTATCATGTCTACTCTACTTTTTGTATGCGTAGAGCAAATGTGGAGAACCTCAGAGCCCAAATGTGGCCTTCCAGTGGATGGAAATAGCGGGAAAGCAGTTTAGGGTTAAATGTTAGGAGAATGGTAAGAGTTGCTTGATGGGGAAACAAATTGCCTTGAGATGTGGTGGAATCCCCATCTCCATTTAAGCAAGAGGTTGTACTAGTCCCCCCCCGCCCCCCGGTCTCTTCCAGCTCTATTCTGTGATTCTCTTTAAAAAACCAATCTAAAGAAGAGGGTGCCTATTGGCTTTCTGCATGAGTTACTGTACTGGGTCCTTTTAATCTGGCAGTATAGCCAGAACAGTGACTCATGCAGAAATGGATTCCTGTGAGGGCAGGTAAAGACTCTAAAGGAAATCCTTTCCAGTGCAATTTATAAATCCAGTGGTTTCATTTTTTTAAAAAAGAAGGATGTATTTTGGGTATCAAAAGTCTGAGAAGTGCTGAGATATGGCTTATGCAATATATCATCATCATCACCATCATTATTAACTGCCCTTCACCATCAGGTCCCAGGGGTGGGTTGCAACAATTTGTATAGATATGCCAAGTGCATAGATTTTGGAGACAGCAGCCACTCCACCACTGCTCCCCACCAGATCTGCTGCAGTGCTGCTCTAGTTGTTATTTGCCCTTGTGAGCAGAAACCGTTGCCAGCCGTAGCTGAGAAACTGGCAAACTCCCAACAGAGCAGAGAGCAAATCAGCCTGCTTGTACTCTCTAGCACAAGGCGCACCATGGCGTGGGCGTTTGAGGGTTAAAAATAGACACCAGATTTTTTTTTCAGTTAACAAATGTGGAGGAGGGAAAACAGAGCGCTCTTTATCAGACCCAGTGCTTCCCCGAGAGATTCTGTAATTAGTCAGATCAGAGGAGTGAACATAGCTGTGTGTGTACGTGTTGTGTTTCAATTTTAGGACAGCGATGCGACAGATGTTTCATTGTGTGCTGGACAAAAATTTCAGGGGCAGGAAGCAGAACTTCACTGGGGTGGGTGGAAATAAGTTCACCCCATTTCAGGATCCAGCATGTCTTATAAAACGTTCTCCACACCTATTCTTACCATCCACATTCAGAGAAAGAATACAGTACCATCGTGAGTGCAAAGTGTTTTAATGGCTAAAGGCAACTCATGCTGTTTGTGTACAATCCTAACATTGGCAGAATGGTGTCAGGAAGATGTGGCTTTGTAATGTAGGAATGTGGATGGGTCAATGTAGGAATGTGGATTTTGCAGAAGAAGAAAGTTGATGTGGCTTATGAGCTTCTCAGAGATATCCAGGAATGGATGGAATCAGTCTGTTTCTCGCACATGTCAGTTTTGTATCTGCCCGTCCCATCCCATTTCCACATTAATCTGTTAAAAACAATAAGAACATCTGTGTGTTCTCTCAAAATGCCAATTAAATAGATATATTATCTCAATGTATGCACTTTTTATTCTAATTTACTTTTTCAAAAAAAATAAAAATAATTATTATTATTTTAGCTGAAAACCATATCACAAAATCTGGAGAATTGCAGCATCTGAAGGATGCTGAATATCTTGCCAGCTGCCAGTGCTTTAAACTGGCACCATAGGCAGATGTTGTTGTTATATTTAATTATGAATCACCTTTCCTACAAACGTCAAGGTCATGGAAGTCATAGAATTGTGGCGATGGAAGGCGCCCTGAGTGTCGCCTGCTCCAGCCCCTTGCAATGCAGGACTCTCAACACACGATTCCCCATCCAGCTGGAAAAGTGATTTACAACCACCAAATAAAAGCAACTAATAACTAGTTTCAAAACAATTTTTTAAAATTGGGTTCAGAACATTACAAATAAACACCACCACAGATATCTATAAATGGAAAAGGGGGGCAGGAAAACATGGTCTTAAGAATGCATGGCTGTGGTACCCTCATAGGAGCTATAATCGTGTTTCCATATGTGAAGCCAAAATGGTTTTTAAATAAATGGTCAGATCAGTATATCCAGATTGGTGCTGAAACATTTAGCTCCAAATTCCAGATGTATCTGCTGGCAAACCATCTGACAGTATTCACCCTCCGGCCTGTCAAAAACCCTGAGCAGCAACCGTTGCCTGGACTTGTTCTTTGCTTACTCTCTCTCTGCTGCTGCAAGAGGCTTCCTGATTGACTCAACATGCCCCACCGAAACGACTCAGCTCTGTGTTTGTTCGCAACAACTGAATGGGGCTGTTAGTAATTAAAGCATATGGGCTTCCCAGAAAGTGGCTTAGACCGGATATCCTTCATCAAAATACCCTAGGCATCACTACCTAAAAATAACTCCAGCAGAACAGAAACTAAATAAACAAGAATGAGAAGAGAAGACGAGGCCGGGAGCCAAGCAGCAAGAACTGGCTTCCTGGGACAAGGGTGTGGCTCGCAGGGTGCCGCTGCTGACCCTGAAGAGAAGAGGGTTAAAATGGAGTGCAGAAAGGCTTTGAAATGTTGGTTCTAGGATGGCTGAGCGGCACCATTTGGCTTCAGGCATCATCATCTCTTAGGGTGGCGCTGCTTTAAGGAGCCTTGCAGTGTTTCCAAGGACCCCCCAAGATTCCCGTAAACTGGGGTGGGGAACCTGGTGCCCTCCAGATGTTGTTGGACTCCAGCTCCCATCAGCCCCCTAGACAAAATGGCCAATGGTCTGGGATGATGGGAGCTGGAGTCATTGAATCATAGAGTTGGACGAGACCATGGGGGTCATCTAGTCCAATCCCCTGCAATGCAGGAATCTTTTGCGAGTATGATTTCCCCCCAGTATTTATAAAACTTTATAAAAATTGTTTTGAAAACCAGTATAATGAAATGCAATGCTGCTCTTTGAACTGAGGGTGGGGAGCCTGTGGTCCTCCAAGTTTCGCTGGACTCCAGCTCCCATCAGGCCCAACCAACATGGGCAATGGCCAGGCATGATGGGCGTTGCAGTCCAGCAACATCTGGAGGGCCAAGGATCCCTATCCTTGCAGCACAGGGAAAACTTTTGATGGCTCAGCTTACACCTTCAGGAGTGAGGTGAGCAGCAGAACTTCTCACTTCTGTACAAGTAGAGCTATGGAAGGTCCAGATGATGTCCTCTTGCGGTTGGCCATCCCAGATACCTTTTGGTCATTTTGTTAGTTTGGCTTATGCCTCTGTGTGCTTCAATAGTTTAGCAGTTTAGGTTGCAGCACATGACAACAGGGAAGGTGCTGTTCTATTTTATTTACTCCACTTGGTGCAGAATGTCTGAGCATGTGCAGGACACCTGATAGTACCGAGACACCCAAGCCTTCCGTGGTGCCATTAGCTTAATTAACCTACGAGCAGCCATGATAGAGACTGGCCTCAGCATGCTTTGTGGACCCGTCTTAAGAGATCAGTCATGGATGCTACAATAGGTAAGAGACCTGTAGGGAAAGAGAGAGGTTGTAATGGAAGGGGCCAGTGCTTTTTTCCTAAAAATATGTTTAGAGGTACTCTCATTTTCCTGCTCATATTGAAATACTGCCCCTCAATGAGGCCAAACTTAGATTCACAAAATGTTTAGGGGTATGCGCACCTTCGTCCCCCCAGGAAGAAAGCTCTGGAAGGGGCCATGAGATTAACAGGCTGGAGGAGATTTGGGGAAAGAATGCACGGTCCTCAGCTTATTTCCCCTTCTTTCTGCAGAACATTGGGGGAGTTAAATAGACACACATATAGTCAGGAGTGATTCATACTTTTGCTTTTTGCTCCCTGTCCTTTCCTTGGGCTATGGTGTGTGTGAGAGAAGGGTGAGTGAAAGGACCCCTCTGCTTGAGCTTTAGAAGACTGTGGTGTTCTAGGTGGAATTATTATTTTAGGCAATAAAAATAAAAATCACCAGCCACACTGAAATGTTGTAAATCTTCCATATTAAAGTATGGAAGATAAATGTGTTGGCAGCTCTCTCTCTCTTTTAATTGTCTTTGCCTTGATAGTTTCCTTTTTGCACATTACATTTGTAAGGTGTATACATAAAGCTTTTAAAAATAACGCTAGCAGACCACTAAAGATGTAAGGCGTAGGAGAATAAGCAGTGCAGGTTCATCCATCAGAGACAAGGTAGTAGCTGTGGCTCCCCAGTGAGTGCAGTCCAAGCAAACCAGTGTGTCTGGTGTGCTGTCATGTGGGAACAGCCTGTGCCATGCAGCAATTTAGCCAGCAACATTTTCCAGATCTGTGTGAAGATAAGCATCACTTGCTTAATTTCTGCAGGCCAGTTTGCTGTTAAAGGCACAGCAGCACGGTCAATGCATATGGGCAACCTTAGGAATTATAGTTGGGATGGAGTAGAGATTTTTTTCCTAGTGATGGCTAGCAGAGGAAAGACTGTAAGCTCATTGGTAGAGCACCTGCTTTGCATGCAGAAGGTCCCAAGTTCAGGTCCTGGCATCTCCAGGTTGGACTGCGAAAGACCCTATATGAAACCCGGCAGAATTGCTGCCAATCATTGTAGATCGTGGTCCTCAAATGCTGTTGGAATACGGCACCCATCAGTCTTGTCCGTTGGATTTGGTGGCTGAGGCTGATGGGATTTTGAGTCCAACAGTGCCAGGATGGCCACAGATTCTCCATCCCAGGTGCAGACAGTACTGAACTAGATCTACTGGCTGACTATGAATTAGCTTCCAATGCTCTATTGAGGGAGTAAACTCCCCTATGAGGAAAAGCTACATTTGCGGGTTTTTTAGTTTATAGAAAAGGAGAGTGAGAGGCAACATGGTAGAAGTGTCGGAAGAGCATAAAAGTATGCATAGTATGGAGAAAGTAGGTAGAGAAAAAGTTTTTCTCCCTCTCTTATAGCCCTATAACTCATGCTCATTCAATAAAACTAAATGTTGGAAGACGCAGGAAGACAAAAATATAATAAATATTCACACAGCACATAGTTAAATTGTGGAATTTGCTTCCACAAGAGACAAAGATGGCCACCAACTTGGATGATTTTAAAAGAAGATTAGACAACTTCCTGGAGGATAAGGCTATTGGGGGTTACTAGGCACAGGAGCTATGTTTGGCCTCTACTGCTGGAGCCTGCCGTTTGTTGACATCTGCTTGTCTTGGGAGCCCATGGAGGAGTGCACCTTTAGGGGTGAAGTCAAACTCAAACTGTTGGAAGGCTTCAGAGACCGACATGGGAGAGACATGTTTTGTTGCAGCTGGGGCAGATGAAGGCATCTGGCTGTGCTGCTGTAGATGCATAACAACAACAACAACAATTTATTTATACCCCACCCATCTGGCTGGGTTTCCCCAGCCACTCTGGGTGGCTTCCAACAGAATATTAAAATACAATAGTCTATTAAACATTAAAAGCTTCCCTAAATAGGGCTGCCTTCAGATGTCTTCTAAAAGTCTGGTAGTTGTTTTTCTCTTTGACATTGGTGGGAGGGCGTTCCACAGGGTGGGTGCCCCTACCACGAAGGCCCTCTGCCTGGTTCCCTGTAACTTGGCTTCTCACAGGGAGGGAACCGCCAAAAGGTCCTCGGCACTGGACCTCAGTGTCCGGGCAGAACGATGGGGGGTGGAGACGCTCCTTCAGATATACTGGACCGAGGCCATTCAGGGCTTTAAAGGTCAGCACCAACACTTTGAATTGTGCTCAGAAACGTACTGGGAGCCAGTGTAAGTCTTTCAAGACTGGTGTTATGTGGTCTCGACGGCCTCCCCCTGTCACCAGTCTAGCTGCCACATTCTGAATTAGTTGTAGTTTCCGGGTCACCTTCAAAGGTAGCCCCACGTAGAGTGCATTGCAGTAGTCTAAGCGAGAAATAAGTAGAGCATGTACCACTCTGGCGAGACAGTCTGCGGGCAGGTAGGGTCTCAGCCTGCATAGCAGATGGAGCTGATAAACAGCTGCCCTGGACACAGAATTAACCTGCGCCTCCATGGACATCTGTGAGTCCAGAATGACTCCCAGGCTGCGCACCTGGTCCTTCAGGGGCACAGTTACCCCATTCAGGTCCAGGGAGTCCTCCACACCTGCCCATCTCCTGTCCCCCCAAAACAGTACTTCTGTCTTGTCAGGATTCAACCTCAATCTCTTAGCCACCATCCATCCTCCAACCACTTCCAGACACTCACACAGGACCTTCACCACCTTCATTGGTTCTGATTTGAAAGAGAGGTAGAGCTGGGTATCATCCACATACTGATGAACACCCAGCCCAAACCCCCTGATGATCTCTCCCAGAGGCTGCATGTAGATTTTGAAGAGCATGGGGACAGAACCCTAAGGCACCCCACAAGTGAGAGCCCAGGGCTCTGAATACTCATCACCCCCCACTTTCTGGACACGGCCCAGGAGGAAGGAGCGGAACCACTGTATAACAGTGCCCCCAGCTCCCAACCCCTCTAGATGGTCCAGAAGGATGTTATGGTCGATGGTATCAAACACCGCTGAGAGATCCAGCAGAACTAGGAAACAGCTCTCACCTTTGTCCCTAGCCCGCCGGAGATCATCGACCAGTGCAACCAAGGCAGTTTCAGGCCCATGATGAGGCCTGAAGGGATCCAAATGGTCTGCTTCTTCCAGGTGTGCCTGGAGTTGTTCAGCAACCACTTGCCTTGCAAGGTTTTAGCCTGTCAGAGGAGCTGTGATTGGAAAGTGAAGGACACAAGCTTTAAACAAACAGACAAACAGGCCATTGACAGGTAATCCAGAGGGCAAACAAGGAGGCTGTCAGCAGTAAGGCTGGGTGCTGCTGTCATTCTGAAACTAGCCTTGGAAATTATAGTGGCTCTCGCACAATGCAGAATGCAGACCACATGAGAGAACAAGATGAGATATAGACAGGGAGGGAAGCCCCCCTCAGATGGAGAGATGTACAGAATGCAGAGCAGACATTTGAAACATCCTATGCTGCTGACACGCACATGGGCACCAACCACAGAAATAGCACTAGGTTTCTGTTTCTTGGTTCCCCTGAATTGCTCTTTAACCAGTGCTGTCAGGCTTGACATTTTGGCTGCAGAGTTATCAACCAGTTTTCCTGTTACTATCCTATGCTCCAGTGTCTACCGAGAACACTGCCGGCTCCCTCAGCCTATAGAGCGGGATGAGTGCGCAATCCCAGAGATGTCCACGACTGGACTTACCGGTCAGGGGTCCCTTTACCTTTTAAAGACACCTGCTTCTTGGGAGAAAAGTGATAATAAACCTAGACAGCATATCAAAAAGCAGAGACATTACCTTGTCGACAAAGATCTGTTTAGTTAAAGCTATGGTTTTCCCAGTAGTGATGTATGGAAGTGAGAGCTGGACCACAAAGAAGGCTGATCGCCAGAGAATTGATGCTTTTGTATTGTGGTTCTGGAGGAGACTCTTGAGAGTCCCATGGACTACAAGAAGATCAAATCTATCCATTCTGAAGGAAATCAAGCCTGAGTGCTAACTGGAAGGACAGATCCTGAAGCTGAGGCTCCAATACTTTGGCCACCTCATGAGAAGAGAAGACTCTCTGGAAAAAAACTCTGAGGTTGGGTAAGATTGGGGGCACAAGGAGAAGGGGACAGCAGAGGACGAGATGGTTGGACAGTGTTATAGAAGCAACCAGCATGAGTTTGACCAAACTGCGGGAGGCAGTGGAAGACAGGAGTGCCTGGCATGCTCTGATCCATGGGGTCATGAAGAGTCGGACACGACTAAACAACTAAACAACAACAACAACAAAGCAGAGGTGTCTTTTTTCTCGTTGTTTTTTTTTAAGAATCCAAATTTGTGTGGCACACCTTCAACATAGTGTTCCCAGGGTGTCTAACAAGAAATATAAAATACAATACGGCATAAACAAAACGTACCTGCAGATCAAACCCTGGTCCCAGGGTACCTATGATTCTATGATGCCTGTCTCTTTAAAAACCCACTTGGCACAATGGTCTAGCATCCCCAATGCACAGGAGCCTATCTGTCACATTGTAAGCAGCATCCATGCACACAAACTGAAATTCTACCTGATAGTTCTACCAGGGTTATACTGTAAATCTCTCACCTTTTCCTTTCACCTTTGTGGGTTGCTGAAAGATGTCAGTAGATTCTTTCTCTCTTCATATATTAAGGGGGGGCAGCGGCTATTGGCATTCCCTCCAGATCCTGTTGGACTCCAACCCCAATTAGCCACAGCCAAAGCATGAAATTCACACTTCTTAGAATTTTGTTACTCAGTCTTCCAACCCAAATGTTGTGTATGCAAACATACATATTAAGGGGAAAGGATGCATTGGGGGAATGTTGTACTTTCCAAAATATGAGATGAATTACAATGCTGGTATCCTTTGAAATTCACACTTCTCCAAATTTTGCCATGCAGCTCTCCAACTTGATAATGAGTGCAAAAAAGCAGTATTGAGGAAAACAATGTGCAAAATGCATCATGTTAGCAAAATCTTCTTGCAAACATGGCGAAATGACATGCAAAAATATTCACATTACGGCAGGGATGGGGAAGCTGTGGGTCTTCCAGGTATTGTTGGAACTACAGCTCCCATCATCCATGACCTTTGGGACCTATTAAGTATGATTACAGCAGTGGCGTAGCGTGGGTTGTCAGCACCCGGGGCAAGGCAAGTAATTTGTGCCCCCTAACCTGTGGATTTGCGCCCCCTAACCCTAACCCCCAGATGTTGCGCCCGGTGCGACCGGCCCCCCTGCACCCCCCACGCTACGCCACTGGATTACAGATGACATGGGACGATTAGGATTTTAAAATGCGTAGCCCCATTTTTGCTTGTGAATTATGTGGCCAGATCTAGGCTGTGTCTAAACTGATTCTTATTGCTCTGACCACAAAATGTTGTTGTGCTGCTTTCCCCTATAAGCTCTGCACAATCACCCATCCAGAAACTGAATATTGTTGTGGGTGTTTAAGAAGCAGCTATTCTATTTTTTACTAAAGAGATGTCCGCTATAGTTTCTCCTTCTATCAATGCCCTAGCTTTGGATAGTTGCAGAGATGGCTTTGGTTGGCTGGTGCTGTGGCCAAAATATCACAAGACAGGGAGCTATACTACCTTCCATTTTAGCAGCTAGAAAGACGTGGTGCATAGTGGCTCATTGGTTCAGGAACTTAGAGAAGTGTGGAACAGGGAATGAGAAGGTTTTACACAACCTAAACATTTGAAAATTGCTTTAAAATCTATACTGGAGGTTCCATAGAGCTGAAATTGATTTAGCAAAAAATATTACTTTGAGCATATTGGACTCCACATTGTTTGTATAGAAATATAATATATATACATAATTTATTATTTATACCCCGCCCATCTGGCTGGGTTTCCCAGATGGATGCTCTGAATGTTGTGTTGAGGCATACGGTGAGGGCTTGTTCAGTGATACATTCCTTATGTCCTGAAGTTGTAACTCGCATCAATTTTGTACTGATGAAGTTAGGCTCTGAGGCCAGGGCATGTGCGTGATGTCAGGAGGCCACACACACTGGGCGCCCATAAACTGGGGCCCAAGTCGGCTCCCCTGCCTCCCACCTGCTGCTTCAGCTTCTGCCTCTGATTCTGGACTTCTCTCTGCCACAGATTCTCCTCGCTCATTAAGCCCTGTTAACTCCTTGGCATCTGACACTCCCTTTTCCCAGTCTCCTCCCTCTGACCACTCATCGCTGCCCCACCCCCACTTCCTGGGTTCTGAGCCTTCTACCCTTGGGGGTTCCCCAGCTGGTTCCTCCCACTATTCCTCTGTGTCCAGCCAGTCCATGAGAGCTAGTATCTACCCCCAATAAATCACACCTATCTATCTTCTATTCAAACAAGCAAAAGTCATTATCAAAATTCAGGGACACATTCTGGCCAGGCAGAAACACCCAAGGAGGGTGTGAAGCAAGTCCCATCTGGGATGTGGCTTTGGAAGAGGTTGTGTGGCTGTGGAGGGTATACAGCCTGGGGAGAGCTCCCAGGGCCAGCTTGAGAGGCCACATTTGGCCCCTAAGCCAGAGCTTCCCTACCCCTGGAATACAGGATGGAGCAGGCCAAGTCAAGTCTTGTTTACGGCAGTCCTAAGCTAGGCACACGCAGCCCATTATGTGCAGCAGTGAGCAAGACTGGAACAAACTTGAGCTGCTGCCCCCACTGCTTGCTGGAATCTTTGCTACTTTTCCTTTTTTGTTATTTTATTGCCTGGTTGCCAGACAGAATTGGACTCTCAACATGTTTGGCAGCTACATGGCTCACAACCAATGAAATGATCCGCATCTCTCAGAAAGTGGACTTGTGTCAGTCCCACCCTCTGCCTGAGACAGCTGGCCGTACTGCTCTGATAGCTTTTCATTTGGCAGGTTTTTGGTTGATCTACTTTTCCTTGTCAGAAAGGTGGGAGGATGGAGTGGGGCTGTTGAGACAGGCAGGAAATGTGTGCAGGTGTCTGACTTTCCAAAAGCTGAACAAGTGGGGCCTCAGGACCAATTTTGAGGCTCTCTTGGCATTCAGAGGGGTGCCTTTTAATGTGTGGGCGCTGAGCGGGGAGTGAAAGTCACAAGTAGTAATAATAAGTTGTGTAACTTTTTTCAGGGATTTTTCAAAAAACTGGACCCTAGACCTCAAGACCTCAAATACTGACCCTGGGTGTGTTGGGCGGGGGGGGGGGGCAGAGAGAGAAGCATATGCAGATCCAGCTATTGCATTTGCTGCTGCATCGCATGAGCTACAAGAGACATTTCCATCTGTGGTGTCTTGAGTACCAAACAGTACTCTGGAAACACTGCAGGACAAGATGGGTGGTAGACACAGACCTGGGAATCCGAGTCTTGGTGGGAGAGGGGTGTGTGACTTGCAGTGAGGGGGGTCACAATTTCCCCGCTTGTACATTGAAGCCCTCACCATCCCTCACTGCCTTCCCCTTGAAAGTGACAACCATTCCAAGAGCAAAGTGGCTGGGAGGGAGGAGTTGATGGAAGGTGGCGGGAATGTATGAAGGGGGAGGATTAAGCACCCCCCACCAGCAACTTCTCGCTCCCCTCCTCACTTGGCAGCCATTTGTCCTGAGCCCAGTGTACTGTATTTCCACTTCCAGCAGGAGGTGCTCTCCTTCCATAACTGGCACCACACAAAGCCAGCATGGTGGAAATTGTTTTATAGAATTGTAGAGTTGGAAGGGGTCCCAAGGGCCATCTAGTCCAACCCCTGTGATGCAGGCATCTCAACACATGGTCTCCCATCCAGTTTGAAACCATACCTAGCCCTGCTTAGCTTTGCAAATTTGCTAGCAGTTTTCTTGCTACGCCACTGATGAGACTGTTGTCTCAAATTGGTGGCCGGCGGGGGGTGGAGGCTGCCATGAATACATTTTACGCTGAGATCTCATAAAGAATCTCAACAGTGCCTGTCTTATCCATGGTGAAACAGCTTGAACTCGGCACTTCAGATTCCAAAAGTGGATAGAGCTTTCTTACTGCTAATACCTCTTGTGTCATTTCTAAAGAAGGGTGCTTTAATTTGAAGCAGGAGGGCGTGGGGGGGCATCATTTTAACTTTGGGCTTCTGCTGCTGCCCCAGACTCTCAAGCTCCAATCTCAGTTCTTGAAGGCATTTTCCTTCTCCTCTATGCTGTCTCAGCCACAGGGAAGGTCAGTATCAGAAGATTGGAAGTGAAATGTTTCTCACTCCCCCATCTGCAAAGGGAGAAAGACACCATGCGGCCGGCGGGGGTGGGAATTGTTGTGGGCAACACAAGAGGCAATAATATGTGTGTGTGAAGTGAGGGCATGTCTAGCAACTGCAATATACTACTTATATTTATCAGATGCTTCGTAAAAATAAATCCCCTGGGCAGTGTACAAATAAAAAGAGAACAAACATGGGACCATAATGCAGTGAAACCACAGTAAGGCTAAGAGGCAACTGGAATAAAAACCCAAGCACCATAAAACACTGTATAGAGCCCAGAACTAAACCAGGAGTAGGTGGTGGACCAGCTGTGTTAGCCACAATGGCTGCTTGGCTCAGCGAGGAGATCATCTGCTTTGCATGCAGCAAGTCCTGGGTTCAATCCCCAGCATCTCCAGGTTGGGCTGGGAATGCCCTCAGTCTGAAACCCTGGAAAGCCACTGCCAGTCAGTGTAGACAATACTGAGCATGAGGGTCCTACTTGGCACAAGGATCTGGGAACTCCACCTGACCTGATTTGGATGGGTCTTGAGTCAAATCAAGTAATTAATTAAGACGAAGGGCTTGTGGCAGTCCCATGGATTCTTTGCTGCCCATGACCTGTTGCAAATGCTGAGCTAGTGGCTTGCTCAGCACCCGAGTCCCCTTCTGCTGGTATATTGATCCTCTTAAAGTCTACCAGTTTTATACTGGTTTCACTGTTATGGCTTCACACTACAGAATCCCAGAAAGTGCAGTTTTTCGGGGGGAGGGGGGTCGTAGCTCAGTGGTAGAGCAGCTGCCTTGCATGCAGATGGTCCCAAGTTCTCTGCCTGCCGTCTCAAGGTAGAACTGGGAGAGAAACAGGCCTGAAATTGCAGAGAGCCTCGGCCAGTCCATGTAGATAGTAGATGGGTTGGTGGCCTTCCTATATTCCAAAATCCACTCAAATCACACCATGTGATGTTTTCCACAGCAGAAGCTGTGGAAGCTCAGGATCAGTGACCTGGGTCTGCACTAAGAAACAGCCTAGATGGTCTCTGGCCTCTTCAGCAGCCTCAGCTTTTGTAGCTGGAGTCAGTCAGGGCCCCTCCCTCCCAGGGAAAGGCTCATGGGGGGTCAGGAGAACCCCTGTGGGGGGAGGAAGGGGATTCATGCACTATAGTGTGACGCTGAATTCTCCTCACTGAATCATTTCCCCACACCTGCTACGTGATCTTTTTATCCAAAGATGTCAAGGATTGTACTTGAGAGCTCTGGTCTCTTCAACTTTGCGTACAAGCCAAGTGTTGAATAAATGCTATAACATCTTTTAATCTTGAGAACTTAGCCGTCCAAGTGGGTGGATTTATTGATTTATTTTCTTGCGGCCCATGGAGTAAGCCTTGACTTTTCACATTGTACCCAGTCGATCACTGCTTCGTGGCAAAGATTGTGCAATTCCACGTAGTCCTTTAAATTCCTTTCTGGGATATTTTCAATGTTACCTCAGTGAAACATTATGTGAAAGTGCAAGATCAGTTTATATAAAGCGAGAACAAACTTTGGCGAGAAGTGACTACTCAGGAGCTGGTGCTCCTCGTCAGTTCTTGGAAGAAATCTTTTGGAGGAGACTGAAGTGTTGGTAGTTGCTTTGGCTCCTCCAAATGAAAGATGCAGACCAGATTAAATATCCACATATTTATTGGATGAAGTGTTTGCTTCCAAGGTCATGGACATGTTGAGCTGTTCTTCTGCAGTTCTTGAGCTGTTTCACTCACTTTGTGCGGCAGAAGGGATACAGAGCTGTGGGAGATAGAAAGGGTGGAAGAGCTCTGATGGGCTTATAGGTTGGGATGCAGCCAACCTGTCAGAGTTTGTCTCAGGGCCAGCCCTACTATTAGACAGAGTGAGATGACTGCAACAGACGGCTGGGTTTGGGTTCCAAGAAAGGGCAGCAAGTTGTTATTTGTCCATCATCATCATCATCATCATCATCATCATCATCATCACCACAATATTATCTTTTCCAATGTGTGAGATGGATGTTGTTGTTTTGGACACTTAACACAACCTGGGCATGACAGTGCTCGTTTTACACCTGTTGTGTGTCCTCAGTATCAGACAGTCAGGGGTATACAAACTTTGGATGTGGAAATTCCACTTGGCTCTCATAGCTGATAGTTATTGATAGACCTCCCCTCCTCCACAGATTTGTGAAATAAATCTTTTTAAAGATAACTAACTATGTCATTTCTCAAAAGTGAGTGGAATGGGTCTTACTCTTAGGTAATTGTGTGGGATTACAACCTTATCCCGTGGTTGTCTCCAGATCTTGTGTCAGTGAGTTCCATATGTTTGTATGTGTGTGCTTGTGAAAAAAATACTTCCTCCTGTCAATTTTCATTGGATGGGCCTAAAGAGAACCGCATGCTATACTGCTAAGGGTGTCACTTTGCCTGGGGAGATCCACGTTCAAATCCCTGTGCAGTGATGAATGTTGGTCAATAACACTAAGTCAGCTATAGCATTGCTGTGCAGAGGAAGTGGGAGAGAAGGACTGTATATACAGTGGTACCTCAGGTTACAGACGCTTCAGGTTACATGCGCTTCAGGTTACAGACTCCGCTATCCCAGAAATAGTACCTTGGGTTAAGAACTTTGCTTCAGGATGAGAACAGAAATCGCGTGGCGGCAGCGGGAGGCCCCATTAGCTAAAGTGGTACCTCAGGTTAAGAACAGTTTCAGGTTCAGAACGGACTTCTGGAATGAATTAAGTTCTTAACCCGAGGTACCACTGTACTGCCTTGAGCTCCTCAAAGGAAAAGACAGAGGTGCAATAAAATAAATAAATATACTGGGGTGGGGTGTGTGCCTGCCTCTCTTTATACTATTCATAATTTTATAAATCCCTATCACGTGCTCCCCTTAGGCTTCAATTCTGTGCACACTAACCTGTGAATAAGTCCCATTGAACTCCATGGTCTTACCTCTGAGTAGAACGACCACCTATCAGGGTTGTGGTAGCAACAGATTCCCTGTATTGACCTTTAGGTCTTCTCTAACTCAGTGATTGCATTATTTTCTCCTTAAACAAAGGAACCCGACATGCCTTTGCTTTGTTTCATATGACAGCTCGTCCAAGACCTTGAAGCCAGGGGTATTCCTCCTATAGCATCAGATTAAAGTTTCAGGCTGGTTCACATATAGAGCCGCCATGTGAAAGGATGACTTTCAAGTGTGAATGAGCCATTGCAGATGGAAAACCACAGAGGCATCGTTGGCATCACCGCATGCCAACCTCAAGCAAACCCTTTTTCAGCTCAATCGCTTTACACCTTCAGCTGTCAGTCACCATCAAGGATTGAGTAATCTGGTGACTGTGAAGCAGCACCTCTTTCATTTCTCACTCTCCCTGCTGCCCCCAGAAGCTGGATAACCTCCTAATAGGGTCAGTTTCCTTATGCACAAATAGCGCTGAAAACATGCTGAAATTATCTGTCATATCTGTTCATTTGCTTTTTACTTTTTATTTACTTAGAAATATTCAAGCTGAGAAGCAGGCAGCAGGCAGGCACTGTCAATCTTTGATGTATTTATACAATTATTTATTTCATAAAACATATATACCACTTGATCATAGAAAACCTCAAAGCAGTTTACAAACAGAATAAAGCAGCAATATTATTAGTAAAAAAACCAAAACTTTTTTTTGGGGGGGTGAATGAGGATCCAACAATAAACTAAAACCACATTGGCATTCTAAATATCTGGGTAGGCTTGGCAAAACAAAAATGCTTTTAGCAAAGGCTGCAAAGAGTACAGTGAAGGCGTCTACCTGATGTCAATACTACCAGTTCCCCTTGAAACCCTCTTCCTCTGGTCTCCTTTCTTACCAGCCAGACACACATCTCTGTCTCTTAAAAACTCCCTGTCCCCTTCAGCTCTGCCCCCAAGCCACCAGGGGCCAGGCATCAATGGTAACTGACAAAGCACACATGGGACCTGCAACAAAATGTGGCAGGAGGGGGCGCTTCTATTCATTGTTCCAGCCAGCCAGCCCACTCCATTCCACCCCCCACCCTATTCTTTATTTCCACACATGCAAACCCCAATATCATCCAACAATGTCTGTCCTCACTGGGCTGTTGGGGATGTGTGTGCTCCTTTCTGCAGTTCTATCCCTCAAAATATTTTTTTTCCACTTGGGACTCCTGCAAGCTTGGGCATAGCCAGGAATTTTGTTAGGGGGGCAGAACCTCAGCTAGCTATGTCTTTTTACTGATTTGGGGGTGGGGCAGCAGCCCCTCCCGCCCCCCCTGACTACGCCCGTGCCTGCAAGTCTGCTGGTGCTTCTTGTGCTGGGTGGTAGTGCATGAGCAAGTGGCAACTTTCAGCATACCCAACTCTCCCCTTTCATAGATGAATTTGCTTGAAATGTGGCGGGATAGAGGAGCCCTGTAGGGGCTAATGTAAGCCCCCTTCCCCACAACTACTTATTTTTAGACATCCTGATTTATGGGTAACCATTTCAGACCAACTATATTATTGATTTTGATTTTGAAACAACAACAATAATATGGTTATATGGTTGCATCCTGCCTTGTTATTTTCAAAGGAAATACATAATTTCCAGTTGACATCTGCAAACTCATCTGATTCAGCACAGAGCCTTCTGCTGAGTCGCTGGGTATTCTGCGAAGGAAGCAGCGCCCAGCGGGTCACGGCAGAAAGCGAACATGACTGAGGGGTCACAGAGCGAGTCAGTTTTTTCCCCTTACGTAGAGGAAAGAAGAATGCTTTCTGTCTCAGAAACCGTAGAAGAAAACCACTGAATATATTTATTTAAATACAAGTTTGAATGTGTGGTTAATAAAATTCATTTTTATTCATAATGTATTAGGCTGTTTTTTGCTACTTTGAAGTGCATTTTGAAGTCTTCTCCACCGTTCAGAAGATGTCATTGACATAGTATTACTATTCCCATTCTCTTTTTTCCATTATTACTTTAAATAGCAGTAAATTTGCTAGAGCTCCACCCTTTACATATCTCATTTCTGTATTAAATAGTTTCATGTGAACTACATTGTAGAGAAGCCATTCGAAATCCACTGCTTAGTTCAGCAAACTAATCTTTATTTCAAGGTTTTTATTCTGCAAAGTTTGAACTTGTCAAGTGTTATCTTGTGTTGTGTGTCCTACCTACTGATGCAGTGCTATGTTTCAGGGATGAGGGACCTGTGACCTTCCAGGTTTTTCTGGACTAGAACTCGTGCCGCGCTGGGTGATGCTGGTCAGGGCAGACAGGAATCCAATGACTGGACGGCCACAGGTTCTCTCCCTCCTCTTTTGGAACAGAGTTAGCATTAAAGTGGTGCTTCCATGTGGCCCTTATTATTCAAAGAGGAGAAAGGGTTCTCTCTCAGGCAATATTTGCTGGTTGTTGATGATAGCAGATGAAAACCAGTATCCAGTGAGGTCCAGTGCTTTATTTTTCTGCAGAAAAAAAAATCTGTTTTGTGAGTTCATTAGTAGCACTGAATCGATGCCAACTGCGAATAACTAGGTAAGCTTGATGTCACCTACAGTTGTTAGGCTAACTTTTGGCTTTGTTGTCTACATGCGAGTAAAATAGTCAGCTAAAGTAGATCACTCTCTAAGGCAGGTATCCAGAACCTGAAGCCTGTTTGGGACTACAACTCCCATCATCCTTGACCATTGGCCAGGGCTGACAGGAGTTGGAGCCCGGCAACCTTTATATATAAATTCAGTAAATAATACATACGCTTCAGGTTACATATGCTTCAGGTTACACACTCTACTAACCCAGAAATATTGCTTCAGGTTAAGAACTTTGCTTCAGGATAAGAACAGAAATCTTGCAGCAGCGGCACGGTGGCAGCAGGAGGCCCCATTAGCTAAAGTGGTGCTTCAGGTTAAGAACAGTTTCAGGTTAAGAACGGACCTCCAGAACGAATTAAGTACTTAACCTGAGGTACTATTGTACTACTATGCCCTTTTATAATGTGTGTTTTTTGGGGGAGCTATTGGGTTGTTTTTGTTTTTATTCTGTATTTTGTGGTTTTATATCTTGATTTTATTCTGTTAACCACCTTGAGACCCCTGGGTACCTTATCCCTAATTTGCACAGGAAACTTTTCTTCAATTCAAAATTTTCAGTGTCAGTGGTTTGTCTCGCCTAAAACTATATTGGAAGGCACTTTGATTCAAAGCCTAGTTTTGTCAGTCTGTCAAAGCTGCTGAAAGAATTCTGGTGAGAGAGGATTGTCTTTTTCTTTTGCGTTGTGGGCGGAAGAGGTTGCTTTAGGGCTAGACTTTCCTGTGTGCTTGACTCCATACCCCTGCAGTCTTTGCTCAGGATGTTATTGTTGTTGGCATACGTTTGCATTGAGAGACAATGGAGTGCGCCTCCAGAGGTGAAGTGTGCCCTTCAATTTCCATCCCACCAATTAATTAGAGTGGGGATCATAAGGGCTAGTGACCTAATCTACATATGAACGTTATTATGGTTTGCCTTCTTGAAGACACAGAATTGGAGAGTTGGAAGGGACCATGAGGGTCGTTTCGTCCAACCCCCTGCAAGGCAGGAATCTCAGCGAGATCATACATGTTACCTTAAATTTAAAGCATGGTTGATGCCAACCCACACCTCTTGTTTGCATATTGTGGCAGTGCCTAGTTCAGGGGTGGGGAGCCTGTGTCCCTCCAAATGCCATTGGACTCCAGTTCCCATCATCCTCAGTCAGCGTGGCTTAATAGTCAGGGATGATGGAAGCTGTAGTTCAGGACCAATTGGAGGGCCACCAGTTCCCCACTCTTGATCTAGTCAAAGCAGCACCTATCTGCACCCAAAAATGGCAGCCAGTGAAGCAGGAGAGGACTGCAGTGACATCACATTGCACGGCTGCTGCACTGACATGTTTTTGGGGCCAACAGAGTTTGCTTGTGCTGTGTCAGTCATGACGGAGGTAGCACATAGTTTGGCCTTTAGTTTTGGCAAGTAAAGCTAAGAAATGGTTAAAGGGGTTGAAAACGTTTAGATATTGAGCAGAGCTTACAAGAATGCAAATAACAGCTTAAAGGATTTTGTATAAATGTTTTTGATAGCTACATTTTTACAGCTTGTGTATTTTCATTTATCTGTTTTGGTTATTTTTAAGTATCTGGCAAGGGGAAGAGGGAGCCCATAAAGTGTAGCGAATAATCCGTTGCTGGACTGGTGCCAAGGAAGCTGGTGAGCCTCTCAGACTCAAAACTCACAGCTTAATTGGCAGGCAAATTTTAAGCTGCAATTAAAGCTTTAGCTGATTCATCTACCAATTAAACGGATCCAAAGTTTGTAACACTAGAAAAACAGATGGATGTTTAGCCAAAGATTACATGCTTAAAGTAGGGCAATAGGGATCATAGCCAAGTATTGGCTTTCCCCCCAGATTACAAATATTATAAATTCATAAACGAGGCTCATAAATTGCAGTGTTTTCTCCATGACCATCTAACACATCGTCCTGAAATTTCAGGAAATGTTTCAATATCTAACCGGCTATTCATTGCTCTAAGGTGCCAACAAGCCAGTGCTGATGGGCTCCTGGATTCTGGGCTTCAGAATGTTTCTGTCATTTCTACTTTATTGTTACATTGCTCTGTTTATTCATTTCCCGGGAGACAGGCGCTGTCAAGCCCTCTTGGTAGAGGCTGGAGAAACAAATGATTTGAGAGATGTGAAATGCCATTTGCACAGCTGTGATAAATATGCTACCTATAGGGCAGTGGTTTCTCCCAGATGTTGGTGGAGTCCAACTCTCCTCACCCCTCACCGTTGGCCATGCTGGCTGAGGCTGATGGGAGGGGTAGCCTGGCAGCATATGGAGACCAAGGTTGGGAAAGGCAGCTATAGAGTATCTCACCATGCTAAAATAGAAATTTCTTTTTGACGATAGGACTCTGTGGTATTTTTATAGTTTCCTGCTTCTGCAGATTTAAGCTGTGTTTCTATTTTTATTATTGGAATGACTAGTGGTTAAACAATACAATTGTCATTAGAATCTAGTGGGGCATTGAGGAAGTTGCGTAGCAGCCTCCTTCAGAGGCGTTCCTGCATCTGGCCAGCCCACTGCCTTGAAAGAGGCTGGTAAATGGATGCAATGCCAGTCAAAGGTAGGACCATGTCAAGAGCGAGCCAGCAGTAAATCACACCCTGAAAGTTAGCGTTAACTCCTTATTAGAAAAAACATGATCAACAGAGGAGTACCACAGCCCTAATGAGCACAGCAACTCATCTCTGGCAGGTCTTGCCCCCATGAGGCAGTTGCAGAGACTCCCCACAGCTGTCTTCATCAGCCAGAATCATCTCTGCCTCTTGGCCTCCCTCTTCTCCTCCTTCAGCTCCTGCCTCTGATTCTGGGCTTCTCTCTGCCACAGACTCTCCCAGCTCACTAAGCCCTGTTACCTCTTCAGCTTCTGACACCTCCTCCCCTATGTCTGAGTCTTCTTCCCTTGGTTGTTCCCCAGCTGCTTCCTCCCACAATTTCTCTGCATCCAGCCAGTCCTTACATCCTATCCATTTGAAGAGATCCCACAGATTGTGGCGGAAGCAGTTTGTATCCTTAAGTCTGCTCCAAAAGGTATGGCCTTGGGCGGCCAGTGATAAAAGTACCATAGCTGTAACCATATCTACCTGTATAACTTCATCAACACTGCCAAGTAGCCTTTTTCTCCAAGCGTATTTGCTGCTGTTTGTTTCCCCTCTTTTCCGTGGTTGCAGCATCTTTGCTGCTGTTTTTCTTGTAAGGGCTTGTTCCTATTTTGCATAAAGAATCTATCATAGGAAAATGTAAATAGATACACTGCACAGCAAAGGCAGAAAAGGGACTGATCCTGGCCACAGAAGATCATGTAAGCAACCCCTGCATCATGTAGCAACCATTATGACGTCACAGTCTCCTGCTGTTAAGTCATCTGGCATAGTTGTAAAGATACGACTGAGGAGCCCAATTTAAAGCAAACAGCCCATACATTTCCTGATAAGTTGCTGTTTTTTGTGTAACCAATTGGATTTGGTTTGTCAGGGATGGGGAACCTTATTCAGTCTGAGGGCCGCATTGCCTTGTGGTCAACCTTGCAGGGGCCGCATGCCAGTGAAAGACGAAGCTAGAGGCAAAAATGGGTGGAGCAACAGGTGCGACTCCAAACTTTGCACCATAAGCTACGTTCCACCCACGCAAAAGCCGGAGGTTTCTACGCACACCCCTTTCCACCCAGGCAAGCAAGAGGCATCAAGAGGAATGCCTCCTGCACTCGTCACCTCACTGTGTGGGGCAGATACATTCATCCTCTTCTGGTGCAGCAGCTAAATCAAAGAAACAATCCAAAATCACCAATGGGAGGGTGCAAGAGGGTGCTTTTCAGTGCTGCTGAAAATGGTCAACGAAGCATGCACACCATGCACCCACCTGGGCTTCGGTCTCATCTGACCCCAGAGACAGGGCCGGCTGAGTAGGTTTTGCAGCTTGAGGCAAAACTGAAAATGCCTTCTCCCCCCCCCCATTGCCCCCTTCTCCCCCACAGCCCTCCTCCTCCTCTGCAGCTGCTGCTGCCTGACACAACTGAAGGTGGCCAGGGAATAAATGGATGCCAGAGAAGAGTGGGCGGTATTGTGTGGCAGGCAGCAGCAGCAGCGGAGAAGGAGGCCAACAAGTGCAAGGGGGGGCGGATTTGCCACCTCTCCCAGCTGTCCAGAGTTTGCCGCCTGAGGCAACCGCCTCACCATGCTTCATGGTTGGGCCATCCCTGCCCAGAAATAACCTACTAATGAAACAATCATTGGCATTTTCATGGGTGTGGCCACCACAGGTTTTGTTGGCTCTGGTTCATCTTAGAATCATAGAATCATAGAATCATAGAGTTGGAAGAGACCACAAGGGCCATCGAGTCCAACCCCCTGCCAAGCAGGAAACACCATCAGAGCACTCCTGACATATGGTTGTCAAGCCTCTGCTTAAAGACCTCCAAAGAAGGAGACTCCACCACACTCCTTGGCAGCAAATTCCACTGTCGAACAGCTCTTACTGTCAGGAAGTTCTTCCTAATGTTTAGGTGGAATCTTCTTTCTTGTAGTTTGGATCCATTGCTCCGTGTCCGCTTCTCTGGAGCAGCAGAAAACAACCTTTCTCCCTCCTCTATGTGACATCCTTTTATATATTTGAACATGGCTATCATATCACCCCTTAACCTCCTCTTCTCCAGGCTAAACATGCCCAGCTCCCTTAGCCGTTCCTCATAAGGCATCGTTTCCAGGCCTTTGACCATTTTGGTTGCCCTCCTCTGGACACGTTCCAGTTTGTCAATGTCCTTCTTGAACTGTGGTGCCCAGAACTGGACACAGTACTCCAGGTGAGGTCTGACCAGAGCAGAATACAGTGGCACTATTACTTCCCTTGATCTAGATGCTATACTCCTATTGATGCAGCCCAGAATTGCATTGGCTTTTTTAGCTGCCGCGTCACACTGTTGGCTCATGTCAAGTTTGTGGTCAACCAAGACTCCTAGATCCTTTTCACATGTACTGCTCTCAAGCCAGGTGTCACCCATCTTGTATTTGTGCCTCTCATTTTTTTTGCCCAAGTGCAATACTTTACATTTCTCCCTGTTAAAATTCATCTTGTTTGTTTTGGCCCAGTTCTCTAATCTGTCAAGGTCGTTTTGAAGTGTGATCCTGTCCTCTGGGGTGTTAGCCACCCCTCCCAGTTTGGTGTCATCTGCAAATTTGATCAGGATGCCCTTGAGTCCATCATCCAAGTCGTTGATAAAGATGTTGAATAAGACCGGGCCCAAGACAGAACCCTGTGGCACCCCACTAGTCACTCTTCTCCAGGATGAAGAGGAACCATTGATGAGCACCCTTTGGGTTCGGTCAGTCAGCCAGTTACAAATCCACTGAGTGGTAGCATAGTCAAGACCGCATTTTACCAGCTTCTTTACAAGAATATCATGGGGCACCTTGTCAAATGCCTTGCTGAAATCAAGGTAGGCTACATCCACTGCGTTCCCTTCATCTACCAGGCTTGTAATTCTGTCAAAAAACGAGATCAGGTTAGTCTGACATGACTTATTTTTCAGAAATCCATGCTGACTATTGGTGATCACAGCATTCCTTTCTAGGTGCTCACAGACTGTTTGCTTAATGATCTGCTCCAGAATCTTCCCTGGTATTGATGTCAGACTGACTGGGCGGTAATTATTTGGGTCCTCTCTTTTCCCTTTTTTGAAAATAGGGACAACATTTGCCCTCCTCCAGTCTGCCGGGACTTCGCCTGTTCTCCAGGAATTCTCAAAGATGACTGCCAGTGGTTCTGAAATCACATCTGCCAGTTCTTTTAATACTCTTGGATGCAGTTCATCTGGCCCTGGAGACTTGAATACATCTAGACTAGCCAAGTATTCTTGTACTATCTCCTTAGTTATTCTGGGCTGTGTTTCCTCTGCTGAATCATTTGCTCCAAATTCTTCAGGTCGGGCATTGTTTTCTTTATCGGAGAAGACTGAGGCAAAGAAGGCATTGAGGAGTTCAGCCCTTTCTGTGTCCCCTGTTTGCATTGCACCATCTTCTCCTCTGAGTGACCCCACTGTTTCTTTGTTCTTCCTTTTGCTACGAACATACCCATAAAAACCTTTTTTGTTGCTTTTAACCTCTCTAGCAAGCCTGAGTTCATTCTGTGCTTTAGCTTTTCTGACTTTGTGTCTACACGTGCTGGCTATTTGTTTGAATTCCTCTTTGGTGGTTTCCCCCCTTTTCCATTTTTTGTACACATCCTTTTTTAATCTTAACTCAGTTAAAAGTTCTTTAGATAGCCACCCTGGCTTCTTTAGGCACCTTCCATGTTTCCGTCTCATTGGTATTGCCTGAAGTTGTGCTTTTACTATCTCCCTCTTAACAAACTCCCAGCCATCATGAACTCCCTTTCCTTTTAGTATTACTGTCCATGGGATCTCACCAAGCACTTCCCTAAGTTTTATGAAGTCGGCTTTCTTAAAGTCGAGAAATTGAGTCCTAGTATGCTTGGCTGCTCCTTTCCGCTGTATAGTAAACTTCAGAAGAGCATGATCACTCGCGCCTAATGATCCTTCCACTTCTACCCCACTAACCAGGTCATCAACATTGGTTAGGACCAGATCTAAAATGGCTGTTCCTCTTGTTGCTTCTCCCACTTTCTGGACAATGAAGTTGTCTGCAAGGCCAGTGAGGAATCTGTTTGACCTTATGCTCTTGGCTGAGTTTGACATCCAACAAATATCCGGGTAATTGAAGTCCCCCATTACTACTATCTCCCTTCCTTTTGCATGCTTGGCCATCTGTTCCAGGAAGGCATCATCTATGTCCTCCGTTTGGCTTGGGGATCTATAGTAAACTCCCACAGTGAGGTCACTGTTATTCTTCTCTCCCTTAATTTTGACCCAAATGCTCTCACTTTGGCTTTGAGGTTCTAAATCTTGGATCTCTTCACAGGTATACACATCCCTGACATATAACGCCACTCCTCCTCCTTTCTTGTCTGGTCTGTTTCTCTGAAATAGATTGTATCCCTCCATTATTACATTCCAATCGTGGGACTTATCCCACCAGGTTTCAGTGATTCCTATTATGTCATATTTAGTTTGCTGTACCAAGAGCTCAAGCTCATCTTGTTTATTTCCCATGCTTTGTGCATTAGTGTACAGACATTGAAGTCCATTAATCATTCCCCCGTGTCTCTTATTTAAGGATTTTTTCCTCCCACCACTAGGTCTGCGTGCTGTTTGCTCCATTCGGTCTATGACATTTGGATGATCATCTTCATCAATTGATAGACTCCTACCTTCAGGAGCACTGTCTCCCTCCCCCACATTAGTCAGTTTAAAGCCCTCCTGATGAGGTTTCTGAGATCTTGCTGGCCCTGACCTGGAGTGTGGCTGAAACAGAGGTGAGTGTCCCAGTCCAAGGGCCTGGGAGCTCCTGGGGTGGGAGTGCATTGAAGGCACCGGGAGTTCAGATGAGAGAGACGGGGTTAGGTTGCTCCGCATCTCTTTCCAGTTATGGGGCGTGTTTTTCACTTAATTTGGCAGCTCCACCTGCAGCTTTCCTTGGCTCTGCACCTTATATGTGTGTGTTTTCTATACTGGGAGAGGTCCACAGCCATCGCAATCCCTGAGAAGCAGAGGATGCGTTGGAAATCCAGCATTTGCTTTGCATGCCTTTCCACTTTCATATCATACATGTCAGGACTCGTCAAGGTGCTCCTGAATGAACCTCTATTTAAATTTCCCATGACCAGGAAGTGGGACAAACGCATCTGAGAAAGCAGAGGACGCATTGGAAAATCAATCCACCTCTCCTCTCCTCACCCTTTCTTACCACCCCTTCTTTTGGCTCTGCCAGTTTATGCCTGAGAAATTACTTATCACATTCCCCGCCCCCAATTTTCCTCCAAGGAGTTTCAGGCATGACATAAAACTTTAAGTTGTTTTACTCTCACAAAAACCTTATGAGACAGAAGAAGCTGAGGGCCCACCCAATCACTCATGCATTACCTCAAAGTCCCCCTTTCCCCAAGTTCCTGTACAAGTTTTGAGGGGATAAATTAAGAAGAAGAAGAAGAAGAAGAAGAAGAAGAAGAAGAAGAAGAAGAAGAAACCAATTGCAGAATTTTATCTGCAAATGTGTGTAGTCTGTGCTTTAATTTGGCACCTGGTTTGACCTTCACTATGAGTATAGGGGTAATTTTAGATTTCAGGACATGAAGGGTATGTGATGACTTTTTTTTTGTCATTTTCTAGATTCACTCATCAAGTTAAGGACGGTTAGCAGCACTTGGAAGAAGGCTGTTATTCTGCCTAGGTCCATGCTTCAGTAAACCAGTTAGCCTAGAAGGGCTCAGGAAGCTGGTCAGTGGTCAAGGCAGTTGCAGACCCCTTAGCAGCAGCCAGTTTGTTTCACTTGTATGCTGCCATTTCCCATCTGGCTCACGGTGGCATTCCAATTGCTCATTCTCAGACTGGTTTAGACGCAAGTGATTTTTTGCATCCTGCTTCTGCTTTGTTGCTGTTTGCCAGAATTTGTGGTTTTATAATCACATTTTCCTATTTTCAAGGGGGGGGGAGTGGGGAAAAAGAGAACATTTTTTAAAAACTGCATCCTGTTGCCGTGGGAAGGAGCTGCTTGAGTACCAGGGGAAAAGGTGACAGCAACAGACGTGTCTGGATGCTGGTGCCAAAAGCATCAGCGCCAAAGGCCAAAAAATAAACCTGATGTCCTTTCCTTGCCTTCTCTCTTTCACATGGGCACACAGTGCCCACTGGGAACAACGGCTTTTAAAGCAAGCATTTACACTGGCCTTCTCCAATCTGGTGCCATGCAGATGTCGCCAGACTACAACCCCCATCATCCCTAACTGGCTGGAACTGATGGGAGTTGTAGTGCAGCATCCAGAGCAGGAGGAGCTGATGTGGTGCTTTTCGGGGTGCCCTGCAGAGATGTCAGCTCCAGCCAGCATGGCCAGTGGCAAGGGATGGTGTCGTCCAGCAAAATCCGGGGTCACCACATTGGCTGACTCTGATCCAGAGGGTGCCAGGATGGAGAAGGTTGATTTATAGAGGGATGGAGACAGCCAGACCCTCCCCCTTCCTACACCCCCTGTCCTACTCTCTCCATAATGGGATTGGAGTTCAGCCTGTCTGGTTGGGGTGCGACCCATGGCCAAGGGCCATGAGGGAACTGGGGCAGCAGCACCAGGCATTGGATCTCCAGCTCCATCATGCTTCAGCTCAGCTGTGACAGGAAAGGCTTGTGCAAACTGGTTAGCAATCTTCATTGTGTCTTGCCTCACAGCAATCCTGTGAGGTGGAACACTATTTTTCCTTTAAAAAATAATGGCATAATGAATAAGACACAATGGCTTCCTCAAGTAAATTTGCCGGCGGTAGATTTGTGATCTTGGACCTCCCACATTATTGGCCAGTGCTCTGTCGGATGCATTCAGGCTGCCCCCAACTACTACACTGGATAAATGCATCTCCTTTGCCACCAATGTGCTGAGATATAAGCCAGATTTTATCATTAGAGCTACATTGTATTTTTTGAGGTTTGATTTTCCCTTTGGAAAATGATGCTTTGGATCACAGGGGGAGTTTTGTTCTAAACCCACCAGCAGCAGGGAGGAAAATCACCTTTTCCTGTGAAATGGTATTCCTCCCTTGCCAAGAAAGTGGGAGAATTGGGCTGCACATAGCACTAGTGATGGCCTCCTTTAAAGCATCTTCCATTGCTTTCTAGAAGTCCAATCTACAGCAATACAGTGGTACCTCAGGTTACAGACACTTCAGGTTATAGACTCTGCTAACCCAGAAATAGTACCTCGGGTTAAGAACTTTGCTTCAGGATGAGAACAGAAATCATGCTCCGGTGGTGCAGCAGCAGCAGGAGGCCCCATTAGCTAAAGTGGTGCTTCAGGTTAAGAACAGTTTCAGGTTAAGAACGGACCTCTGGAACGAATTAAGTACTTAACCTGAGGTACACTCTACTAGAGTGTGGCAGGATCAGCTACCCATACTGCTGCTTCAGTCTCCTTTAAAGGAGACACACCCCTTGCTCTTGTGCTCATCAAAAAGGTTACAAATATGGGGAGGGGGTCCCCTGCCAGGATGCAAACTGGAGACCTCCTTACACACACATATTTCAGATCAGCCGTGCTTATGGAATGGGAGAAAATATTCCATTCTGCTCACGGATGGAGAATTCCACTCTCAGAATTCCATTCACAAAAGGAGAATTCCGCTTGCAGGAGAATTCCACTCCTCCTGTTCACAGATTGGATGGAACCCTTGGACCCCAACCGACAATGTGCTGCAGCTGAAACTTCCATTTGCCTCCTGATCCAGTCTGTACCTTGCTGATGTCAGCAAAATATTTCTGGGAATCTGGCTGAGTCTTCGTGCTGCACATCTAGAACAAAGTTTGTTCACAGATGGGTTTTGTGTTGCAAATCAAGTGCACTGAAAAGTCCCAGGCTCCGTGTGTGTGTGAACCCCGTGGCTGCCAAACACACCCAGCCCTGCCCTGCCCTGCGTCCCTGCTCAGCAGAAGTGTGGCTTTCCCAGCTTCACTGGTGCAGTCTTGTGCAAGGCAGGGCATGAAACCGCTGGTCTGATTCCTCTCCCGAACCATGCATCAGCAGATAATAATAATTAAGAAGACAGAGGAAGATAGAGAACACCAGCTGTTCCTAAGCATCCCAGCACTCGAGTCAGCAGGTTGTGGGCTGCCCACCAGTCTGACAGATCAACTTCTTTTCCTGAGCCGGGTGAGGAAAGCAACCCCCATGCTGGGGAACGGTCAAAAGCTGTACTGGAATAATAGAACAAGTGGGAAAACTGCTGGCAAGGAGTGTTGAACAAATATGCTTATTTCCTCGCCCCTTTTCAGGAACACTTCTGATTCGTAGCTTTTCAAAGTCCTTGAGCCATGAAGCTCACTTCACCAGTTGCAAGCTCTTTAGCCTACCTTGCAGGTTTGTTGTGAAGATGCCATGGAAACACCCTTGTGGGCACTGCCCTTAGTTCCTTGGAGGAAGGGCAAGATGCAAGTGTGATTAATAAGTGGGGGGGGGACACACGTGCAATTTCATAAATAAATGTGCTGTTGAAGATGGTTCGGAAGAGGACTTGGAATTGCTCAGTTGGTAGAGCAGGAGGCTCTTAATCTCCGGGTTGTGGGTTTGAGCCCTACGTGAGGCAAAGGATTCCTTCATTGCAGGGAGTGGGACTAGATGGCAGTTGTGGTGGCCCCTTCCAATTCTACAGTTCTGTGATTCTATGATTCTGGTGTGAAGTGAGACTTGCCTGTCTCCTGATGCCTGGGAAATGAATATATGCACAGCCTACATTGTTACATTGATTGCTGTAGTTGCCAGTATGCTTCCGAGCCCACATCTGTTGTTACTAAAAGTTCTTCATAGCGCAGATCCTGCACATTTCACACTGTAATCTTATGAATGTCTATTCAAAAGTAATGTATGCCCAGAGTTCAGAGTGTGTGTCTTAGATGCTGCTTCTCCCACTAGCAATTATGGCTGGTCATTTATTCAGGCCCTGCTTCAAGGCCCAGCTCCTTATGAGATGCAAGCCATCATGGCCACAAGAAGGCTGTGTAGTGGTTAGAGGGCTGGACTAGGGTTGGAGAATCTTGGGTTCAAATCCTCACTCAGTCATGTAGCCTAACGTACCCTCACAGGGTTGTTGTGAAGATACAATGGTGCCTGTGCAGAACCGTGTCTGAATACTTAGAAGAAAAGTGAAGGGTGTGGATTTAATAAGGAAGAAATAAATACGTCAGTTGCCCCCAGGATGTGGAATGTCTGTGCCCCAGAAGTTAATAGTTCCTCCTGCTTCTTTGGCTTGTAAGCAGAGTTCGTAAGGCACATCTTTTCCATCCTACCTTCAGTCCTGCTGGCTGGTCTTTGAAGATTTTTCAGAGTTATTTCTCTTGGATTTTATCGTTTGTTTAAATGTGCCTTAACATTTATTTCTTGTAAGCTGCCTTGAGCCTTGGAAAGGTGGCATAGAAATATTGTAAATATATATACATATAAATATTATTTTTTCCCTGGGTTACTCTTGGAAAGTCCCTGGTTCTCAACACATGCTGGGGCTATGTCTAATGATAAACTTCTGGAGACTTTTGTGGTGTCTGCAGGGCACTGATCCAGTAGTGGCATCCTGGGATTCTGGTTCAGCCCCCTCACAAAAACTGGAGATCTGGAGGCTCCTTGTAGAAAAGCTTTGTTTGTTAACTTAAATCCAGTTCAGACTTTGAAACTCTACACACTAAGCCCCCCCCCCCCAAGAATTCTGGGGACTGCAGTTTGTTAAGGGTGCTGTGAATTGTAGCTCTGTGAGGAGGTAAACTATAGTTCCCATAATTCCTTTTGGGGTGTCGGCAGGGCTGTGATTTAAAGTTATGCTGTGTACACAAAGGAAAAAATCAGTCCTGTAACCTTGCTTCTTCCAAGATTTGTAGCAAGCTATACGTGGGGAATGTGGTTGGTCAATGCATGCGAATGGGTCTCTGCCTGCGATTAGGGATAGGCAATGTGGTCTCCTCCGGATCGCGTTGGCCTGCCTAAGGATGCCAGCTGCATGGATGAGGGAAAGTCACGGGAGGCATCTCTTACTATGATGAATTTAGCTGACCTATATCTTTCTCTTTTATCTCTTTTATCTGGCAATCTTCCTGGTGCTTTAATAACATCAGCCAGGAACTGTTCTGCTTCATAAGTGGAGGTGCAAAATGGCAGAGCTGAGGAGTGTATCTTCACAGGTTGACTAGCCCTGCAAATATGGTTCAGATCATGCAAACTGAGTACAGTAGGGTTATACTATGTATAGCAGGGGTTGGCAAAGTTTTTGTGGCTTGGGCCAGGTCACGGTCCCGCAGACACCGCGGTGGGCCAGAGTGTGCACACATGCACACATGTGCAAACACTATTTCTGGTGCTCCTTCTGGCACGGAGGAGGTGTGCACAGCTTCCCATTGGCTGCAGGAGTCCCCGCTCTGCTCCGCACCAGTTTAGCACGATGCACGGGAGCTGACCGAGCAGGCAGCAGGGGTTCATGGGCCGGTTAAACGACCCCCACGGGCTGCTTGTGGCCCATGGGCCTTAGGTTGCCGACCCCTGATTTATAGCCTGAATAATACCTTGGTAAATATTCCAAAGTAAATTTGTACATGTGTGTGAAGGTCATCCTGGTGATGGATCTGGTGATTGGCTCTGCTGCCTGACCCACCATCTTTTTTTGCACCTGACTCCTCCCACAAGCCACTATTTTGAACTGTGGTTTGCCTCTAGCTCAGTGGTTCTTAACCTTTCTGAGGGTCACACAGACCCCTTTCAGAATCAGATGAGGGGTATGGACCCTCTCCACAGAAAAATGCCCATAAACATATTTTTAGCATCCATCTGTCTTGACAAGGGAAGAGTGTGCCATTGGGGGTAAAGTCACTGTAATTGTTGGAGAGTTACAGTTCCTGCTGTGGCTGTAGAGACCGATACAGGGGAGACATGTTTTATTGCAGCTGGAGCAGATGAAGGTATCCGGTTTCAGATGCACCATGACATTTCTTCTCTCTGTTCTCCTCCTAGTGGTCTTTTGTCCTCTGGTCACTGCTGTGGATGTACGACCTAAATGTCTGTCTCCAGACACTGTGGTCATCTGCAAGGGATTCCCACATGGTGGGGTTGGTGTTGCCAGCCTTTGTGTCACAGTTTCAGCCATCTTTGTAACACAGAGTTGATCTGCCAATGGGCCTGGTGCCTGAGGCCAGTTCCCCATCAAGCAGATCCTTGGAGATCCTGCCATCTTCCATTCTGTGTACATGACCCAACCAGTGTAGATGTTGCAGAGACAGAAGTGCAGACATGTGGGCTTGGGAGAGCACATCTTTGTTTGAGACTCTGTCCTGCAATGTGATGCCCTAAATCTCCCAGTGTGGTGTAGTGGTTAAGAGCGGTAGTCTCGTAATCTGGGGAACCGGGTTCACGTCTCCGCTCCTCCACATGCAGCTGCTGGGTGACCTTGGGCCAGTCACACTTCTCTGAAGTGTCTCAGCCCCACTCACCTCACAGAGTGTTTGTTGTGGGGGAGGAAGGGAAAGGAGATTGTTAGCCGCTTTGAGACTCCTTAGGGTAGTGATAAAGCGGAATATCAAATCCAAACTCATACAAAAGCTTTTGTATGAGGTTTTTTGTATTTGTTTCCTCCTGAAGCAAATCTATGGACCCCTGCATCTAGTTGGTGGACCTTGGAAACCTTTTTTTTTAAAAAAAAATATTTTATTGAATGATTTTATGTTACAAAAAACAATACAGCCATACTACCACTGAATATAATTAAGAAATAAAAATTACATACATCGATATTTAGTTTATTTGTTATTTACTGTCTTATTTCCTCCCAAACATTGCATACAACAACACTCATATGTGTAGACACCCACATACCCACACCCGCACACAAAATGATAATAATGAAAGTAAATGTTTTCCCCCTTTTATCTTCCAAAATCTTTTCTTCAACTTTGACTTCCTGTCAAGTCCCTTTGCATATATTTTATCTTACATTTGAATGTACACAAAACAAACCTTTCTATATAATTTTTCTAATACATTCTGAAAACGTAATAAATCCTTAATTGTTGTCCACCTCCTTTTAGTTCCTTTATCACTCGAATGCTAGCACGGAGTCAAAACTATTATTGTAGTTTTGAACATGTAATGGTTCTAGGGGTTGCTCGTGCGTAAGTTGCCGCCACTCCTGGCTAGGTTACCTGGTTGAACCCTTTCTGCCTGGACAGCCTCTAGCTTCATGGCTGTCTCAGTCGCTGGCAGAATCCGTCAGTGGGCGTTTCTTGAACTTCTTCCAGCAAAGAAGTTCTTTGACGCCAAGTCTCCTTCTACTCTCCCTGCGCGGAAGTCTTCTGCGCAGGGAGGGTGTGGGCAGCGGAGTACCCGTACTCTCTCCGCTGGTCTCCGGCGAGGAGTCTTGGAGCCTCCTCTCCGATTCCCCCATCTGCCCCCCTTCTCCACTGGTGTTACCCTGATTTCCTTCCCCAGCAGATGGGCTGCCTCTCTCCCTACTGGGACCCTCTCCGGCATCCCTCTGGAGCCTTCCCTCCGCCTCAAGCTCCGATGGCAATTCTCTGACAGAACATATCTTCTACAACCATCCCATTTTTCCGCAAATTTTTGCTTTGAGTTTCCTCTGAGTTTACTAGTCAGTTGAGCCGTCTCCACCAATTCCTGTAATTTGATTTGCCAATCTGTTATTTTTGGAGCCTCGTGGACCTTGGAATCCTAGTAAAATCAATGAATCAATCAAAGTAGATCCTGCAAGCCTGAAATCTGTCCACAGCTGCCTTATACCATACCTCATTAGGTTCAGTTTTCCAAGGCTTTGCTGACTGAAGAGCCAATCTGTGGATCCATTTTACATCACCATTGACTGAGACTGACACCATAGCCTGGTTGCAGCAGCACCTACAGTATTATTATTATTATTATTATTATTATTATTAGAATTTATATACCACCCTACACCCGGGGTCTCAGGGGGGTTCACAGAATAGAAACACTGATTGCCCATTCATCCTCTTCCTGACTGAAGGAGGGCATGCTCCCCAGGCCTGCCCCCTACTTTGGTCTTAATCCAAGGGCAGAAGTGGGTGCCAGCAAGCACATATTTCCCAACTGGACCGCCTCTTCTTTTCTCTTCATTTGCATCCCTCCTGTGGGTTGCAGCCTGGAGATTGCGCAATGCACTGGGGTGAATCACTTCTATTTTTCCGGATGCTTTCTTTTGCAATCGCGCTGTGAGCAAGGAAGGACTCGGATCTCAGCTCTTCCCCCAGCAGCGCCTTCCTTCCCCAGCTGGCGTTCTAAAAATGGCTTCCCCAAGCAGCCTTCCTTTGAGGTGTGGCGAGGAACCCAGTTCTCGTGCCTTTCGAGGAGAGAAGAGGAACTCCACGCTTTGGAAACCTCTCACCAGAATAAACTGGTTTGGGTTCCAAAAATAACTTGTGGTGGTGCCCTGACAATGCATAGGGTGGAGAGTGGTTTTGTGGAGCAACGTCCTTCCTTCTCCACCAAGGGTTTAGATGCCAGAGTCACAGCAGTGAGCAATTGTGTTGCTCATGGGCTCAAGAATGCTATTTTGTTGGTTTGTAATTTATATAGTACCCTTCATCCACAGATCACAGGATGGTTCACAACATAGATAACACAAAATATGTAATAAAACAAAACAAACCAATAACCCCACTTCCCTCACATTGAGCCAAGTTACAGTGAACCAGGCAGAGGGCCTTCTTGGTAGTGGTACCCACCCTGTGGAACACCCTCCCACCAGATGTCAAAGAGAAAAACAACTACCAGACTTTTAGAAGACATCTGAAGGCAGCCCTCTTTAGGGAAGCTTTTAATGTTTAATAGACATTATAGACATATATTTTAATATTTTGTTGGAAGCCGCCCAGAGTGGCTAGGGAAACCCAGCGAGATGGGCGGGGTATAAATTATTATTATTATTATTAATATTATTATTATTATTATTATTATGAATGTTACTCAGTCAAACGCCTGGTTGAGGATAAATGTTTTCGCCTGATGCCTAAAAATATGTAATGAAGATTTCTAATGAAGGCAGCCGATGAGCCTTTCTGGGGAGAACATTCCACAAATGGGAAGCTACCACAGAAAAGGCCCGTTCTTGTGTTTCCACCCTCTGGACCTCTCATGGAGGAGGCCCACGAAGAAGGGCCCGGTGGATGATCCCGACATCAGGGTAGGTTCATAAGGGGAGAGGTTTGAGCTATTGTGGTCCTGAGCCATTTAAGGCCGTGTAGGTCAAAACCAGCACTTTGAATTGGGTCCAGAATTGGCAGGCAGTGCAGTTGGGCCACGATCCGTTATATGCTTAAACTGTCTTGAGCATATAGTGAAGTTTCCAAACCCTCTTCAGAAGCAGCTGTCTGTTTAATGTGTTACAGGAATCTAAACTAGAGGTCGCCAGAGCACAGATGCTGTAAGTTAGGCCATCCCTGTCCAGATAGGGGTGCAGCTGAGTCCTGCCAAGGATTACGGGTAGATGTTCTGCGACCTCATTTCCTGGGAATACTCCTGTGCCAGGCACCACAGGGAGGCACTTAACCAGCCAGGTTTCCCCTTGCATTAAGTTACAGCAAGCCCAAGCTATTTATTTTGTTAAATGTCTATCCTGCCCTTCCAAGAGTCCAGCACAATGGTGCCCCGTGGCACAGCTTTGGTGGACGTTATCGAGCCAGCAGGAGGCCAGAGCCAGTAACAGGAAGAGCCACCTAAGGCTCCATTTACACTGTACACTTGCACCACTGTAAACAACCATGGCTTCCCCCAAAGAATCCTGGCAACTGTGACCTGTTTAGGGGGCTGGGAGTTGTTAGGAGAGCCCCTTTCCTCTCCCAGAGCTGCAGTTCCCAGAGTTGCCTGGGAAGAGGGAACAGCCATGCTGGGAATTATAGCTTTGTGGGGGAAATAAGGGTCTGGGGGCAGGGGGGAATCCATGACTGTTACAGTGGTACAGTACTGCTTTAAATGTATGGTACAGATGTGGCCTAGTTTTGTCCCTGTCCTCTTCATGCTGAGTTCTGCAAGGGACAATGGCAAGACTGAGGCTGCCGCAGAGGAAACTGACAGGCAATGCCACTCCCAGAACTGGTCGTAAGAGAGGAGACAGGCAGATGGGTGGTGGTGGCTGAGGGCAGGTTGAGGTTGGTGGGGCAGTGCCCTGCTTGTTCTGATGGAGCAGCATCAGAGGCAGATTAGGGGAGTGCTACTGGTTGACCCACCCTGGGCACTGAGACGAGAGTGCACAGCAGTTGGTGCCACAACAGTGACTTGAATGGAGTGCGAGAGGCAGGGGGAGCCCAGGACGCAGCTGAAATTTGAAAGCCCAAAGTACGCCACTAGCAGCTCCCCAGGCTCAGTGTGAAGAACATGGTCTATCACTCCCACCACTACCACTTTCCACTTTATGCTCTTCATTGGCTCTGCTGCCACACGCTGTGCCAGCCAAGCCCCAAAGGCCTTCCAAAGGTCTTATGCCAGGGGTGAGTAGTGCCAGGGTCACAGGGGCATGCAGGTGGGCACAGTTCAAAGATGGAGATAACTCTTCATTAGCAAAAACAAAACCTCCACAGACTTGGTTGAGTGTCAGGCCTAAGGAGCAGAGCACCTCATTCCCAGTGGCCTTCCTCCATGAAAATCAGTTGCCAAGACTGAACATCCCTGCCTCCTCACAACAGGCTATGTCTCCTCCTTTCCAGGGCTTTCCCCAAGCAATTGGAGATTGCGCCTGCCTGCAACCAACCTCTCCTCCGCACTTTTCATACTACTTCTGGTTCTGGGAGACAAGCGGAGAGGGGAGCTTGTTGCAGCAGGAGGGGGAAACACCTGTGACTCTTCACCAGCCTGACTCCTCTCTGCCTCTTGGCCTCCCTCATCCCACTCTCCTGCTTGAGCTTCTGCCTCTGATTCTGGACTTCTGTCTGCCACAGACTCTCCCAGCTCACTAAGCCCCATTACCTCTTCAGCTTCTGCCACCTCCTCCTTCCAGTCTTCTCCCTCTTCTGCCTCTGACCACTCGTTGTCGTCCCACCATCACTCCCCAGCCTCTGAGCCTTCTTCCCTTGGGGGCTCCCCAGCTGGTTCCTCCCACTATTCCTCTGCGTCCAACCAGTCCATGACATCCAGAGACAAAGGTGGGTGGAGCAACTAATGTGAATTTTCCTTGTGTACAGTAGGCCAGTTCCTACACATGCTCACACCCTCTTTATCTTCCACCAAGGCAAGCAAGAGGCACTATCAGGATTCAGGAGCACATTCCAGCTGCAAAAACTTGGAGAGGTGAAGCAGGTTGAGAGAAGGGGAGAGTTCTAAGAGCCAGCTCTAGAGGCCCGGGGGGGGGGGGGCTGCATTCAGACCTTGGACCCGAGGTTCCCCACCCCTACAACATGCAGGCTCTTACCACACAGGATCTGAAGGCACAAGGTGGTGCAGCAACTGTGATGAAGCTCAGCTGGTCCAGATCTGGCCCATGTAGGGATGGGAGATTGCATGGGAACCCCCTGTCCATTGCCCTGCCTGGAGTTCCACAGAGGAAAGATGGGATAGAGAGATGTACTCAATAAATAATTATGGGGAGAGCTTCTCCTGTTAAGTTTTTGTATGTCACACCACTGTGAACTGCACATGCGATCCTGTCAGGAGGAGGATAAAAAGTTGGCAGTCCTAGCCAAGGGAGCTTGCTCTGAACCTCAGTGTGATTGTTGTGTGTTTCTACCTTGGTTATTTATGAGTGCGGCTTCCAAGGCGGGGGGGGGGGGGCACATCCACATTCAACCTTTTGCTAGAGTGTGGCTCTGGTAAACGGGGATAATTTGCACAGGCGGGGGAAATCATTCACTTGCCCTGACACTGTGGCTTCTGGCAGGTTACGATTGCCAAGACACCCGGAGCAGAGATGAGAAACAAACATATAACAAGGAAACAGGGTCAGCAGGGCCTTCAGTGTGTAGGCACAGCTGCAACCAGAGCTTCGGTCTTGGTGCAAAAATAGTGTCTTTGAGGTGCAAACTCAAGGGCTGGAGCCATTTACCAGTGGAGACCCATCAGGCATAGGCTGGGGTGAGCTGCCTGTGCAAGTACAAGTCACATCTACACCATACATTTAAAACACATTTAAAGTGCATTTGGCCTTCCACAATCCTGAAAACTGTAGTTTGTTCAGGGTGGTGGGAATTGGAGGGGTAAACTATAGTTCCCAAGATTCCTTAGGAGAAGTCATGTGCTGTGAATGCATAGGGTAGGTGTGGCAGTAACTACTGGTCAGGGATTCTAAATTTTAAGGGAAGAAATCTAGGGTACAAATGGAATAATAAATGCAATTCAGATGCTTAAAGTGCTTTACAGTCATTACCTCTGTTGGAAACCAATGTGGTGTCATTGTTAAAGAGTGTCCAATGAGGACCTGGGAGGCCAGGATTCAAATTCTCCCACTGGGCCACGAAATTCCCTCTCAGCCTAACCTACCTCACAGGGTTGTTGTGAGGATAAAATGGGGAGGAAGACAATTACATGCACCTTGGAGGAATGGTAGAAAGAAGAATGATCCCCCATGCTGCAGGTGGAGGGGCGGGGAGGTGAGTGAGTGAAAGTGAGAGACTTCGCAAAGGCCATCTAGTGACTTCATAGCATATTTGAACTGGGACGCCCTGATCTGCAACTCCATCTCTTAGCCATTATGCTTCGCACAGCCCTGTGATGTTTGTGGCAAAACTATAATTGGCGCTGGGAGTGTCTTGCTGCTGAAAGCAAGAGTGAGGCTAGCCCTGTTTAAATGCTAATTGTGGCGGTTAAGGTCATTTGTTAATGGTACACGAATGTAGCTTGAAGAAGGAAGGGCCGAGTGGGACTTGTGCCTCTCGCGCTCTCCCTCTGTCTCTCTGTGTGTTGACTTTTCTGAGAATGATCCATTGGCCATAAAATAAAAAAGTTGCCATGCCATGGTTTATATTGTTTGGGGCACGGGGAGTATGTTAACATTTCCGTCAGTAAATGATGTAGAAAGTAGGTCAGAGAGGCCCCTAACTATAACCAGACTCTTTCAGAGGAACTGCACTGCTGCTGCACCCAGCTGGTTCTTTCACTTTAATTTCCAGCATAGCATTTCTGTCCCTCCTGTTGGAGGAAAGAGACAATCCTTTTAAAAAAGAAAAGAAAAGAAAAAGAGTCAAAGGCAGCATGGTAGAAAATGGTGCTTCTCATGGTGCTCATTTCTTTACTGCCATCTTTAGCTGAAACAATTTTGCAGGGTTGTTGCTTTTTAAAAAAGCACTGTGAAAATCTGAGAACAGAGACAGACAACTGCTTTTAAGAATGCAGAGAAAGTGGTTGGCAGATGGCTCCGCTTCCTGTATTTTTGTTTGCCTACTGGTCAAAAAAGGGACGCGGGTGGCGCTGTGGGTAAAACCTCAGTGCCTAGGACTTGCCGATCATATGGTCGGCGGTTCGAATCCCCGCAGCGGGGTGAGCTCCCGTCGTTCGGTCCCAGCTCCTGCCCACCTAGCAGTTCGAAAGCACCCTTAAGTGCAAGTAGATAAATAGGTACTGTTTTATAGCGGGAAGGTAAATGGCGTTTCCGTGTACTGCGCTGGTGCTGGCTCGCCATTGCAGCTTTGTCACACTGGCCACATGACCCAGAAGTGTCTTCGGACAGCACTGGCTCCCGGCCTCTTAAGTGAGATGGGCGCACAACCCTAGAGTCGGACACGACTGGCCCGTACGGGCAGGGGTTCTGTAGGTTTTAAAACAAGAAAAACCTGCAAAGCCTGTTTTCCAGAGATAAAACTGTAACGGTACTATGTACATTAGGAGCACTGACCTCTTCTTCCAAGCTACCTACAAATCTCAGGTGGGGAGAAAAAACACCCTGTCATCTGTTTCCAAACATAGTGGGAAACTGGTTTGGATGGTTGAAAAAGAGTCAGACTGTGGGCATCAAGGAGTCTGTCATATCACCTTCACCCCTCTGAAAAAGCACCCAGCCCTTCACTTCTGCAGAGTTCCCAGAATGGAGGGGTAATTATCGTAAATACTAGTCCTCTGTGATGTGACCATGTCTCCAGGCTGTCCATTTGTACTGAGTGTGTCCATTTCAAGTGCATGTTTGTGTTTAAATCAATGTAAAGTCATTTAAAGCAAACCTCTCTCCTGTACCACTAGGAGACAGAGCCATAGGATTGGGGCTGGGAAGGGGGTCTCTGCATTCCCCTTGAGCAGAAGATGGCCCAGACTGTAACTCTCCTGAAAGAAGTAGAAAGAGGTGCATTTTGATCCATTTCAGCAGAGCAGTTGCTCACAGTCTTGTTTATTTGGAATCAAATATAGGACACACATGCACTGCAGGCAACCTTTGCTTCTTTCTGGTTTTGATTTAGTTTGGGTGGATCCAGTTGCTTAGGTGCTGCTTTCCTTCTGCTCACTGCAGAGCTGCCTTCCTGAAAGAGGAACCCCGTGTTTCCCCAGCATTTCTTTTATAGTTACCCCAGAACTTTCAAGCATTTAACTTGGGCACATTCAGCATTATGTGTGTGGCAATAAAACAACAAAACAAAACAAAACAGGGGAGGGGTACCAGGGGAAATGACAGTTGGCAATCGCAGCTGCAACTGAACCCATACACGCGATTTTGGTTTTAGGCACGATCTGTGGAACATGACCCCCACCCAAATTGCTGGCTTACAGAGCCATCCCTCTGTGCTTCTGCATGAGTCACCAGTCACTTCCAGGCAACCTGTTTACTGAGCATTCATCCTGATTATATTTACACATAGCTTGTGGAGGTTTGACGCTATCAGCCATTTATTGTGTATTTATTCTCATTTGTTTGCAGGGAGGTTAAACAACGTTGCCTCAAGCACCCCACAATTTCAGGTGCACTCACTGTCACTTTCTTTAGCCAGAAAAAAACAAAGTCTGATGGTGTGGGAGCAGGTTTGTTTTGTCCCACTGAGAGCTGCGTGTGCAAAGCAACAGGCAGGGCAGCAATGACATGGGGGAAGCAGTGTCTCTGTTGCATCCCACTTTGATGTGTGATGTGTGACTTCAGTCTCCAGGACAGATTGAGATGGATACTACCTGCCCATTTGGGGTGACAATGCTGCCTCCCTTACCTGCCTCCTGGTGTACATAGATTCTGCATGTGGCCAAGAGAAGGGAGGGGAACATACTAAAAAAGGTAAAGGTACCCCTGACCATTAGGACATACTAAGGGCAAACCTTTATTGCTCCTCTGAGGAAACAGGTGGCTTTCTTCTTGAACTTCCATGCAGATTCTTGAACATCCTCAAGGACCACATACAGTCCCTGAGTCACAGTTTGGTCCTTCCATTAGACCAGCCTTGTTGCCTTTCAGATGTTGCTGGGCTGCAGCTCACTTCATCCCTGAGCATTGGCCATGCTGACCAGGGCAGATGGGAGCTGTACTCCAAAACATCTGGAGGTACCATGTTGGGGAAAGCTGAATTAGACCATGGAGGTGGAGGCCTACAAATAGATTTCTATTTGTTGAGGAAAGGGAGTCTTTTAGGAGTCTGCAGAAGAGGGAAATTTTACCTGGTGTATCCCTTAGAAAGGCAGATCCTGTATTTGCAGCCAGCATTCTCTTTTCTGGACCCAGTTGCTTCTCATCTGCTGGCTTGAGCCAGGACGATCTCTTCCAGTCAATGGGGACGTTGAAGGAGACACTGAAGAGAAAAGCCCATGTGCATCCTTGCAGAGGGAGTCAATGGGTTTCTTTCTTTCTGTGCTGTTCCTTCTTTGGAAAAGGGAAGTGCAATCCAGTGGCCAGGGAAACCTCATGCAATTCTGTTTGTTAGAAATGCAGTTCCTGGTCTTTTAGAAGAAGCTGAGTTGAAGCTGGTCTATGTGTCACATCCCTCTTGAGCAAGAAGCTGGAAATTGCCTTTGCCTGATGGCTTCTCCACTTTGTCACCATAAAGGGTGGCTTGGTGGATCATCACATGGTTCATTGGTGTCTCAAGTATGGGAAGCCCCCACATCAGGCAGTAGAGCCACAAGAAAGACCATAATTCAGTGGTAGAGCGTATGAGGGTGAATGAGTGTCCATATTATAGCAAGTGCTACTCTGGAACTGACTGAGCTATTCCTACAATTGCAGAATGTAGCCTCGAATATCTGTAAAGCCATGCAAGCCACACCTTTATTCTAAGCAACTATTGGGGGGCAGGAGTTTCCTACCTCCTTTGCACCTGGGTCATCTATACCATGTTCACTCTGAGTGACCTTGTGGCACTTGCTAGGACCTTAGCATCTTGGGACTTCTTTTTCAGTTTCACATGAATGAGTTCTCTTGATTTGTACAACACATTTCCCCCACTTCCATGATAGTCATGCTCCCTGGTATATATTTTCTTGTAATGATAATCCAATTAAGCTACCTTTTTGTGTCTTGTTTTTGTCTTGTGGGTATAAATAGCCGCATGAGAGCGGCTTGTGCTAATTTTATGCCTCTTCCCTTGCTGACGTAGTTTTTGGTTTTGGTTTTGATGAGCTGGGTCATATCAAATGTCAGAGAGGCAGCCACTTGAAAGGAAGTGTAGCTCGTAACTGAGTCCCCTGGAGACCAGGCGCAGGAAATGACAGCAGTGAAATGAAACACCTCCAGCCTTACTCTCATCTGGATACATGACAGCCTTGTAAATAAACTCAACAAAGGTACCAACCAGCCTGCAAACAAAAAAACTGGGGGGGGGGGAGTGGCTCCTGCAGGCAGTTCACTGCATTTCTATGCTGGATATAGAAGAAGGGGTTTATCTCTTCTAGCATCCTGATTAGTTTCTGTGTGGAGTGCAGGGGAGGTAAGGAGTCATCTGTTCCTGCTCCTCCAGTCCTCCCACTAACCTGCATGGAATTTCTGGTTGCTTACCACTTCCAGGCTAGTGCTTAAATGCAAGGTTGGCAGTGATCCAGCAGGACTCTTCTCATGTACTTAAATTTTGAAAGTTTCCTCCGACTACAATAGTTTCCTTTTGCTGATGTTTTCTCTCTAGCAACCGGAGTCTGGAACAGGAGATAAAATCCAGCTATACCTGACTCTGAAGAGAAACTCTTCGCTCAACAATCTTACCTGAAATGGAAACATTTGAACTGGGGTAATAACCATTAAATTGCCAGTACCAAGTAGGGTGGGCAGATGCAAGAAGCAGACAGGGATTTAATAGCTGACAAACTACATCTGCTAAAAATCCTTTCTCTTATGCCACTCTTACAAGCACATGAGTCCTCTCCTCTTTTCATAGAATCATAGAATCATAGAATCATAGAGTTGGAAGAGACCACAAGGGCCATCGAGTCCAACCCCCTGCCAAGCAGGAAACACCATCAGAGCACTCCTGACATATGGTTGTCAAGCCTCTGCTTAAAGACCTCCAAAGAAGGAGACTCCACCACACTCCTTGGCAGCAAATTCCACTGTCGAACAGCTCTTACTGTCAGGAAGTTCTTCCTAATGTTTAGGTGGAATCTTCTTTCTTGTAGTTTGGATCCATTGCTCCGTGTCCGCTTCTCTGGAGCAGCAGAAAACAACCTTTCTCCCTCCTCTATGTGACATCCTTTTATATATTTGAACATGGCTATCATATCACCCCTTAACCTCCTCTTCTCCAGGCTAAACATGCCCAGCTCCCTTAGCCGTTCCTCATAAGGCATCGTTTCCAGGCCTTTGACCATTTTGGTTGCCCTCCTCTGGACACGTTCCAGTTTGTCAATGTCCTTCTTGAACTGTGGTGCCCAGAACTGGACACAGTACTCCAGGTGAGGTCTGACCAGAGCAGAATACAGTGGCACTATTACTTCCCTTGATCTAGATGCTATACTCCTATTGATGCAGCCCAGAATTGCATTGGCTTTTTTAGCTGCCGCGTCACACTGTTGGCTCATGTCAAGTTTGTGGTCAACCAAGACTCCTAGATCCTTTTCACATGTAGTGCTCTCAAGCCAGGTGTCACCCATCTTGTATTTGTGCCTCTCATTTTTTTTGCCCAAGTGCAATACTTTACATTTCTCCCTGTTAAAATTCATCTTGTTTGTTTTGGCCCAGTTCTCTAATCTGTCAAGGTCGTTTTGAAGTGTGTTCCTGTCCTCTGGGGTGTTAGCCACCCCTCCCAGTTTGGTGTCATCTGCAAATTTGATCAGGATGCCCTTGAGTCCATCATCCAAGTCGTTGATAAAGATGTTGAATAAGACCGGGCCCAAGACAGAACCCTGTGGCACCCCACTAGTCACTCTTCTCCAGGATGAAGAGGAACCATTGATGAGCACCCTTTGGGTTCGGTCAGTCAGCCAGTTACAAATCCACTGAGTGGTAGCATAGTCAAGACCGCATTTTACCAGCTTCTTTACAAGAATATCATGGGGCACCTTGTCAAATGCCTTGCTGAAATCAAGGTAGGCTACATCCACTGCGTTCCCTTCATCTACCAGGCTTGTAATTCTGTCAAAAAACGAGATCAGGTTAGTCTGACATGACTTATTTTTCAGAAATCCATGCTGACTATTGGTGATCACAGCATTCCTTTCCAGGTGCTCACAGCCTGTTTGCTTAATGATCTGCTCCAGAATCTTCCCTGGTATTGATGTCAGACTGACTGGGCGGTAATTATTTGGGTCCTCTCTTTTCCCCTTTTTGAAAATAGGGACAACATTTGCCCTCCTCCAGTCTGCCGGGACTTCGCCTGTTCTCCAGGAATTCTCAAAGATGACTGCCAGTGGTTCTGAAATCACATCTGCCAGTTCTTTTAATACTCTTGGATGCAGTTCATCTGGCCCTGGAGACTTGAATACATCTAGACTAGCCAAGTATTCTTGTACTATCTCCTTAGTTATTCTGGGCTGTGTTTCCTCTGCTGAATCATTTGCTCCAAATTCTTCAGGTCGGGCATTGTTTTCTTTATCGTTGTTTTCTTTATTGTTTTCTTGTATCTTTGCACCCAGATTTGGCCATTGAGGTTCATTACCTTGAGTAGGTAGGGTTGCCAGAGAGACTACACTGGTGTCTTTTCCATTATTCTGTGATATACTAAATGTGGATGCTAATTCCCACCAGCCCAACCCAGCATGGCAAATGGTCTGGGATAATGGGACTTGTAGACCAGCAACATCTGGAGGACACCACATGAGCTTTCCCTGGCATATACCTTTGAAAGAGCAGAGGAAATGGAAGATAACCACCCAGTTTCTCCATCCACCCCTGTCCTGCCCCATCCTCTGTACATTACTTTTGCCAATAGGGAAGGAGCAATACAAAAGCTCTAGTAGAGGAACAGGGCTGGAGAAGCTATTGCTTCAACATGTCTCACTTCCAGAAGAATTTAGCAAAACTGTTTTGCAAGGTGTCTGTGTTGAGCTGGCAGTTCTATGAGTGCTGAGATGTTCATATTTGAACAATAATCCAGCTCTATTGATAACCCTTTTCGGTAAGGGAGTTGACCTTTCACCTGCTAAGATGGGGATCTAGCCCTCAAGGGACCTTTTACGTATCTCTTGCCTAGACATAGCCTTCTGCATCACCCTGATGCTGGTTTTGATTCAAATACCTGGAATAACACACATACATAGACATACACACACACAGCCTCTGTGTTTGAATAGCAGTCCCAGATCTAGCTGAACTAAAACAATTTTGTTTGCCAATGAAGTGGCAAACTCATCACATAAGGCAGGCAGTGACTCAACCGCTGGGTAAAGGCTGGCCGGTTCCTTTATTGAGATGCCAGGTGATGACTCAGCTGCTGGGTAAATTCACTTCTTGGGACTGCTTTACTTTATCACACTTTGTAAATGCAGTGGCATTAAAGAGAACCCATAAGAAAATGCAATTAATGGAGTGTGTGCTAAAAGAATAGTCCCTTTTACTTTATCTAGAGAGCACCAAAGTTTTGTGACAGAATGCACATACTTTCCCTAGGGCTCTGTGAAGTGGAACTGGTGCCTTTTCTCATTTCCCACAGCAGAAGTGAGGAACCTGTGCCCCACCCCCAGCCACTACTGCAGAACTCCAATTCCCATCATTAAGTATCACCAATAGTTAGGGACAAGGGGAGTTGTTGTAGTCAGCATTGTTTTGGCAATGGAGGGTTGCTGTTCCTTAGAAAAACTGATATGCATCATATACACACCTGAGAGTCAGCCTCACTCAACATGATGAGCTTCTTTCTGAGCAAATGTGTATCAGACTGCCATCTCGGAGGCTTGCTTTGGGCAGGCAGAGTGGTTCTGCAGCAGTTTCTTCTTAGCCCTCTGCCTGCATCCTAAAACAGCAAAACCCTGTTTGGTGCTGTTTGGTGAGGAAGGAGAAGATTGATGATGATCATCTGACAGTCACCAGCTTTATTTATTTATTTTCCACAACAGTTCCTCAATAGAGGCAGTTCTGCTGGAGCAGGAAGAACCTGGGATTTCAGAAGTGCACCTTTAAAAGTTCATAGCCAGCTTTAAAGTGCCCTCCACTACTGGTCCCTTGGTTGTGGGTGGACATATTTTTGGATGCTTGCACAGGTGTCAGAAATGCTAGTTATGGCACTGGTAGTAACAGAGAGAACTGGAGGCCAAGGGTGTGGCTTGCAGCATGCAGAGTATTGGGCAGGGTATGAGATGGAGAAGAGGGGCTGCCTAGCTAAACACCTTCTTCCAGTGATACCAAACACATGAAACTTTCAAGTTTTCACTCTGCCAACCATGAGGGCTGTAAACTTACTGAAAGAAGGAAAGAGACTTTATCAAGAATCTAGGACCAGTAAAAATGTACCGTATATGCAGTGTTACCTTCTGGCAACCAAAGCCAACATTTCTGGCTCACAAGCCTGCAGCTCCCCTCATGCTGTTTAAGAATGGGTTTAGTGAGTAAAGTCAGAGCTGTAGTTCCTCCATTCTCCAATAAACAGGATTTTAAAAAAATAAATAAAAATGGTGTAGGGGCATTATGGAATAGAGAATAACATTTATTGTGTTCGTCCATCAACCGTAGTAGAAGTTTACTCAGGGAGCTCCAAAGGGTAAAGAGAAGTATTGCTGCCATTCCACCCATAAAACTGTCCATTCCGCCACAGCCTCTGTGTCAAAACATTGATTCCTTTCTCTCTCTCTTTAATGTACTATCTATTTATTTGAGTTATATACTGCCCTTTGTCAAAAGAACTCAGAGCAGTTCGCAAGATAAAAACATGAGATAAAAGCACAAATAGTTAAAACAGAAACAACAAAAGAATACCCCCAAACTTATTTAAAATGCTGTAGCATATCAATAATTACTCTTTCCCCTTCCTGGGTACATAACACAGTAATCTCTCTTTCTTAATGCTCAAAATCATACTTTGATTAAGCATAGACTGATCTCTCACAAAGCTATCTCAATCCATTTAGGTGTTGTAGTTTTTAAAAAAGAACAACAACAACTTGGGATGACAACTTGGGTAACTTTATTACCTTTTGGTAATAAAGGAATGAGAAATGTGAATTAACAATAGGATACTAAGGAAACAGCCCTTCTCCCCCCCCCATGCTGTGCTAGTTCTCATCTCTTCAAGGCTGCCTTCCTAAGCATAAAGTGGAAGTAAATGCCATTAAAAACACGTTTACACAGTTTATGCACAGTTACCTATTACTAAGCCCTATGGAATTTAGCAGGACTTACTTCTGAGTAAGTGTGCTATCAGTCACATTTAATTTACATTGAAAACAATGGGATTTAAATCATTATTAACCATTTGACTGGGACCCATGTCTGCCCCTTGAATTCAGTGGGGCACCTCATTGGGTCTCCCCCTCCCCAGGTAAGCAGAGTGTGGCTCAGACTTGCATGTTTCCTTTCATTGGAATGTGTGGGGAAAGGTAAATGACTTCTGTCAGTCTTGACCCTCCAGGTGTTTCAACTGCAGCTCACATTAACCCGTATACTGGTACTTTGTTAAAGCAGTGCCCGTTTTGTGTTTGTTTGGTGTTTTTTTTAAAAAAAATCTTTTTATTTTAAACAAGGGAATAGAAACAACACAGGTATTGTAAAAAGTTTATGACATTTAGGGGGGGGGAGGCTAAATGCAGACTTACATAACCAAAGAAATAACTTTAGTTCTACTTGAGGGAGAAAGATGGGGGGGGGGAGGATAAACATGCCATACACAAAATGAAGGCTAAAGCAAGTCTGTGAGGGCACCAAGTTGGGAGTATGTATTTATTATTATTATTATACTGCCCTATACCCAGAGGTCTCAGGGAGATTTACAGAATAAAATCAGAATATAAAACCACAAAATACATGATCAAAATAAAAACAACCCAACTATAACCCAATATTGTTCACTGACTCCTCATTCCCTGGCAGGGAGGGGCATTCTTTTGTCATTCACATCAGGTAGCCAAATGTCTTGGGCTGGCTTGGGTTGCCATGTGTCCTCTTTTTCCAAGACATGTCCTCTTTTTCGTGGATAGAGTTCACAGAATCACAGAATCACAGAATCATAGAGTTGGAAGAGACCACAAGGGCCATCGAGTCCAACCCCCTGCCAAGCAGGAAACACCATCAGAGCACTCCTGACATATGGTTGTCAAGCCTCTGCTTAAAGACCTCCAAAGAAGGAGACTCCACCACACTCCTTGGCAGCAAATTCCACTGTCGAACAGCTCTTACTGTCAGGAAGTTCTTCCTAATGTTTAGGTGGAATCTTCTTTCTTGTAGTTTGGATCCATTGCTCCGTGTCCGCTTCTCTGGAGCAGCAGAAAACAACCTTTCTCCCTCCTCTATGTGACATCCTTTTATATATTTGAACATGGCTATCATATCACCCCTTAACCTCCTCTTCTCCAGGCTAAACATGCCCAGCTCCCTTAGCCGTTCCTCATAAGGCATCGTTTCCAGGCCTTTGACCATTTTGGTTGCCCTCCTCTGGACACGTTCCAGTTTGTCAATGTCCTTCTTGAACTGTGGTGCCCAGAACTGGACACAGTACTCCAGGTGAGGTCTGACCAGAGCAGAATACAGTGGCACTATTACTTCCCTTGATCTAGATGCTATACTCCTATTGATGCAGCCCAGAATTGCATTGGCTTTTTTAGCTGCCGCGTCACACTGCTGGCTCATGTCAAGTTTGTGGTCAACCAAGACTCCTAGATCCTTTTCACATGTAGTGCTCTCAAGCCAGGTGTCACCCATCTTGTATTTGTGCCTCTCATTTTTTTTGCCCAAGTGCAATACTTTACATTTCTCCCTGTTAAAATTCATCTTGTTTGTTTTGGCCCAGTTCTCTAATCTGTCAAGGTCGTTTTGAAGTGTGATCCTGTCCTCTGGGGTGTTAGCCACCCCTCCCAGTTTGGTGTCATCTGCAAATTTGATCAGGATGCCCTTAAGTCCATCATCCAAGTCGTTGATAAAGATGTTGAATAAGACCGGGCCCAAGACAGAACCCTGTGGCACCCCACTAGTCACTCTTCTCCAGGATGAAGAGGTACCATTGATGAGCACCCTTTGGGTTCGGTCAGTCAGCCAGTTACAAATCCACTGAGTGGTAGCATAGTCAAGACCGCATTTTACCAGCTTCTTTACAAGAATATCATGGGGCACCTTGTCAAATGCCTTGCTGAAATCAAGGTAGGCTACATCCACTGCGTTCCCTTCATCTACCAGGCTTGTAATTCTGTCAAAAAATGAGATCAGGTTAGTCTGACATGACTTATTTTTCAGAAATCCATGCTGACTATTGGTGATCACAGCATTCCTTTCTAGGTGCTCACAGACTGTTTGCTTAATGATCTGCTCCAGAATCTTCCCTGGTATTGATGTCAGACTGACTGGGCGGTAATTATTTGGGTCCTCTCTTTTCCCCTTTTTGAAAATAGGGACAACATTTGCCCTCCTCCAGTCTGCCGGGACTTCGCCTGTTCTCCAGGAATTCTCAAAGATGACTGCCAGTGGTTCTGAAATCACATCTGCCAGTTCTTTTAATACTCTTGGATGCAGTTCATCTGGCCCTGGAGACTTGAATACATCTAGACTAGCCAAGTATTCTTGTACTATCTCCTTAGTTATTCTGGGCTGTGTTTCCTCTGCTGAATCATTTGCTCCAAATTCTTCAGGTCGGGCATTGTTTTCTTTATCGGAGAAGACTGAGGCAAAGAAGGCATTGAGGAGTTCAGCCCTTTCTGTGTCCCCTGTTTGCATTGCACCATCTTCTCCTCTGAGTGACCCCACTGTTTCTTTGTTCTTCCTTTTGCTACGAACATACCCATAAAAGCCTTTTTTGTTGCTTTTAACCTCTCTAGCAAGCCTGAGTTCATTCTGTGCTTTAGCTTTTCTGACTTTGTGTCTACACGTGCTGGCTATTTGTTTGAATTCCTCTTTGGTGGTTTCCCCCCTTTTCCATTTTTTGTACACATCCTTTTTTAATCTTAACTCAGTTAAAAGTTCTTTAGATAGCCACCCTGGCTTCTTTAGGCACCTTCCATGTTTCCGTCTCATTGGTATTGCCTGAAGTTGTGCTTTTACTATCTCCCTCTTAACAAACTCCCAGCCATCATGAACTCCCTTTCCTTTTAGTATTACTGTCCATGGGATCTCACCAAGCACTTCCCTAAGTTTTATGAAGTTGGCTTTCTTAAAGTCGAGAAATTGAGTCCTAGTATGCTTGGCTGCTCCTTTCCGCTGTATAGTAAACTTCAGAAGAGCATGATCACTCGCGCCTAATGATCCTTCCACTTCTACCCCACTAACCAGGTCATCAACATTGGTTAGGACCAGATCTAAAATGGCTGTTCCTCTTGTTGCTTCTCCCACTTTCTGGACAATGAAGTTGTCTGCAAGGCCAGTGAGGAATCTGTTTGACCTTATGCTCTTGGCTGAGTTTGACATCCAACAAATATCCGGGTAATTGAAGTCCCCCATTACTACTATCTCCCTTCCTTTTGCATGCTTGGCCATCTGTTCCAGGAAGGCATCATCTATGTCCTCCGTTTGGCTTGGGGATCTATAGTAAACTCCCACAATGAGGTCACTGTTATTCTTCTCTCCCTTAATTTTGACCCAAATGCTCTCACTTTGGCTTTGAGGTTCTAAATCTTGGATCTCTTCACAGGTATACACATCCCTGACATATAACGCCACTCCTCCTCCTTTCTTGTCTGGTCTGTTTCTCTGAAATAGATTGTATCCCTCCATTATTACATTCCAATCGTGGGACTTATCCCACCAGGTTTCAGTGATTCCTATTATGTCATATTTAGTTTGCTGTACCAAGAGCTCAAGCTCATCTTGTTTATTTCCCATACTTTGCGCATTAGTGTACAGACATTGAAGTCCATTAATCATTCCCCCGTGTCTCTTATTTAAGGATTTTTTCCTCCCACCACTAGGTCTGCGTGCTGTTTGCTCCATTCGGTCTATGACATTTGGATGATCATCTTCATCAATTGATAGACTCCTACCTTCAGGAGCACTGTCTCCCTCCCCCACATTAGTCAGTTTAAAGCCCTCCTGATGAGGTTTCTGAGATTTTTTGCAAAAACATTCCTCCCAACCGTTGTGAGGTGCAGCCCATCGCTTGCCAGAAGTCCATCTTCAAGAAACTGCATTCCGTGATCTAAGAATCCAAACCGTTCCTGTTTACACCATTTGCGAAGCCAGTTGTTCACTTCCACTATTTTTCCCTCTCTCCCTGGGCCACGTCGTTCAACTGGGAGGACAGATGAGATGACAATTTGTGCATTTAATTGCTTCAGTTTCCTGCCCAGAGCCTCGTAATCTCTTTTGATCTTCTGGAGGCTATTGCTTGCAGTGTCATTGGTTCCCACATGAACCAAGAGGAAGGGGTATTTGTCAGTGGGTTTTATGATTCCTTGCAGTCGTTCAGTTACATCTTGGATCTTAGCCCCGGGGAGACAGCACACTTCCCGAGACATCTTGTCAGGCCCACAGATCACTGCTTCTGTTCCCCTCAGTAGGGAATCCCCTATCACCACTACACGCCTCCTCTTAGGTCTGGTCGGGGTTCTTCCGTGAGCTGTCCGTTCCAAGGTCGCCTGCACATTCCCTGAGGACTGCCTTTGCTGCTCGTCTTCATATACCTGATCGACTGTAATGAGGGAGAGATCCTCAAATGGAGTCTGCTCTTCGTCTTCCATGCTAGGGGAAAGGACCTCAAAGCGATTGCGTATTTCTAAACAATCAGAGCGAACCCTGGGCCTCCTACTTCTTGTCATAGGAATCCATAGTTAAATGTAAAGGTAAAGGTAAAGGGACCCCTGACCGTTAGGTCCAGTCGTGGCCGACTCTGGGGTTGCGGCGCTCATCTCGCTTTATTGGCCGAGGGAGCCGGCGTACAGCTTCTGGGTCATGTGGCCAGCATGACGAAGCCGCTTCTGGCAAACCGGAGCGGTACCTATTTATCTACTTGCACTTGACGTGCTTTCGAACTGCTAGGTTGGCAGGAGCAGGGACCAAGCAACGGGAGCTCACCCCGTTGCGGGGGATTCAAACCGTAGAAGTCAGCAAATGTGTCCTCTTTTTTGCTCTTCAGAATATGGCAACCCTAAATTAAATTAAATTCAGTTTGAGGTGGGTGTGGGAATCAGTGTGTGCTCTGGGTTGTATAGTATCGAGTCATATCATATAGTATCAAAATAAATTTTGGGATATACAAACAGATAACAGTATCCCTGCCTCTCTCAGGAGCATTGGCTATTCTTCCGCAGTTCTCCTTGACGTGATGTTGTGAACAGGGAACAAACATGAAAGTTCAGAGAGGCTTCTTTATCTTGATGCGTGTTTGTCTCAAAGGAGACCTAATATGCATGAGATTACCCGGCTAGAGGCAAGTTCACAGCTGTCATTGGGATTGTACGTACTTATGGTGCACATGTCAGAGACTCATATATAATAATATTTTGGGAATGATTCGTGTCCTTATGGAGCTGCTTTCTTTTGTACTTTCTGGATGACCCATGATCGTTTTATAAAGTAGTTGGGTTAAATATTATCAGTCAAGGAATCAAGTAGCTTCTTTCCCCCCGTGTATTTCTTCTCAGTAATTAATTCGGTGTGGCTCCAGCAAATTTTTATTCTAAAAGTCCGGCCCAGGACAAGAAAAGCTTTGGAGCCGCTGGCGACGGGGCTCCGCGCCCGAGATCCCGGCACCAGATGGAGCGCTTGAACAGCAAACTTTCCGTCAGCCCGCCTCTTGGCTCCGCTTGCGCCAATCGCGAGCGCCCCTGGCGAACAATGCGGCTCCCCCGCCCCCTCCCGTGTGGTTTCTTTCTTTCTCTTGCGCCCCCCCCCCGTTTCCATCCCGCTGTTCCTTCTTGTTCGCCGGCTCCTCCCCCGCCGCCTTCGCTGCGCTCGCTGCCGTCGGGGGGTGTGAAGAGAGCGGGCAGGGAGACTCGGGGCCGGGCGCAGGTGGATCCGCCCGCGGCTGCCGAGGGATGGAGCGGGCCGGGATCGCCGAGCCCCGCCGCTGAGCTCGACTTTCTCTCCGCCGCGAAGGACAAAAGCAGCGCGGGCTTGATGGCCGCGGGAGCAGCCGGCTCGCTGGTCCGCGCGGAGCCGTGGATGTGAGCTCCGCAGGCGGGCTCGACGGGGCTCCCGGTGCGCTCCCTGCCCGAGGGAGGCAGCCGGCGGAAGCAGAGCCCCCCCATGCCCGGACTGCACCCTGCGCTGGGCAGCAGCAGCAGCAGCGCCACTCACGACGCCGATTCTCTTTTCTCCTCCGCAGATGGACTTAAAGGGCGAGCAGCAGACGGCGAGAAGGGCGTGAGCGCCGACGGCGACCGCGGGGCCTCCAGCCAAGGTAAGGCGCGAGCAGCGGCGCGCCGGGGGCGACTCTCCGGCCAGGGCGGGTCGGCCGACTGCGCCCTGAGGGCGGAGGGGTGCCGGCTGCCCGCGCGGCTGCGCTTGCGAAGGGCGCAAAGGGAGACGGCGGTTTGCCGGGGATGCGCGGCAGAAAGGGAAAGGAGGGAGAAGGCGAGGCCCGCAGAAGCTATTTTTTGCATCTCTCCCCCCCCCCCCCGCGTGACTCGGCCTGTGTGTGTGTGTGACAAGGCGAGGGACTTGGCCGGACCGCCCGCGAGAAAGAGAAAGGGGAGGCGGAGGCTTGACTTTCCTTTCTCTTTCTCCGCCGACGGGAGGCGGAGAGGCCGCGTGCTGTGCCGAGGGCAAGGTTTGTTGAGAGCCCGGGGCTGCAGTCGCAATGACGCGTGGACTTCGAGGGAAGACTCTCACAAGTTACTGGGGCTTCCAATGAACGCCAGGTCAGACTGCCCGTGTTCTCGTGGCTTCCTGGTGGTTCATCTCTTTCCCCAGCCTCCGCCCCCCCTTTAAGGCGCGCGATGTTGCCCGGAGTGTCATTGCGCCCCGTTACATGTTCTTTGGGTGCATGGCTTTGACGTTGTTCATTGCGGCTTGGCTCACTGGCGTGAGTTGTCTAGATCCTTTTGCTTCCTCCCAATCCTCCTTCCCCAGTAATGTGGTATATAGAATCGTAGAGCTGGAAAGACCACAAGGGTTTATCTAGTCCAACCTCCTGCAATGCAGGAATCTTTGGTTCATTGTGGGGCTCAAGCCCATAACGCTGAGATTAAGTGTCGCATACAGCAGATGGTATTTTTAAAAATGTGTCTTGTGTTTTCAAAACGGTTTATATATATATTGCTTGATTGCAAATCTCTCTCCTCGCCCCATTGCATTTATCTACCTGTGGACACAGACTAGTTTTGCCTAAGTTGTTCTCAGCATCCTGCTTTTCAATTTATCTGAAATCTGCAGCTTAAACTGGGACATGGCATGGCCTTTACACTCGGGAAAGGGTTGTACAGCTCAGTGGTGGAGTATCTGCTTTGCATGCAGGCTCAATCCCTGGCGTCTCCAGGTAGGGCTGGGAATATCCCCTGCCTGAAACCCTGCAGAGTTGCTGTCAGTCAGCATGGACAATATTAGTTAGATGGACTTGGTATGAGGCAGTTTCCTAGGTTCTTGGGGCCTTGGGGGCTTTTAAGGGCCAGGCCCCAGGTCTGCATGAAGACCTGGCGATCTATTCCTGGTTCCCACGAGGGAGCAGTGCTGCTTTGGCTGAAGCAATGGGTGGCACTAGTTGGCCTTTGGATGAGTTCCAGCTTGCTCAACACATTTAATAAAGTGTAGCTTTAAAGCCTCTGCACACCCACCCACAGCCCAAGTTAGAAATGTCTCTGAGAAGCTCTGGATGTAAAGAGATGGTTCATGATGCGCTGGTGGTGCTCCTTTCATCCTCATTCACCATCCTTTTGGAGGTAAGAATCACTTGGGGACTTTCCATTGTGCTCACAACAGGTCAAAGCAGCACAGCTTAGCTGTCTTCGCAGTCTTGAGGTGTCTGTCTGTCTGATTGTGTCTCAGGCCTTATCCATAGTTAACTTTTGCCACACACTTTCTGAGCACAGGTCTGTGGTTTCCCAGTCCACACTGGAGCACTCTTCTTTTCGCCCCGGAGCTTTTGCCATGATAACTCACTCTTTAAAGCTGAAGGGCAACAAACAGCAATTCAAGTTTTCTGTGAATTGCAATTTGGTGCGATGCAGCGGTGAAGAGTGGATTTTTGTGGGGAAAGCTTCAGAGCCAAAATAGAGCACTCGGACCCGGAACTTGAAAGTGCAGGCTGTGCCTAGAAAGTGCAGAGGCAAAAGGTAAGTGTTGATAAGCTCACGGTCTTGTCCCTATACTTGATCTTATGACTTGGTGCAGATGAAATGTCAACATACTTCAGGCTTTGGTAGTTAGTATGCACCCACCTCTGAATGTGATACTTTGTTAGGTTGTTGTCATGGGCACCTGAGTGCAATCTGTTTGAAGTTTGTGAAATGGTCAGGAGCAAGAGTCCTCAAAATGTGAGGAGGACCTCTCTTTCGGGATGTTAACAATTTGAGGGAGTATGGTTGAGCAACGGACCTGGCGACATTCAATGGGCATGAGAACCTTTTTCTCATGTTATTTGCATTGTAGGGCAGGAATGAAGGAAAGTTTGACCCTCCAGATTCTGGCAGATTCCAGCTCCCATCATCCTCATTGGCTGGGGCTGATAGGTATTGGGGATTCAGCAACACCTGGAGGCCTGCAGGTTCTCCCTCTGTGCTGTGGGGTTGAGTGTAACTGCACCATTGGTGCTGTCTCTTGATGTTTATATGTTCAATATGGACAAAAGGGGTGGATAGTTGTGAGCAGCGGCTCATAGGAAACTACTATATCATGAGGTAAACCATTGGCCCATCTAGCAACTGTATTGTCTACCTTCACTGATGGGCAGGTACTTGGATATGCCAGAGTCTGAACCTGGGGTTTTCTGCATGCAAAGCAGATTCTCCACCATGGAGCTGTGGTTCCATGTTAAGAACATGACTACTGTTGTGTAGGTGGTCCATGCAGTCGTGACCTCTGAATGAGTGGGGTCTTCAGTTATTTGCAGCATCCGTAGATGAGCAGTTGCTCATGCATAGCCACCCTTTTGCTGAATGTGCAGCCCTCATAGGAACATAACAAAAGCGTGGCTCGGTCAAGCCAATGGTCCATCTAGCCCAGCATTCTCTTCTCACAGCGGCCAACCAGATGCCATTAGGAAACTCACAAGCAGCACCTGAGTGCAAGAGCAACTCTCCCCTCCGGAGGTTTCCAGCAACTGGTATTCAGAAGCCTTGCTGCCTACAGCCAAGGACAGGCTTATGTGCACAGTCCCATTCTACTTTCTGCGTGTGATCAAGGGCTTAAGGGACTTTGGTTTCTCTCCTTCCAGAGTCAGGACACACACATTTAAAGCTGGTGATCTCTAACGGGGCACCCATGGACACACAAGCCCCCACAGAGGTCTTCTCTGATGCCCACAGGATTCACTTCCCTGCATCTCCCCCCTCCTCTTGAAAGCAGCTTGAATGAAGACATTGTGTTGGAGCCAGTAGAGTAAGTTGTGGTGTGCACTTGGTTGCAGGGTGTGTCCAGTGCACATGGGCTCCAAAAGGTTGGCAGCCCTGGTTCTAAGATATCTACTCTGGAAACTGGGTAGAAGATTTCAAGCACTTCCTGGCTGAGGTTGTACCATTCTGGTGCTTTTAGTGTTTCCATCTGACATGTAGAAGAAAAAAACCAGAAAACGAGAGAGGTTGGAAATCCACTATTTTTCTCTTACATTATCAAACATTTTTAGGATTTCAGTCCCACCAGATAGGTTTATCCCGGGTGTAGGTGTTGTTGACCTCTGTATCACTCTGACTTGTTTATATCTCTTAAGAACTTAAGGCTGTAATTTTATACTTAACACTTAACCTGGGAGTAAGCCCCACTGAACACGTGTAAGATTTTGCCTTTAATTTTGGAATGAAGTCAAATTCTAGAGTGTGCGTTTGTGCTTTTCAGAGAAGAAAGAATTCCAGAAGGTGAATTTCTTCCATCTCAGCAGCACTTGGGTGAGATATGCCCCACCTAGTAATATTCTCGCCTCCCCCACCACCACCCTTGATATGCAATTCCTAAAGGTGCAGGATGAGCCCTCTCCCATCTTTCTCACCAAATAAGATTTATGACTCCTCTCTTTTGAGGCCTTGCTCATCTTTGCCTGTTATCTCATCCTGATCTATACCATCCATATTTTGATTCAGGTTACTGGATCTATTTTGTGTTTTCTAGAGTCAGGGACAGACCCATACAGCAGCCTGATGCATGCCACCCAGGAGCATGAAGAAAGGAAGGGGAATTGTAGTCCAGCAGAACTTGGAGGGCCGCAGGGTCCCTTACCTGCTCTAACAGGTGTGGGTATCTCAACAGGCTTTTGACGAGCAGCATCAGACAAATCCATCTTTTCCACAGAGCTTTTTAAACCCTTCTCATGAGTGGTGGTTGAGCTAGCTAGATACAAAAAGGGGACAGGAGGCTCCTGCACTTTTAATAGTTATTTAGTAGAGGGGATTTTGGCGTGCAACAGTTAAAGGTGCTCCCTGTCCTTTCTTTGCACCATGGCAGGTTTTTTTTTGCAAAGGTCTATGATGTGGAGGGGGAAATGGCTGTGCAATTAAAGTTTTAAGCACCCCAATTCCCTCTCAGCCCTGATTGCAAGGTGAAGCAGCCTTTAGGTTGAGTTCCAACTTGGATCAGCCCGTGCAGAGGAGAGTTCTTGGATCAGCCCGTGCAGAGGAGAGGGCAGCCGGGTACACTTGCTCTGGGCCTCCGTGTGCAATCCTGACCAGGCAGTCCAACCAGGAGATGGCTGCTTTTTTGTTTGAGTTTATAACTTTATTCCTGGCTAGGCCTCAGACAAGATCTGTGTGCACCTGGTCCTCAGTGTATGGTGGTCCCAACCTCATTTCAGATTTGGAGTGTGTACCCACCCACCCCACTCACACATGAAACAAAGACCACCACAGCCAATCACAAATGACAGCCACACCCTAGGCCAACCCCAACCTCTTTCACCACCAAAGGAACACAAGTGAACAGCAGAGAACCTGCACAAGCAACGCTGACACCAAACCCCTCACATAGTAAGCAAAATAGAAACATCACCCTACCCCACCCCCACCCATCTCCCCCCCTCCACCTCTTTCCCCCTATTCTTCCTAATGTCTCAACAAATGAAACTGATTTGTAAAAATGTTACATGGTAAAAATACGAGAGACAGACATTACATATACTTTTGTAAATCAAGAAAATCTTTAATAAAAATACATTTTAAAAAAGATTTGGGATGTGTATGTGAGTGGTGCAGAAGCTCAGAAATCACTGGTGTTTAATTGTAATGTGTCAAAGCGATGATTGGAGGGCACATGATGTAGCAGTCTTACTGAAGCTAGCCAGGTCTGCGTCTGGTCTGTTGGCCATGCCGGCTGGGACTGATTAGAGTTGGAGTCCAACATTTGGAGGACCTGATCCAATTTGCTAGGGAAACTACTGACTTTGGGGGTGAGGCTGGTACTGGTTAAGGTCCCTTGCAGAGAGAGGCAACTAGATTTTGGCTTAGGAGTGCTGCCCCACGCACTGATCTATTCCATGTGCTCCTGTGGGTGGTGTTTTAGTGCCAGAGTTCCAGTGGGGAATTCCACTGCCATGGCGATTCCGTAAGGAAAATGCGTCAGAAGCTCCTGCTCAGTGTTGTGTCTGGTGTCTGCGATTGCCTTGTGGGACTTGCACTACAAGAAGCTCTGAGTCCTGCCTTTGCACATCATTGAGCACATCATTGGTTCAGAAGGAACCTCCGGCGTGTGCACACGTGACGGGACGATGGCAACCTAAATCTGCTGAATTCCACAAAAGAGGTGCTGAAAATGGATGAAATGGTGGAAAACACTGCTCAACTTTCCTCTCTGTCATCATTTTATTTTGTGCTTGTATTAATAGCCAGACCTGTGAAATTCATGTACTCTTGTGCTATTTGGGTGGGTGGGGCTGGGGGAACTGGCATACAGCTTTGCTCCTGAGCAACCTCTGCTTTCATCATGGGTACGTTTACATTTTTTGGAAAATGTTCAAGAGGCATTTGCTGAAGTCTCAAGTGAGAGGAGGGTCAGTCAAAGCTTCTGGCATTCAGAGATTAGTCTCCTCTTTTCACACTGGGGCAATGGCTTACTATTTATCTGCCTGTATGCCAGATAAGTGGAGGGGGATATCTGCCTTGTTTCACAGGGAGCTGCAGCTAATCCGTGCTTCTTGCTCTGTGTCTACCACCCAGCCACACGCCTTCCTCTTCAAATATGCAGCTCAGGTGGTACAGCTGCTCCTGGACTGTACCATTTCAAACTCCTTGTTACCTTTCGGTGGGGTGGGAGAGACTATTAAATTCTTCCCTTTATTCAAAAAACAAACATCAAAAACTGGATGGCCTTGCTATACTCATCTGCTTTCCTTATATAGGGTTTCCCTTTCCTCTCCACTGCCCCATGGCAAAGCATTCAGGCATGTGATTTCCCCACCTGCAGTCAAAAGTGGGACACTTCTATCTTCCGCCTCAGTGTTGGAAGCTCAGATATGCAAGCCAGGTGCCCCGTGGCTCCTTAAACCAAGGTTACACTTGCCAAAAGAGAATGCCATACTGCCATTTTGGGGCAAGACAACACTAAAGTTTTATTTTTCAAATGATGGACTGACTGTGGTAGATTCTCAGTGAAACATCTTCCTAGTTCAGATGACAATCTTGAGCCAGGTTAAAAACTTTGAGAACTTAAAGAAGAAAAAGCACTTGATCCAGGGATGGTCCACATATCCTTTTCTTAATGGTGTCTGCTCCTGCTCTGGCTACACAGAAAAAGCATTTTGGTTCCTGAAATTTATTCCAATTGTGCAGATAAAATATAACTGATGGAATTCTACATGATGGGGTGTTGGTGTGTAAAAACAGTCAAGATCCAATGATCCCTCAGTTATGCACCTCCTGATGGTTGAGATGTTGTGCCCCATCCTGGTGCCCAGGCATCTTCACTCGGTTGCAAGTGGTCGATAGGCAGGTGCAAAATATGCCTGGCTAATTTCGAACACTGACCTCAGTTGTAGTTTCGGATCAATTTCACCCTATATTTTCTGTTTTTTCTTTCTTGTTCTCATAATTTGTGAACCTTTGAGCAACCTCAAACAACAGCCCTGTAAACTAAGTCAGAATTATTATCCCTGCCCTTCCTTTTCCAGATGGGGCGGGGGCTGAGACTTAAGAAAGAATGGCTGACATAAAGCCACCCAGTGTTTTCATGGCAAGATTTGTAGCTCAGGCTGTGTATACACTATACATTTAAAGCACGAGCCTTCATGAAAGAATCCTGGGAACTCCACAGAGCTACAGTTCCCAGCCTCCATAACAAACTCCAATTCCCAAAATTCTTAGGGGGAACTCATGTTCTTTAAATATATGCTATACCAGCACTGATTTTTTCCTGTAAGCTGTACACTCAGTTCACTTGGGCCAGTGAGGAGATCCAGCTGTCCTGGCCAGTGCTTTGTGTGAAACCAAGTATGTGCCCTAAAATGTGGTCCCAACGTCCTGTGCAATGTTCCTCAGCAGGCAGCCTATGTTTAAAGTCTTCTTTGTAGAATGTTTGGAAAAACATTGCTGTCTATAACCCGTGTCCTTTTCATTCCCTTAATCCTTGAACTTGCCATGCTCTGTCAGGCATGAGATCTCCCAACATTGGCAGTCTTTGCCCCAAAGAGACTACAGTGCATACAAAACAGAGGGAAAGGATATATGATTCACCCTCTTCTCTCCCCCCCCCCCACAAAAACATGATCTGGTTTCAGAATTATGGTGATAGGAACCGGGGTGCAATTGAAAAGGCTGTTTGCTAGTTGAAATAATAATTTTAATAAACTGTAGCCCCAGTGTAGAATCAGAGCTGAAATCATTGCTAGCTGTTTTCTTGTACTTTCAGCATTCTTGCCTCTGCTTCACTGCCAAACTGTTCAGTGGCAAAGATTATTTCATAGCGACCTACCGGTATTTCCAAAAATTTTCTGCTTTCAAGCCTTGTTCTGCTAAGGGTTAAGGTGCTATTGCTCTGCTCCCACCCCTTTAAGGTGTGCTTGAGAATTTTCCAAGAACCATTAGAAGCCGGGCATCTGGGTTCCAGCAGCTATTTATAGCCTGGATAATAGATCAGAAAGCCACCTGAGCCTGCCAGCTGCCTTTCTGCTGGGTTTTATTTGAATGCTCTTCAGAGGCAACAGAGTGCATAACAAACAGTCACTCCAAAAAAACTCCTGTAGGCAGTTCCTGGTAGAGCAAGTGAGCAGGCTTGGCAAATGGACACTGTAAACCGAGGAAGTGGCTTTGGGAGGCAGCTGGGGAGCTTCTTTCACTGGGCATCTAGAAATACATAATTCCAGATACGGATATTTTGGGGATGGGGAGGGGGACACACATGCATGCAAATATTGGGAATAAATTGAAATATTTTCAGCTTGACACTATAGGCCAGGCTTCTGGGGGAAAAGTCAAAGCTGCCTTTTCACATACACAAATTTCGTGCTTCAGCAGACTTTTGATTCCAAACAGGGGGGGAAATGTGCATTTCTGGAAATTCTACATGCATGGTGATCCATCTTTGTTTTGATGTTTTAAAACTGGGCCACTGTCTTAGTCACAGCCCTCCACTGTGTAGACCACCCTGACTGGCCCCCATTCTCCAGGTGGAGTCCCAGCCTCACCAGGGCTGAAAGCTGGAGGACATGCAGATAACCTTTAAACCAGGGGTCAGCAACCTTTTTCAGCCATGAACCGGTCCACTGTCCCTCAGACCTTGTGGTGGGCTGGACTATATGGGGGGAAGGAATGAACGAATTCCTATGCCCCACAAATAACCCAAATGCATTTTAAATAAAAGGACTCATTCTACTCATGTAAAAACACACTGATTCCCGGACCATCCATGGGCCGGATTGAGAAGGCGATTGGGCCGGATCCGGTCCACCGGCCTTAGGTTGCCTACCCCTGCTTTAAGCCTTTTGCGGCAAGAGGCAAAGTCTGCCTGGAGGCTCCTGCCTACTCCCTCTCACCCCCCCCCCTTGTGGGCTACCGTAAGTCAGGCTTGAGGAACCTTAGGCCTGGGAGCTGAATGCGGCCCTCCAGACCATATAACTCTTCCCAGGTCACACCCTCACAGAGAAGCTAGCCAATTATACAAAGGTAAAAATTCATGTTAGTGGCTTAGCCTACGTCTGCCCCCTGCCCACCCCCACCCCCCCCGGTGTGTGACTCTCTGGAGGAGTGCGTCCTTTGGGCTTAGGAAGGTTGGCCATCTGGAGCAGCTAGAAAACACAGAGGAAAACATCCGTCCCTTGATTATTGGACTGCTAGTGGGAGGCAAGAGATTGCTTCTAGTAGTTGGGCCGTGGGGCTTCCGGTCCGAGGTTTCTGTGTGTCCTGTGTGCTGGTTCACTGTGCCCCTTCTGATCATGCAGGTCTATCCACTTCCAAGCTGATGGGCTTGTGGAATCAGGCCCTAGTCATTGGTGGTGGTTTTCGCCTTTTAGGATTCCTGAAGTCTTGCTGCACGAGATGTGGGATTTGAAATGGTGCATTGAATACTATATCCTGAGAATTCCAGCTTTCAAAGAAGAGCAGTTTTTCTTTCTTAGCTGAAGAATTCTAAACCTTTGTACTTTCCACACGTACAATCTCCACAGACTGTGTGTGCCTCAGAGAGTGTCTATTCTGTGAAGGCCCTTCTTGAGCCTCTGAGATGCATGTTGCACATGGCCTCCTCCCCACATCCTGTTTCAGCATTCCTCTTTTACGCTCCAAGCGTGCCAGTCCTGGATACATGAAATTTCGTGGACGGCATCTATTCTTAGCCCACCAGCTAGTTGAGTAAGTCACGTTGCCCAACAGCAGTCATGAGTTCAAGACTTTTGAGGGTGGGGAAGGGAAGCAAGATAAGAATAACAGCTGTAAACATAGAGAAGGGGGAGAGGAACATGACTGATTCCAGCCCAGATGTTTTAAATTCATGATCATCTAGCTCATTTGACAGGAGAGCTATAAATTACAGGGTTGTGTCTGTATTAACGGAGTCTGTTTGAGAGAGGAATTTTGTAGAGTTCTCTAACTTCTATAGCTGCAACAAGAGGTACTTTAATGCTGGATGCCCTCCCCTCCAGACTCCAAGCAAAGCCTGTTCCCACCTCTGCTCTGACCTTTATTTCTGGCCATTCTGACAGGGTTAAGCAACAAAGAGCATGTCTTTTGTAATAGCCATTGTGACCTAGTGGTTCAATAGGGATGGGGAAACCTGTGTGTGTGTCCACCCTGATATTGTTGGGACTCTGTTGACCCAGACAAGCATGGACAGTGGTCAAAGATGATGGGAGGTGCAGTCCAGTGTCATGTGGAGGCCTGGGTTCAGCCTTCTTCCTTGGTGGCCTTGGGCCACTCATGTGCTCTCAGCCTAACCAATCTCTTTAGGGTTGCTGTGAGGATCGGGAGAGAGCCTTGTATGCCCCTCTGAACAACTTGCAGGAAGGCTGGGATAGAAAGGCAGCCTATGTACCTAGATCAATAGAGGTGAATGCATGGACCACACTTGCTTACCCCTTACTGCCATCATCTAAACTGTGGCCTAAAAGGTGGGCTGAGCTGCCCCTCTGTTTTCTGTGTGTTTTGACGTGAGCCCCCACCCCCTTAAACACAAAACATACATAATTCTAGCCAGAGCTTCTGTTGCAATCTAAACCTAGAGCTGCTGCTGGGAAACTGTTCCCCTCCTCCTCCGCTGCCCCCCCTTCTTCTGCCCAAAGGCACAAGCTGCTGATTCCCCCTACCAGCTCCTCGTGACTCTAAATGGGAGGAAAGTGCCTATTACTCTGCAAATGTCTCATCTGTGATTTGGAAAGGGATGGTAGAAAAGTGCCAGACCAGCACTCTCTGTGCAGTGACGAAGCTGCATGCTCCGGCACTGGGGGCGGGGGTGTGGCACGCCAACTGTGGGGATGTGGCGTCTGTCCTGGGGGTGTGGCGTGCCGCCCACTGGGGCGTGGCACCTAGCACAATGGGGGGTGTACGGCACGTGTCCCGGGGGCGGCCATGATGGTAACCCCCCTCCCTGATGGTGCCAGGGGCGTGCGCTCCCCCCACCCGCCCCCGTTCCTCCACCAGTGGCTCTGTGGGGATGGTGTGAGCGTGACTTGTCTTTCACCCTCAATTCCTCAGTGTGCAAAATTGGCACATGGGAGAGTGCTTTCTCCAGGTGTCATGGACCCCTGTCAACCCAATGTGGTCAGAGAGCAGGTGATGGGAGCTGGAGTCCCAGGTTAAGGAACAATGTGGAGCTGGGCAGTGCAGGCTCAAATCCTCTTTCCAGCATGGAACAGATGTGGTAGCCTTGTCAACCATTGTGGATCTTCCAAATCTGCTAATAATCCTCCAAGCAACTCCTGGGCTGCATGTGGCAGAGTTTGCCATGTAGATTTTTTATTAGCTGACCCAGAATGTCAAGTTGGTTGGTTTTGTTTGTTTGTTTTTTGCTGTGTGGTGAAACTGGTCCTCAGTAACGGTCCCTGGGACAGTTAGGGCTTGCATAACAAGTGCACACCTCTTAGCTTGCTCCCAGTGTCAGCACACCTGATGTATATGCAAAGGTGAGCATGAGTGACAAGGCTCCAGCCCAGCCTTTGTGCCTTTCTGTCGAGCGAGTGGCTTCTGTCCCAGCTGTGTGGGTGATGCAAATCTCTCCTTTGCTGCAATCAGATGAGGCGAGTGATAATGGCTTGGTGTGTGGAAGAGGAAGGGCAGGTTCCAGGGTGGAACCTGGGGGATGCTATCTCCCCACCCACATCGAGACATTTGCCACCTGTGCTGATCTCCTCCCACAGTTGTGACAGGTCCATGCTGTGTGGGAACTTCTTTTTTTAGGTCTTTTGCTGTTTGCCTGTTGTTTTGCAGCCTGCCAGGGCAAGCTTCCCCACCTGCACCTTCTCCTTATGCACCCAAAGAGTGCATGAGAGCAAAGCAAGGCTAGAGGGAGGAGGACAACACAGGCATTGCTAGCTTCTCTTCAAAGATGAAGAAATGGCAAATTCTGTGCAGAGTTGCCAGGAGTGTGTTGCAATCTCAGGTCACATAGTGCATAAACTACGCATAAATGCCAGGGACTCTTACTACCTTCTTATTTCTGATTGGATATAAGGCCCTAGAACTGGGCACGATCCAGACAAAAGTTAAGAACTGAAGTCCACTTGCAGAAGAGTCTGCCTTATACTTGCCTACTGTTATCTACACTGATTAGCAATGGCTCTCTGGGATTTCAGAGCAGAGGTCTTTCTTTCCCATCATTTTGTACCAGATCTTTCCAACTAGAGATGCTCAGGATTCAACCTGCTCTGGTTTGTCCCTGATATTCAGCAGGTGCTTCCCTTTGGAAATCAATAGCACTTTTTAAAAGGGGCCATGTTTGGGCTAGACTGCTGCCACTGTTAACTGTTAACAATTCCTGTTTTGTCCTTGTGTTGCAGTGTTTTTTTAACCTCAGGTGTAAGAGGCTTGTGAGGGAAGCAAATAACCAGGCAATAGGTTTTTGCCTCTTCTCTCGATCACACTCTGCCCAGCGGCAGCAATGCCAGCTCCTGAATGGGAACTCCATGCATGTGATTTTACAGTTCTGCAACCACATCACAGTCTTTTTCTGAATGCCAGCTCCCATGCCACAGGTTCTCTCTTTTGTGCCTTCTAGCTGTACTGGCACATGTGTAGAGAGCAAGAGAGCCTTTGGTTATCTCCAGGGATAGGATACTTAAAGATTTCTTTATCGCATCTAGCACAGAGCTTTCCAAACTGTGTGTCGCGACAGTGTGTAGGTGTGTCGAGCGAATGCTCCCCATGCTCCTCCCAGGGCTGGAAAGGGGTTAGTTTAACCTCCAGTTTGCTAGTAAAACTGAATTACTGTGTTGCGAAATGATGCATGTCTAAAAAGTGTGTCACCAACATGAAAAGTTTGGAAAGCTCTGATCTAGCAATTACATGTGAGATCGCTGCTGGTTGACTCACTGTGTATAGTCATAGACTTCAACATTTTCAGACCGGGACCCACCTTTTAACCCCAATGTACATTTAAAGGTAAAGGGACCCCTGACCGTTAGGTCCAGTCGTTCCCGACTCTGGGGTTGCAGCGCTCATCTCGCTTTATTGGCCGAGGGAGCCGGCGTACAGCTTCCGGGTCATGTGGCCAGCAGGACTAAGCCGCTTCTGGCGAACCAGAGCAGCGCACGGAAACGCTGTTTACCTTCCCGCTGGAGTGGTACCTATTTATCTACGTGCACTTTGACGTGCTTTCAAACTGCTAGGTTGGCAGGAGCAGGGACCGAGCAACGGGAGCTCACCCCGTCGCGGGGATTCGAACCACCGACCTTCTGATTGGCAAGTCCTGGGCTCTGTGGTTTAACCCACAGCGCCACCCACGTCCCGTACATTTGGGGACCCATTTATTTTTACCATATATTTGTATAGTGGTAGTTTTTTGTTGTGACCCACCTTAGATCAGGCTGCGACCCATCAGTGTAGGGATGAGGAAATGGTGGCTCTTTGGGTGTTGTTGGGACTACAACTCCCATCACTCCTTGCCATTGGCCATGCTAGCTAGGGCTGATGGTAACTGTAGTCCAATAGCACCTGGAGAGCCATAGGTTCTGCCCATCCCTTTAGTAGTGGGCTCTGACCCATCAGTTGAAGACCAGTGCTGCCTAAGTACCACAGGTAGGGTGTCAGCTGCAGTTTCTGCAAGTGCAGGATTTGGTTCTAGATGCAGGAGAGGGCAGGAAGATGGAGAACAAGTTCTGCGATGAATAGTTGAAGAAGGGGAGACTTGTGATGTGACAGCATTCTTCAGATACCGGAAGGTACAAGGAGTTGTTTTCTGCTTCCTTGGAGGCAGAAGTAGATAAGTTATTTTGTCGTTGCCTATTACAGTGGTACTTCAGTTTTCGAACAGCTTAGTTCCCAAACAACAATGCTGCAAACCCGGAAGTAGGTGTTCGAACTTTGCCTCGGAAGCCAAACATGCTCCTGAGCTTCCATTTTCACTGCTGCACAGCTCATTTGAATGCCCCACATAGTAATTAAGGCTTTTTTCATCCCGTTTTACCCTTGCGTGGCAAATTTAAGTCCCTCCCACCATCGTAATTAAAGCCTTCCATTTCTGACTGCAGTGTTCTGAGGTGATATTTGGTGCTTTTGGTTTTGCTATTTTTTGTGTTTTTGTTTGTGGGGCTTTTTCATTTTTGTGACTGTGGCTTGTTTTTTCTTTTGTGATTGATTGATTGATTGATTGAGTGACTGCGGAAATGGATAAAAGCTCCCCATCCAAACAATGACAATCATCAGTGCAGGTACGAATTTTTATTATTATTATTTTTATTATCTACAATACTATCTTATTTATGTTATAGTACAGAACATTGATTATTGCTTTCATTTTATGGATCAATGATCTTGTTAGATAGTAAAATTCATGTTAAATTGCTGTTTTGGGGGTTGTTTTTAAAAGTCTGGAATGGATTAATCCGTTTTTAATTACTTTCTATGGGAAAGTGCACTTTGGTTTTGGAACGCTTTGGTTTTGGAACAGACTTCCAGAACGGCTTAAGTTTAAGAACCAAGGTACCACTGTATTGCATTCCTACCACATTTTTCCCTCCAAGGACCTGAAGGTGGCAGACATAGTCTCTCCTCTCACTCCATTTTATCTGTACAACAACCCTGTGAGATAGATTATGTGGGACTGCCTCTGAAAATGATTTGGAAATTTCAGCTGGTGGAGAATTTGGTGGCTAGGTTGCTCACTGGGGTAAGATGGTTTGAGCATACTACACCAATCCTGACCCAACTGCACTGGCTTCTAGTTGGTTTCTGGGCCCAATTCAAAGTGCTGGTATTGACCTATAAAGCCTTGAATGGCTCAGGACTTCAGTACCTCAAGGCCTGCCTTTCCCTATATGAACGCAGATCCTGTGACTAGCCTCTTCTTTGTGTGCTTCCCCCACAAGAAGGGGGCAACAATAGAATGGGCGTTTTCTGCAGTGGATCCCCACCTGTGGAATGCTGTGCCCAGGGAGGTTCAGCGAGTGCCTTCGTTACATATCTTTCGGCACCAGGCAAAACCATCCTTCTCCCAGGCCTTTGGCTAATTAAACAATATATGGCCTTTAAAACTGTTGGGGTTTTTGGTTTTTGGTTTTGGTTTTGTTATAGTATTATTTTTGTGCTTTTATATTGTAAGCTGTCCTGTGATCCTTGGATTGAGGACAGTAAAATAAGTAAGTAAGTAAGTAAGTAAGTAAGTAAGTAAGTAAGTAAGTCTGATAGAGAGTGACTAGCCCACCCAGGGAGCTCCATGCCCTGGCTGGGTGGGGTGAGGACTTGAGCCCTGGTCTTCCAGGTCCTAGGCCCCACCTTCACTATGCAATTAAAACCCTTTTGTACCACTTTAAACAGTCATGGTTTCCCCCCAAAACCCTCCTTGTGATTAGCTGTGCTAGAATAAGTTCTGTAAAACAATTTCTTTTAAAAATGGAATGAATTCATTGTGCTGCATTAGAGAAAAGCAAAGTTTTGCATAATTTCTGCTTGTCGAGAATCCAGCTTTTCCTTGGCACAGAATTGTTAATTGATTGATTTTAGAACAAAGTTTTCACGGTCCAGGCAAGGAGGGTGGTTGTAATCAGTTTGTAGTTTCAGTCTTCAAGCTTCAGAAAAGTGATTGGGTTTAACCAATAAACCAAAGCTTTGATTAAAGTTTAAAATTTGATCTAAATTGATTGCCATTTATAATGCAAGAGAGAACTGTGAAATTTATGATTCCTGAAGGACGTTTTTTCTGCTTTGCAGAGCACACCTTGAGCCAGATTTTATGAAAAGGAATAATTTAGATTGCTTTTCTTTCTGCTTCAGTCCAAAACCAGCAGATGTGTCTGCCTTTTGCTGATCGTACTTTGAATTATTATTATTATTGTGATCACCTTCTGCACAATGTACAATAAAGATATCAGAAAACAACAGAAATATTTAAAACAGAAATCATGCAAAATAGACACAGGGCTGGGGAACCTTTAGCCCTCAAAATGTTGTTAGACTTCAGCTTCCATTGGCGCCAGCCCACATGGTCAGTGGTCTGGGTTGATGTAGTTCAGCTGCATCAGGGCCACAGATTCTTCATCTCTACAATACACAGTGTTAGAAACTCAGATACATAAGCTAAGTGCCACATGGCTCCTAAACCAATGTTACAGTCACCAAAACAGAATGTCTAGTTGCCAGAAACTGTAAGCACACTGGACCTAAGAGTTTTTAATGTTGTTCTTAATGTTATAACGACAGCTCTAAAAACTTGTGCCCCCCCCCCCCCCGGATTGACTGACTGTGATTGATTCTCAGTTGAGCATCTGGCTAGTTCAGAGGACAACCTTGAGCTCGGTTAAGAACTCTGAGAACTTAAAGAAGAAAAGCCACTTGATCCAGGGGCCATCCACATATATATTATTCTCTACCTTCCTCTTTTTCTTAATGTTGACACAGACCATTTATAACATAGAAATATTCTTCACAGCTGTGAGCAGGGCAGTGGGGTGGGGTAAGTGAAGACAAGCTCCAACAATTAACTACAGTGTACACTGCTCCTGCTTAAATCATGTCCTTCTAGCTCCAAGGGGGTACTTTTTGCTGAACATGAGAACATGATATGGGCAATTCAGCAATGGAGTCAGGGATGGGGAACCTTTGACCCTCAGATGCTGCTGCACTCCAACTTCAATCATCCTTGATCTGGGGCTGATGGGAGCTGGAGTGCAACACCAGCGGGGGGAGGGCAGTGCTGCAGGCCTTTTAAACAGGGATTTATTGCTTTGAGGCTGGATCAGTACTTGATCAAAATGCAAATATTTCATCTGTGAACTGCCCTAACAACTAGTCAGGAGTGCTGGGGGCAGCGGGGAGAACATCAGTTTTTGCAGACATGAAAAATGAACTGCTAGTTAGATATAACAATATGAACTGATCCAACATCTGCATAGCATGTACCTGACCTCATACCAAGTGTTTTGCCTAATAAGAAGAGGGGTGATGTTATCGCTGTGTGCTGCGTTGGTAAGTCATGGTTGGAATACTTTTGTTCAGTAAAATTATGATGTTGACAAGTTGAAAAGGATTAAGAGGAAAGCTATGAGGAAGATCAAGTATCCTGAAGAGGAAAAGCCAAAAGCAGCGGATATGCTTGTTCTGGAGAGATAAGATTAAGGAGAGAGATGTTGACTTGCTGTTGTTTAAAAAATCAAAAACAAAACTCAAGTATTTAAAGAAGAATGTAAGAAAGGGGAAAAATAGGAGAATAGGAAGTTAAAGGGTTTAGATTATTGGATGGGTGAAAGCAGATTTAGAGTAAACATAAAGAGATTTGGGCAGGTGGGCGGGGAAGAGGAGGAGAGAGAAATCATGACTATATAAGAGCAATTCAATGAGTTGTGGAATCTCCTTCCTTGGAAATGTTCAAAGAGAAGTTAAGATAGATGTCTGTTAAGGATGAGTTTTGGGTGTAGGCCGGCCTGTCTTTCTGGCATAAGCTTTAACCAGAACGGGTTGTGATAGCCCAGCCAGTGATGCTTCAAGCATAGAATGACAGGAGGTCTCAGGTAGAAGGTCTGGGACAGACTTAGAACCTGTGTTTGAGGACATTGCTGTTTTGGTGGGTCATTGACTAGGTGGGTCATTGATTTAACTAGATGGACCCCTCATCTTGCACAGTGGAAGGTAATGCCTTGATGTGTGTCCTTCGCCCAGACAAGCTGTTCGCCAAATCCTCCACTGCTTATTTCAAGCTGCAGTAGAGGGCCCAGCGAGCAGCCCTTATTATTCAATGTAGCATCAAGCAGTTCTAGGTTTTGCTTTTGTTTTTTGGCTTTCTTGAGGTCAGGACCCCTTTGTCCTTGGCAGCTCCTCTCGTCATTATCTCAGTTCTGGTCCTGAAAGAAGCATCATTAACTTCTCTCTCCCTGTTCCCAGGCCAGTGGACAGGGGCCCCAGTGCTGGCAGGACAGTGGGTTCGTTCCTAAGTGGGAGATGTCCAAGAACATATCTGCACGCTTGGTTCCTGCCAGGGCATCTGCAAGGGGACCCCAGGCATCAATTTGCCTTCTTGTCTGCTGTGTCCTTTTCTGATCTCCATGTGGCATGAGAGGTGCAGCCTTCTTTGCAACCGAGTATTGGTTTCCTATCCTGTCCCTTCTTCCAAGTCAAATCAAGGCAGAGGTTTCAGAAAAGGCTGTGAAGTGCATTTGAAGCATTTCCAAGTATGTGTGTGTGTTGGCATTAGTATTTCCCACCCGTGTTTGCAATGGAACCTGGGATCTTCTGCATTCAAAGTGTGCTCTCTTCTGCTGAGCTATGGTATAAGGTATGGCATCCATACAGGAGCCTCATGATCAACAGCAAGGCTGTTCTTCACCATGGAGCTTCAGTTCCATGCTTCCTTGCTAAACTGGTGCACTTAAGCAGTAGGCACGGTTTAAACAGCTAGACAGTAAATATGATGATACTCCTATTTTTATGGATATTTATTTATTTAAAGCTTTTATAGCTTGTGCTTTAGCTAAAAAGGCTCTCAGAGCAGCTTACAAAAGTCAATGCTAAGACAGTGCCTGCCTTCATGCTCATGATTTAAAAAGACATGACACTTAAGGAAAAAGGGCTAGGAGGGAGGAGGGAAAAGTAAACTCGAGCACATGCTCTTAAAGTTACAGTGTATAGACCTTTGAAAAAAGAGACACACCAAAAGCCATGTGCATCACAGTTGGGAGAGCCGACATGTTTTGGGAGCATATACCATAAGAATACTCTCCAAATTTCTCTTTTAAATGCTTTTATTTATTTATATTTTTTAATAATGTGTTTCTGTCAAAATCTCAGAAACCTTCTTGAGGTGGCCTAGACCCAAGTTCACCACACTTCCCAGGTCAGTGTCTGCACTAGCTATCCAAACTTAGAACTCTTAAACTATATATTTTTTATCAATGCAAACATTGCAAACATTGTCAGAGTCCACTTCCAAGTTGGTTCACCCCCACTAGCTCCTCAGCTTGTGTTTGCTGTGTTAGTGGAATGAAGTGTTGCACAAATGAATTCCTCTTGCGTTTGTTTGTTTGTTTGATTGGTTGGTTGGTTGATTTTAAAGAGTATCTAGCTCTCTGTAACTCCTAAATTGTGTGCTCCTTAATGAAAAATGAAATCTCCGTAGCTTCCTGTGACTCTGAAATACCCACGCAGAGAGGAGGTTGCCCAGTGCATCTCTGCAAAAGATTTGGTCTCTCCTCGTTCCAATCAACCTTGGGCTAGAATAAATCATCTATTTCTGCAGCATCTATTTTTATACTGTAGTGTTCATTTTCTCTTGAGACAAAAACACAGCAGAATCATTGGCTCTCTGAAGATGCTGCCTGTGTCCTTGCCATGAGTTGAGGCACTGGGTTTCCTCTCTTCCGGTCAGGAAGGACGCTGTGGGGTCCTCTGAGGTCGGGTGCAGAGGTGGTGCTGATTCTCACCCTTACACTCTTGCAAGGCAGAGAAAACTGGCCCTCCAGTCTTGCTGGGTTACAGCTCCCATCGGCACCAGCCAGCATGGCCAATGGTCAGGGCTGGTGGGAGTTGTAGTCCAACAACCTCTGGAGGGCACCAGGTTAGAAAGGCTGACCTACTGCACTCTTGAGTGGGAGGGGGCCGAGGAGGATTTTCCATGATGAGAGGATAGGTGCCATTGTTTTGCATGTCTCTATGAGTAAGAGAAGCAGAATGAAAGATGCAAAGTGGCAAGTATATGGAAATTGGCGTGGGTTGTGCAATGTAGAACAATTGCAGAGTTGTAACTTTATTGGCAACAGATTAGGATGGCCTCTGTGACCTCAGATGATGATTCTTCTTTGCCTTAAAATTCAAGGTTTATATGTGAGTTTTCAGTATTCGCACATACAAATCCTATTCTAAGAGGCACACATCAGGTGATAAACATAAGAAGGATGTAGTTGGATCAGGCCCAAGGCCCATCCAGTCTAGTGTCCTGTTCTCACAATGGCCAACTGGGTGCCTAAGGAAGCCTGCAAGCAGGACCACCACTCTTTGGAGGTGGGCTGCCTGCGACAGAGGAGAGGAAACACCATGGCTTGTAGCCATTGGCAGCCTGTGATGCTCTAGAGCTTGTTGGACTCCAACTCCCATGGCAAATTGTAGTCCAGCAACATCTGGAGGGCCACAGGTTCCCTATCCTGATCTATATATGGGGTAATAGGGAGATATGTATCCAAACTCTTTCTCTTGGAGGGCTGAGGCTCAAGATCCAGTGGAAAAACATGACTGGGCAGTGCATATGAGTGTGTTAGCATGCCAGCTTCTTTCACCTTCAGTGTAGTCTCTGCATTAACTCAAAAGCAAGAATGTAGGCCAGGTGAGGATGCTACCTGGAGGAAGCAGGCTTCCTTTCTCCTGTGCCAACCCATCACCTGCACTGGGGCATTGACTGAGCCTGCAGCAAGCCACTAATTCATGCAGTGTTGACATGGAAGTGTGGCTGGACTGAGGAAGAACTGGGATAGTCCTGGTGGCTTTGAGTGTTCAGAAATCTACCTCTGTTGCATAGGATTATGGGGTTTCAGGGTTTTTTTGGGAAGGCTTAATATAGGTAATATGTATTTCATAATTTCGTAGACCACAAATATATAATTTTTTTCAAGTTGTGTAGAGCATATTTAAAAACAGTACCAAGTATGGAATAACTAAGATAAAAGCCACCAATTTGAAGGACCTATAATGAAAGACAGCATTGCTATAAAATAAAAGGGGTCAGAACCAGCAAGTAGTTGTTGTTGATGATGATGATAATAACAAGTCAGCAAATTGGGAAGAGTAAATCACAAAATGACACACACCATTGAAGCAGGGGTGGGGGGTGCTCTCCAGATGTTGTAAGACCAAAACTCCCTCATTTGTTGGTCTTGATGTTATATTATCGTGAACCACCCTGGCTGGTATAGAAATGTTTGAAAATAAAATAAAAATCCTAGAGAGGGAGCACAAGTTTCTTGAAATGTACTGCTTTTTTGCAGCTGAACATTGAATGTATCCAAAGCCAACTTTACAACTTGTTGAGACTGTCCCACTTCCCACTTCCCACTTCTGCTGGAATTTCTTTCCCCCTTCCTTTCTTATATAAAGGAGAGGAAGAGGAGACTATATATTCCAAGCTGTGCAAGAGTACTTAGGCAGTCTTTGGCAGTTGTTATAAATAGACCAAATGGATTTTCGTCAATGGTGGGTTTAATTCACCCTGAGTGGCTGAGCGGATCTGCTCTTGGAGACTCCTCCAGGATTGCAGTGTTCCAGTTGTGCATCCTCAGAAGGGGCTGCTGCTTCCTCTGCCCACAATAGCTGGAAATGAGAGGATCCTGGGTAAACGGGGGGGGGGGGGGAGAAGCACCCAAACCACTTCCTGCCAGACTCCCCAAAGAGACATTCCTTTCCCTGCTTAGTTTAGACAAGTTCAGAAACAAATGTGTTGGCCGGGGGGGGGGGGGGAGCTGCTTGGGGCGAGAGAAGGAATGATTTTGCCAGATGGGCTGAGGACAGCAGCTTTGCCTAGGCAGTGGAGCCTCAGGAGCCAGCTTAGGCTTTGGAGGTGTGCAGATTTTTGCCAGCTGCAGACTCTGGGGGACGGGGCAGCAGCAGCAGCATGTGCTGGGAATTTGGTGCCTTACCAAGTTTGGCTCCTGGCATGGGGGCGGAGAATCTGGAAATGGGAGTGTGAAATGCGGCATTTAGCACACCAGCCACTTGCTCCAGCGGTGCTTCTTTACCCACCTGCCTGCCCCCATAACTTAGCATAGTGTTTCTAGTCCTTGTATCTTTTAAAATTATTATTATTATTAATTGCCAACAGAAGGTGTAGGTGAAGGCTGCAGTGATATGCAAGTGGGATTTGGTAGCAGCCTAGATCTGATTTCTTCCAAATACATGCTGTTCTTTTTCTTTATTCACAGCTGCCCATTCCAACCCAAAGCTTCCAGCTGGCTGCTTAGACTTGGATTGCTGGACTCAGCAGTCTCAGACAAACTGGACTGGGGAGGCCAGGCCCTGCCCCACCAACACATGCAGCAACTGCTTGCAAATTCTTTACAGTACAGTTCTATGCATGCTTACTTGGAAATAAGCTCCACTTCGTTCAGTGGGGTTCAGGGCTGTCTTAAGCATATGCGGCGCCAGGGTACAAAGATCTGCCTGGTGCCCCCCCCCCGGCGCACAGGAGGGCGGAGCCGGCTGCCTCAGTGCCTCGCTGGCTCGGTCGCCCCCGAACTCACAACAGAAGAGCCCACTGCGGCACTCACTCTGACCAATGAGCAGGCTCTTCCCCGGACTCAACTCTCGGGCCCCGGACTCTCGGTCTGGCGCCCCTGAGAGCCCGGTGCACCACACCCCTAGTGCCTATGAGTAAGACGGCCCTGGTGGGGTTTCTTCCCAACTAAATGTGCATAGGATTACTGTTCTAGACAGGCTCAGCTCATGCAAAGCGCCTTTCAGTTAAGTTATATACAAGCATTCTACCCACAGCATTACGCTTGGGCTAGTGCTCTTCGGGGTCATGGGATGGGGAGATAAACTCTGCTTTTGTTTGCAGTGGGAGACACACTGATTAGGGCAGGATGAATGAGGTTTCTGCAGGGGGCGGAGCACATAGCCAGTAAGATCTCTCTCTCCCACTCCATTTAAATCAAGACATTTCTTAAAATGGGGACAGTTTTGGTCAGGGCCAGCGGATGAGGCTGGATTAGATCGGCCTTGACTAACCTGGCATGCTCCAGATATCTCTTGACTACAGCTCCCATCGTCCCTGACTACTTCCTGTTTTGTCTGGGCTTAGTGGGATTTGGAGTCCAAAACCCTGGAAAGCAGTAGTTTGGAGGAAAGCCGGGTTAGATGGTGGCTGGTGTAAAAAGTGTGTGTGTGGGGGGGTGGATTTTGGATGGTTGCAAGATGTGCTCCTGCAATTATGGAGAATAATATGTGTAACGGGAGAGAAAATAATCACAGAGGTGCATGTTTTAATGACACAAGCATGGTGGGTGGGAGAAGCTGTCACTATTTGTTTATTTGCATCCACAGATGCCTAATCTCTTGCTCAACCACATTCCATTCAGGACTTCCAACAAGCAAGGGCCCCACTAGCTGAGAGAAGAATTGCATTTTCCCAGTGACAAAATACTAGGATCTGAATGCTGGAGAAAGGGATTCCCCCCCCCCCAAGTGGGGGCTGTGGATTCTTTTGGTATTGCTTGTTGCACAGAAACACCATGGAGATGCCTCTGAACCCCGTTCAGTCTCATTCCATGCAGGAATCGCAGTAGCTTTGAACAGCCAGCCAGTGTTGCATTTTCCAGGGTCCAGAATGCTGCACTTCTGAGGAGCTGGCAGATGTGGTGGTTTGAATACAGCGTAAGTCGGATCCCATTGAAATCAGTGTGAAAAGTTAGCTAGTTAGGTTGGTGTCTAATTCTGTATCCTTGCACAGGGATAGTCTCATGAGATTGCGGAATTGGCATTATTACAGGTGCCACAGAATATCCGTTTCGTCTTTGTAAGAAGAACTCAATTGCACTTTGGAACTCCCCGCCTATTGAGGTCAAGCAGGCGCCTTCTCTGTATTCTTTTCAGCACCTAGTAAAAACGTTCTAGTTCAGACTAGCCTACCCAGATGTTTAGAAGTTGATGTGAGTTTTAATTTGTTTTTGTCTTTTTTTTGTATGCTCTAAATCATTGTGATTTTTTTAAAGTGAAAATTAAGTTTTAACTTTTTTGTAAACAGCTTTGAGGTTTTTTCTCCATTAAGCAGTCAATGAATTTTATGAAATTTTTAAAAAATGCTTTTTATTGATTTTCCAAAACAAAATTAAATAAAACATATACTCTTACATTCAACATTTTTGTATCTTCTTATTTACCATGCGCATTATCAGGCCCAGACTTCCTTCCTTCCCTACTTCAGCTTTCACAATTAACATCCTCTCTTACAGATTCTTATTTACACTCTGTCCACGTCACAAGATTTATATTAACCCTGCTACAGTCTTTAAGTTTCTACAGTTATTCTGTATGTACTCAACAAATTTACTCCACTCCTCTTCAAACTTTGTTACTTTTTGGTTCCGAATCTTATAGGTCATTTACGCCAATTGTATGTATTCAAACATTTTCTTCTGCCACTCCATTAAAGTTGGGATTTCCTGGGTTTTCCATTTTTGAGCCACTAGAATCCTAGCGGCGGTCATGGCGTGCATAAATAATTTATGATCCTCTTTTCTTAATTCATCCCCTATTATCCCTAGCAAAAAAGCCTCTGGTTTCTTTGGGAAGGTGTATTTAAAAAGTTTTTTCATTTCGTTATAAATCATGTCCCAGAATTTTTTCCTTTTTGCACATGTCTACCACATGTGAAAAAATTCACCATCTTTTAATTTACACTTCCAACAAGCTTTGTTACTCACTCTTTACATTTTTGCTAGTTTAACCGGAGTGATATACCACCGGTACATCATTTTCATTAAATTTTCTTTTAAAGTAGAACACGCCATAAACCTCACACCTTCATTCCATAATTTTACCCAGTTATCATAATCAATATTATATCCAAAACCGACAGCCCATTTTATCATAACTTCTTTTGTCAGTTTGTAAATTTTATGAAATAAATTCTTGAGAAGCTAGGATGACTGAGCAACTTTGAAGCACAGAAGTCTGTTGCTCCATAAGCTGTTCAGGCTCTGTGGTTCTTACTCCTAGGTAGTGGAACATGTGGTTATAGTCAGTGCTTTTTTTCTAAAAAAAAATGTTTAGGGGCACTTTCATTTTCCTACTCATATTGAAATAGTGCCCCTAAATGAAGCTAAGCTTAGATTCACAAAATATTTAGGGGGATGCGTACCCCTGCATACACCCCAGAAAAAAGCACTGGTTATAGCAGGGGAGGGGAACTTGTGGCCCTCCGGATGCTGTTGAGCTACAGCTGACCAGTGGCTGTGTTGCTTGAAGCTCATGGGGCTGGATTCCCCACCCTGGATTGCAGCCTTAGGCCTCAGCCAGGCTGCAGAGAGATTTCCTTGATTTTTGCCTTTAGCTATGAGTAAGTTCCCAATGAGATGTTGGGTGGTAGCGGAAGGGGGCTTGCTCCAAAATGGCCATTGCCAGCAGCATCTCTCCCTTGCATTTCCCAGAAGAGCGCCTAGAGTTAATCATTCAGATCCTCAGGGGATTGAGGGGAGGAGGCAGGAAAGAGATGCAGCGAAGAAGCAGCAGAGACAGTAAAAAAAGTGGGGGTTGCTGGGAAGGGAGTGTGTACAGACAGCCGCAAAAGCAAGGAGGGCCTGGGGGGTGGAGGAGAGGAGGAGGAGGAGGACACAGAGAACGTGGTCCTCCACTGAAGAATGGGGCAGGCATTCAGGTGGCCAAGTGTCCTGCAATGAACAGTCCTCTACTTGAAGGTGTTCTGCCTTTGATGGGCGGCTTCTGGTCCACATCTGGTTTGAGGATCAGGAACCATAAAAAGGCCCAGCAGGAGCCTTGAAGTTACCCATCGCCCCTTGGCATGCATTGCATTTCTGCTTAATTTACAGTGATGATTTCCAAATGTGCACCAAACCATATAAATTCGGTTGTGCAAAGCAATGCAAATGGGTGTCTTCCTTTATCCTGTGATGCATTTCCTTGTGTAAGTCAGCCACTTTTGCAGGCATGCTTCCTGCAGGTAAAGATTTGGAGAGTTCCTTTGTCAAACTCAGTTTTCCTGGTCTTTCCTCACCTGCCCACCCCACATCCTGTACAGGCCCTCTCTTCTCTCTGGCTGCCTGCTTGGCCTACTTTCCCCACTGGACTTTCAAACTCCTGAGCTCCTGCCCTGTGGGGGCTCTTGCTTTTCAGTCAGCCACTTTGGCCTCCCATTAGAACCTGCAAATAGGTTTGGCCACTCCTATCTTGAACGGGGGCCAAGCCTACCAGTGGGACCAGCCTTGGATTTCGCTAACATTGCCTTGGGGCCCAGGAGTTTCTCTGTCAGGAGGAAGTTTCCAGGGAATCTCACCTCCCTCCCTTTAAAAAGCAACAAGTTTTTATCCCTGACAGTTGTGAAGACGTGCTTGAAAAAGACTCTGGGCTCTGCCCAATAAAATCTTTAAAAACAAAACAAAACACTGACCATGTTGTGATCAGCATGAGTTATACAGGTCATAAATTTAGTTGTGGAATTCACTATTTCTTTTTAAACACTGCACTCCCTCTCTCCAAATCACACTGTGATACCATTTCCCACAATTCACCCTGAGCATGAAGAATGTTTGACAGACCTACAGATATGTAGGGGGTGGTGTGAGATTTGGGCTAGAGAGACATCGTCCAGAGGTGGTGGCGGTGGTGGAAAATTACTGTTATAAACACAGCAGGTTATATCTTGGAATCCCACCTCTTAAGACCAGCTCCTTGTTGCAAAATTCTTACAAGGAAGGGTGCAGTCCCTGTGTAGGTCATGAGATGCTCAGACACACACAGGTACTGGCACCCCCCATTTTGCACATGGGTTACGTTCTGGGTCATTGTCCACTTTGGCGTAGTGTGTGGAAGCCCATCTCTGCCACGCCACACCCTCTTGCGGGTCCGTAAATGGCCCTTGCGTGTACGTTCACACTTTCTTTGAACACATTCAAAACTGTAGTGTATAAAAAGTGTCTAATGAAAGCTTCAAACAACACAACAGACAAGTTTGATACAGATCCTGGTAGGATGCAGTTAGTCACTGTTGTAACAGTCATAGAATCATAGAATCATAGAATCATAGAATCATAGAGTTGGAAGAGACCACAAGGGCCATCGAGTCCAACCCCCTGCCAAGCAGGAAACACCATCAGAGCACTCCTGACATATGGTTGTCAAGCCTCTGCTTAAAGACCTCCAAAGAAGGAGACTCCACCACACTCCTTGGCAGCAAATTCCACTGTCGAACAGCACTTACTGTCAGGAAGTTCTTCCTAATGTTTAGGTGGAATCTTCTTTCTTGTAGTTTGGATCCATTGCTCCGTGTCCGCTTCTCTTGAGCAGCAGAAAAAAACCTTTCTCCCTCCTCTATGTGACATCCTTTTATATATTTGAACATGGCTATCATATCACCCCTTAACCTCCTCTTCTCCAGGCTAAACATGCCCAGCTCCCTTAGCCGTTCCTCATAAGGCATCGTTTCCAGGCCTTTGACCATTTTGGTTGCCCTCCTCTGGACACGTTCCAGTTTGTCAATGTCCTTCTTGAACTGTGGTGCCCAGAACTGGACACAGTACTCCAGGTGAGGTCTGACCAGAGCAGAATACAGTGGCACTATTACTTCCCTTGATCTAGATGCTATACTCCTATTGATGCAGCCCAGAATTGCATTGGCTTTTTTAGCTGCCGCGTCACACTGTTGGCTCATGTCAAGTTTGTGGTCAACCAAGACTCCTAGATCCTTTTCACATGTAGTGCTCTCAAGCCAGGTGTCACCCATCTTGTATTTGTGCCTCTCATTTTTTTTGCCCAAGTGCAATACTTTACATTTCTCCCTGTTAAAATTCATCTTGTTTGTTTTGGCCCAGTTCTCTAATCTGTCAAGGTCGTTTTGAAGTGTGTTCCTGTCCTCTGGGGTGTTAGCCACCCCTCCCAGTTTGGTGTCATCTGCAAATTTGATCAGGATGCCCTTGAGTCCATCATCCAAGTCGTTGATAAAGATGTTGAATAAGACCGGGCCCAAGACAGAACCCTGTGGCACCCCACTAGTCACTCTTCTCCAGGATGAAGAGGAACCATTGATGAGCACCCTTTGGGTTCGGTCAGTCAGCCAGTTACAAATCCACTGAGTGGTAGCATAGTCAAGACCGCATTTTACCAGCTTCTTTACAAGAATATCATGGGGCACCTTGTCAAATGCCTTGCTGAAATCAAGGTAGGCTACATCCACTGCGTTCCCTTCATCTACCAGGCTTGTAATTCTGTCAAAAAACGAGATCAGGTTAGTCTGACATGACTTATTTTTCAGAAATCCATGCTGACTATTGGTGATCACAGCATTCCTTTCCAGGTGCTCACAGCCTGTTTGCTTAATGATCTGCTCCAGAATCTTCCCTGGTATTGATGTCAGACTGACTGGGCGGTAATTATTTGGGTCCTCTCTTTTCCCCTTTTTGAAAATAGGGACAACATTTGCCCTCCTCCAGTCTGCCGGGACTTCGCCTGTTCTCCAGGAATTCTCAAAGATGACTGCCAGTGGTTCTGAAATCACATCTGCCAGTTCTTTTAATACTCTTGGATGCAGTTCATCTGGCCCTGGAGACTTGAATACATCTAGACTAGCCAAGTATTCTTGTACTATCTCCTTAGTTATTCTGGGCTGTGTTTCCTCTGCTGAATCATTTGCTCCAAATTCTTCAGGTCGGGCATTGTTTTCTTTATCGGAGAAGACTGAGGCAAAGAAGGCATTGAGGAGTTCAGCCCTTTCTGTGTCCCCTGTTTGCATTGCACCATCTTCTCCTCTGAGTGACCCCACTGTTTCTTTGTTCTTCCCTTTGCTACGAACATACCCATAAAAGCCTTTTTTGTTGCTTTTAACCTCTCTAGCAAGCCTGAGTTCATTCTGTGCTTTAGCTTTTCTGACTTTGTGTCTACACGTGCTGGCTATTTGTTTGAATTCCTCTTTGGTGGTTTCCCCCCTTTTCCATTTTTTGTACACATCCTTTTTTAATCTTAACTCAGTTAAAAGTTCTTTAGATAGCCACCCTGGCTTCTTTAGGCACCTTCCATGTTTCCGTCTCATTGGTATTGCCTGAAGTTGTGCTTTTACTATCTCCCTCTTAACAAACTCCCAGCCATCATGAACTCCCTTTCCTTTTAGTATTACTGTCCATGGGATCTCACCCAGCACTTCCCTAAGTTTTATGAAGTCAGCTTTCTTAAAGTCGAGAAATTGAGTCCTAGTATGCTTGGCTGCTCCTTTCCGCTGTATAGTAAACTTCAGAAGAGCATGATCACTCGCGCCTAATGATCCTTCCACTTCTACCCCACTAACCAGGTCATCAACATTGGTTAGGACCAGATCTAAAATGGCTGTTCCTCTTGTAGCTTCTCCCACTTTCTGGACAATGAAGTTGTCTGCAAGGCCAGTGAGGAATCTGTTTGACCTTATGCTCTTGGCTGAGTTTGACATCCAACAAATATCCGGGTAATTGAAGTCCCCCATTACTACTATCTCCCTTCCTTTTGCATGCTTGGCCATCTGTTCCAGGAAGGCATCATCTATGTCCTCCGTTTGGCTTGGGGATCTATAGTAAACTCCCACAATGAGGTCACTGTTATTCTTCTCTCCCTTAATTTTGACCCAAATGCTCTCACTTTGGCTTTGAGGTTCTAAATCTTGGATCTCTTCACAGGTATACACATCCCTGACATATAACGCCACTCCTCCTCCTTTCTTGTCTGGTCTGTTTCTCTGAAATAGATTGTATCCCTCCATTATTACATTCCAATCGTGGGACTTATCCCACCAGGTTTCAGTGATGCCTATTATGTCATATTTAGTTTGCTGTACCAAGAGCTCAAGCTCATCTTGTTTATTTCCCATACTTTGCGCATTAGTGTACAGACATTGAAGTCCATTAATCATTCCCCCGTGTCTCTTATTTAAGGATTTTTTCCTCCCACCACTAGGTCTGCGTGCTGTTTGCTCCATTCGGTCTATGACATTTGGATGATCATCTTCATCAATTGATAGACTCCTACCTTCAGGAGCACTGTCTCCCTCCCCCACATTAGTCAGTTTAAAGCCCTCCTGATGAGGTTTCTGAGATTTTTTGCAAAAACATTCCTACCAACCATTGTGAGGTGCAGCCCATCGCTTGCCAGAAGTCCATCTTCAAGAAACTGCATTCCGTGATCTAAGAATCCAAACCGTTCCTGTTTACACCATTTGCGAAGCCAGTTGTTCACTTCCACTATTTTTCCCTCTCTCCCTGGGCCACGTCGTTCAACTGGGAGGACAGATGAGATGACAATTTGTGCATTTAATTGCATCAATTTCCTGCCCAGAGCCTCGTAATCTCTTTTGATCTTCTGGAGGCTATTGCTTGCAGTGTCATTGGTTCCCACATGAACCAAGAGGAAGGGGTATTTGTCAGTGGGTTTTATGATTCCTTGCAGTCGTTCAGTTACATCTTGGATCTTAGCCCCGGGGAGACAGCACACTTCCCGAGACATCTTGTCAGGCCCACAGATCACTGCTTCTGTTCCCCTCAGTAGGGAATCCCCTATCACCACTACACGCCTCCTCTTAGGTCTGGTCGGGGTTCTTCCGTGAGCTGTCCGTTCCAAGGTCGCCTGCACATTCCCTGAAGACTGCCTTTGCTGCTCGTCTTCATATACCTGATCGACTGTAATGAGGGAGAGATCCTCAAATGGAGTCTGCTCTTCGTCTTCCATGCTAGGGGAAAGGACCTCAAAGCGATTGCGTATTTCTAAACAATCAGAGTGAACCCTGGGCCTCCTACTTCTTTGAGTCACGTTTCTCCATATATCTGGCTCCTGTGTTGGTGAACTAGCCTCCTTCTCAGGGGAGTCCCCTGTCTCCTCCTTGGTGGAGACGGTGTGCTCTGTTGCTTCCAAGAAGAGCTCCAGCTCTCTAATTCTTTGGAGCGTAGCTACACGTTCCTCCAGTTGCTGGACTTTGTCTTTTAAGAGGGCAATCAACATGCAATTGCTGCAGGTAAAGCTGCCTGCAACCTTTGGCAAGATGGCAAACATTGCGCAGGAACCACAGGCGACTGCAGCTGTTCCCTCACCCTCCATCTTGAGAAGGTGTCGTTGGGGGTGACTACAGCGGTCCTCCATCATAAAAAGCGTGAAGACAGGACAAATAAATCCCCCCAAATAAACCTATATCTCCCCCAACAAACGTTTGAGACTAGCTCCCCTAAATCTAAAAGATGGATCAAACTGCGCGCGCCGCTAGGCGCGCGCCGCTGCCCTACAAGCTCTGACAAGCTCCTCCCACAGCTAATCCCCTACCTCAACAGAAGCCCTGCCCCCTCTGACCTTTGCACAGAGAAAGCAGCTAATCAGCCACAAGAAACTCACACAAGAAAACCCTTTTTGTTCCTTCTTCAGCCGCTGCCCTACAAGCTCTGACAGTGTTAGTGATTAAACACCCCCCCCAAAGAAAGAAAGAAAGAAAGAAAGAAAGAAAGAAAGAAAGAAAGAAAGATTTAGAATTCTTATAGCAAAGCTTTTCAACTTCTGCCTTCATGCAGGTGAAATCTGAAACATTTTGCTATAAGAATTTGAAGTGCCTTTTCCATTATAAAATAAATGTGTGTGTGTGCATGCACACAGGGTATCCTTGTGACCCAATCAAAGGATGCTTAGGGCTGGTTTTCATTCCCTGATGACTGCAGTGAATAGAGCACAATGGCTATGATGCCACCAACAGAGCATTCATGTCTCCCCCATTGTATTGGCCCAGGATCCTGGGTTTGGGTGGCACAGCAAACCAAGCTTAATTTTGACTTCACTGCATTTTCCTCCTGTCCGCACCAGGGGATGTGTGATCAGGCTGCATGTACCAATGTAGTGCTTATTCATGGTAAACTAGCAGCTTCTTTTGACATGTGAATGTGAGCAGTCCTTTTCAATGGAATACGTTCACACATTCAGCTGCCGTCAAGTGTAAAGAAATGAAGCAGTGTTCCTGTATGGGTGAGCCAGCCCTGGGAAATTGGGTTTGAGAGCAGGACCAGCCCAATGGTCCGAAGAGTTACTGGGGAAGGTGATGGATTTTTCGGGGTGCCACTGTCCATCTTAAAAGGTATCTCTTCCCCTCTCCAATTTTATCACATGCAGTATAACCAACAGTATCCGAGATTAACATTTGTTTGTTTCACCAAGTTTCATTTGCTGTACACTTCCAAGCAATCTGAGGGGTGAAGGGTAAGGATATCTCTCAAAACATGCCCTGTAATGGCAAGAGGAGGCCACCTTGATTTGGAGGAAGGGGGGCAGGAGTCAGCTTCTGTAGCAACCACTCATACATCTCAACAGCTGCAACCCTTGTTTGAATCCCTGGTTTAATGTTAGCAAGATTCTTAAGAGCTAATTGGATTACCTGTCCCTTATTATTCCATTGCAAGCCTGCACATAGATACTGGAACTTCAGACCAATCATGCAGCCTTTCAAGATCTGCTGACAGAGCAGTGATCCGGGTATGTGCTTTTAAAAAAAATGTATCTAGACAAATGCCCTTTATAATTCATGATCTGAGGGTCATCTGCCAGAACTGCTGATCTACATGGAAGCTGCAGTGCTATGTGTTATTATTGGCTTTGCTGCTCTGATGTCACAGAAACGCTTCTCAACTTTCATCTAGGAGATGGGATAACTTGAAGTCTAAAGACTCAGTGAGTTCCTTTTGGTACATCCCATTCAGTGCAGTGCTATTCAGAAGTAAGCCCCCTGGGGCTTATGACCAGATTAATTGGGTACAAGAGTACAGTACAGGGGTCAGCAAACTTTTTCAGCAGGGAGCTGGTCTACTGTCCCTTAGAACTTGTGGTGGGCTGGACTATATATATATATATATATATATATATATATATATAGGGGTAGAATAAATTCCTATGCCCCACAAAAAACCCAGAGATGCATTTTTAAATAAAAGGACACATTCTACTCATGTAAAAACACGCTGACTCCTGGACCGTCTGTGGGCTGGATTTAGAAGGGGATTGGGCCGGATCTGGCCCCTGGGCCTTAGTTTGCCTACCTATGGGTTAAGCTATCTAAATTTGACTACAAGTCAGTTGAGCTGCATTAGATGAAGCCTTTCACTGAAGCAGGTAGAAGCCAAATTCTCTTTGCTTCTTAGTGCATTGATACATAAGGTGTTTTGTTTTGTTTTGTCCCTGATGCAAACGAAGTATTTTCTCTATATCTAGTCACTCATAGCAGTTCACTATGGCATTTTGTCAGGGATGAGGCCCATTATGTTGAACCTGAAGGGTTTCAAATCCCTGAACCAGTTGTTACCTTTCTGCCAGATGTATTTGAAATGGTTGCTTAAAAAATGGAAATCTGATAGTCCCCATGCTTCTTCCCAGCTTCATGTAGAAGAATAAAATACATTATCTGGAAATACTACTAGCTTCGGCACACATGCAAAATGCAGCACTGTGGGCAGATAAGACTGTTACTACTTAATTTCCCCAAATGTGGAAGGGTGACGAAAGATACAAGATTTAAAGAGAAAGTCACAGCCTGCATTGTGGCCCAGGCTTCCTCCTGGCTTTGCAGTTCACGTGATGGATGCATTCACAGTCAGCCTGCATCTTACGTGGGGGTTCAGGTCGAACGGTAATGTGTGTATGTGAAAAGGGTGCTACCCTTGGAGCCACCCATGTCTGGCCAGCCTGCCGTCTATAAGGTGGCCAGAGAGGAGGAGAACGCCCCTACCAGTCACAGAGCTGGCACCTCGAGTGGATCTAGCCCAGGAAGCAAGGCTGAGAGCTTGAAACCTCTTTTTGCACAGGGTAACCCCAAGGGGATGCAGCAGGCAAAAAGCCTTTAATCTCTCCGTGCCTGTCCTGCACGACAGCTCCAGGACTGGAAGGGCTTTTCTCATGAGATCTCACGGTACAAGCTGACTTTGCACGAGGTCTTGCCCACGCATAGTTGGAATCCTGCACACACCATGCGGCCGTACTGTGCCAGCAAATCAAATGTTTGGTTCAGCACTTTGCCTTTGTTCATGCACACTGCTCGAGATGCTGCTGCCTACGCTATATATTCATTTCCAGTGCTACATATATTTTCAGTCATTGATCCAGTCATTCATCATCTCATGTAATTATAAAAAATGTGAGTTGGTTTTAAAAGTTGTTGGTGAATCAGTACCATAATTGAATTACTCCCCAAAAACTGAGGAACAGGGGCGGGTCTTTCTTTTTTTTAAAGGAGTTTTCTGGTCTCACTTTGGTTGACCCTTTGGCCGGCCCTCACGGCCCTTTACTTCATCAAATCTGTCCCTCTTTGAAAAAAGTTTGGACACCACTGATCTACATGGATTAGTTGCCCACTGGCCTCTCTATCCCAGTGTAGGGCATTGTGCACACCACACATAGAAAGCACATGGCTTTCCCCAAAGAATCCTGGGAAATCTAGGTTACCCCCTTGCAGAGCTGCAATTCCCAGCACTCTGGACAAACTACAGTTCCCAGGAGTCTTTGCCAGCGACGCGGACTTATAAAAAATATTGGGGGGGCCCGGGAAAGCTCATGAATAATAAATAAGCTCATGAATATGCAAATAAAGTGGCGCCGCCTCCTCGTGAGCGAATAGGGGAGAGCGTGCTGCGCCTATTAATCAGCTCCAAAGGAAATTGGGTGGAGCTTTTGCTCGGGAGGGAGGGCAGGAGGCATGCAGCCCGCCCCCCCTGTGCATTTTGGGCTGGGGGAGGGGCGGCGATGGCGCTCTGCTGGAGGGGCGCCGGAGATTATTGGGGGGGCGGAGCCCCCCCAAACGAATTTTTGAGGGGGCTCGGGCCCCCTCAAGCCCCATGGAGTCGGCGCCTATGGTCTTTGCGGGAAGCCATCTGCTTTAAATGTGTGGTATGGATGCAGCCCAGGACGCTGATGGCCTTTTTCCCTCTTGAAAGGGTGGGCAAGGGTAGAGAAGCAGCTCTCACGTAATTTGCAAATTCTTCTCTAGCTGTTCACCTTAGTGGCAATGGTTACTCACCGCAGAAGAGTAGGCGAGTAGCTATTTACAAGCTTGCCTGAATGGGGAGTTCTGACATTGCTCTCAAGAACTGAAGAGAACTGAAACTTTCCAATGAGTTTAAAGCCAGAAGTGGAAATTCCATGATGTTAGCTGAGCCTAGAGGTTTCCTTTGATTAAAATCTCAATATTCAAGCGGTAAAGGGTAGCTGGTTAGTGCTGAGGTCACTGCACCTGAGAAAGTTACAGCCCTAGGCAGCGCTTTTAGCCTACTTTTCCACCTCAGTTCAGCGTTTACACCAGCCATGTGCCTCGAAATCTTAATTTGAACAATAGATTCCCGTCTGCTTGGATTGGAATAGTTTCACAAATAGATGTTTGTTTGTTTTTTTGTTTTTAAAATTAGTTCCTGGACCATAAACACAGAGCAGGTGGTTAATGGCAGAACTGGAACTTGCCTGAACTTGGGAGATGACTGAGATCATTCATAGCTTGGAAGAAAGGCAATTTCTGTGGAATAGTCATCTGGAAAGCAGCCACACACGAGGACAGGATCAACCCCCGTGCTAACTGTGCTGTCGATTAAGGCTGTGTCTACTTCCTGCATCAGGGATGGGGAAAGTAAGGCCCTCCAGTTCCCATCCACCCCGGTCAGCATGTCGGATGATCAGGGATGGCAGGTGTGCTGTCCAGCAGCATCTCAACACTTCCCCTGTACGGAGACCGAGAGCCTGGTTCAATTTAAGGGAGCTTTCTGTGTTCCCAAGAGGCACTGCTGGACATTTCACAGGAACGTAAGAAGCTGCCTTGCACCAAATCTGCCCATTGGTCTGTTGAGCTCGCTGTTATATGCTCTCCCCAGCAGCACCTCTCCATGGTTTAAGACAGGAGTAATTTCTCTGAATACACTGGGGGTTGAATCTGGGACCTTCTGCATGCAAAGTCAGTGCTTCTGCATTGAACCATGGCCTTCTTCCCTGTAGCTCACAATGCTTGTGTATACAGCAGCAGCATAAAGAGTTTTTGCAGGCGATGTGTTGGCAGTTCCCAGCGCGGCCTACGAGTCTAATAATAAAAATAAAAATAAATTTATTATTTATTCCCCACTCATCTGGCTGGGTTTCCCCAGCCACTCTGGGTGACTTCCAACAAAATATTAAAAATACAACAAAACATCAGACATTAAAAACTTCCCTGAACAGGGCTGCCTTCAGATGTCTTCTAAAAGTCAGATAGTTGTTTATTCCCTTGACATCTGATGGGAGGGTGTTCCACAGGGTGGGCACCACTACCAAGAAAGCCCTCTGCCTGGTTCCTTGTAACCTCATTTCTCACAATGAGGGAACCGCCAGAAGGCCCTTGGAGCTGGACCTCAGTGTCCGGGCTGAACTATGCGGGTGGAGATGCTCCTTCAGGTATACTGGGCCAAGGCCATTTAGGGCTTTAAATGTCAGCACCAATTGTGCTCGGAAGCATACTGGTAGCCAATGTAGGTCTTTCAAGATCGGTGTTATGTGGCCTCGGCAGCTGCTCCCAGTCACCAGTCTAGCTGCCGCATTCTGGATTAGTTGTAGTTTCCGGGTCACCTTCAAAGGTAGCCCCATGTAGAGCACGTTACAGTAGTCCAAGCAGGAGATAACCAGAGCATGCACCACTCTTGTGAGACAGTCTGTGGGCAGGTACTTACAGCTTGCGTACTAGATGGAGCTGGTAGACACAGAATTGAACTGTGCCTCCATGGACAGCTGTGAGTCCAAAATGACTCCCATTCTGCACACCTGGTCCTTCAGGGGCATGGTTGCCCCATTCAGGACCAGAGAGTCCTACACACACTGTCCCCCCAAAACAGTACTTCTGTCTTGTCAGGATTCAACCTCAATCCATTAGCTGCCATCCATCCTCCAACTGCCTCCAGACACTCACACAGGACCTTCACCGCCTTCACTGATTCTGATTTAAAAGAGGAGTAGATGAACATACTGATGAACACCCAGCCCAACCCCCCTGATAATCTCTCCCAGCGGCTTCATATAGATGTTAAAAAGCATGGGGGAGAGGACGGAACCCTGAGGCACCCCACAAGTGATAGCCCAGGGGTCTGAACACTCATCCCCCAACACCACTTTCTGGACATGGCCCAGGAGGAAGGAGCGGAACCATTGTAGCCCAGGGAGGGTGGGATACAAATAATAATAAAAAATTATTCTTTATAACAGTGTCCCCAGCTCCTCTAGATGACATCATCCTCTAGAAGGATGTCATGGTTGATGGTATCAAAGGCCGCTAAGAGATCCAGCAGAACTAGGAAACAACTTTCACCTTTGTCCCTAGCCCACCGGAGATCATTGACCAGTGTGACCAAGGCAGTTTCAGTCCAATGGTGAGGCCGCCTGAATCCTGATTGGAAGGGATCCAAATGGTCCACATCCTCCAGGTGTACCTGGAGTTGTTCAGCAACCACCCGCTCAATCACCTTGCCCAAGAATGGAAGATTTGTGATTGGGTGACAGTTGGCCACATTGGCTGGGTCCAAAGATGTATTTTTAAGAATCAGTTTAATAAATGCCTCTTTCAGTGGATCTGGGAAGGCTCCCTCACAGAGGGAAGCATTCAACCCCCCCCCCCCCGGGGAGCCCATTGCGCAGCCCTGCCCAGCTCGCTTTAATAAGCCAGGATGGGCAAGTATTAAGAAGACAGGTGGTTGGTTTCACTCATCCAAGCAGCCTGTCCACATCCTCTGAGGTAACAGGAATTGATTCCATGCAACTTGACTAGACAAGACTCTAGCACTCTCCCGCCCCTGCTCCCCAAGCATCCCTATGATTGCTTGATTAAAAATCTCTTTAATTGGATTGAAGCTTGAAAAGGAGCCCCTCGTGTTCCAAGGAGCTGCTGTTTATGGGGTAGAACCCAATGGATTCTTAGAGTAGTGCCAATGAAGTCAATGGATATCAGGCTCGACTCTGCATATGACTAATGTTGGATGTTGCCCATTGTTATTATTTTATTCTGCTCTTCCTTATTGACTTTGTAAATGTGATGTTGACCTTCGGGCTCAAATTAAGTCATGGCAAAATCTCTTCCCCAGCTCTTCCAAACAGCCGCTGGCTGTGAAAGGCAGGGATCTCTGAAGCAGCCACTACCACCTCTGTGTGGCCTTCTCTCTGACGCAAGCAGCACGTCTGCCTGGGCGCAGCTGCAGTGTCCGGAGCCTGGGCTGCGAGGTCCCTGTGGTGCTGTTTGCTGCCTTCACGTTGGGAGGGAGGATGAGCTAATTCAGCAAAAATGTGCCCCCTTCCATTTGGGGAACTGCTTCCAGCACAAAGAATGAATACATTTGTTCCTGAAAGCAGAGTCATCCATGTGCGATTGCAACACCCTGTGTTTCCAATTAATGCACTCGGTCTGTCCTGGGTGCTTCTAAAAGGGGGGGGGGAGTTAGGCCTTGTAGCACGGAGATAGTGCTGGCAAAGGATCCACTTTGGAATGCGCGCAGGGCTGGCAAAAGTGGGATGGAGCAGCCTCAACATGTTGGATCCACACAGCCTTGTAACGTTTTGTGCGGGATGTGCGTCACTGCAGTGCCCTTTGGCGAGGGGCATGGCAGGGTGGGCGGTGCACATGCCGCATGTGCCAACAGTGGGCTTGGCACTCTCCTTCTGCCTGCCATGGGAAATGCTGGGACCCTGGGCTTTTTATTTCACCATGCTCCTCGGGGGGGGGGGGGACGTGTGCACGTTTTATTTTTTCCTCTTTTTTCCTCCCCCCCTTGGAAACAATATGCAGATGCTGAATTTGGCCAAACTTCCTTAGTGCTGCAATGTGGCTTTCCTCCCCATCATACTCTTCAGTGCTGGCAGGGCTCCAAAGACCTGTGTCTTAATATCTGTGTGTTCCAAAAACAGCAGACTCTTTTTGAGGAAGCCTTCCTAACTCTCTCTCTCTCTCTCTCTCTCTCTCTCTCTCTCTCTCTCTCTCTCTCTCTGTGTGTGTGTGTGTGTGTAAACATCCTGATGTCATTATCCTGTTACATCACCCCCCTTCCAGTACCAGCAGCATCCGATTGCGTGGAGGAAGGGTGGAGAAGCACTTGGTGGCGTCAAGGGCCCTGCGCAAGTGAGGGCCTGGGGCTTCCTGGAATTTCTGTAGCTGCACTCACTGACCTAATATTTCTCCCCTTCAGCCAAAGTCCACAGGACAGTTCACAAAATAAAAATACAAAATCATACAATTACCGAGCCATCATCTACTCGGTCGCTTCATATGGGGAGAGGCAATCCTTGAGGCATTGCAGTCCTGAGCCATTTAAGACTTTATAGGTCAAAACCAGCACTTTTATTGGGGGCTGGAGTGCCCACCCACCAAAGTGTTAGGTTCCCCCTGCCGCTGACCCCCTATTTCCTCCCACCCCCAGTTTATTTTGCTAGTGCAGTGGTAGCAAAGCTCTGAGAAAGCTCTTCTTTCTGCGCAATGGAAGCTCTGCACAAGGGCTAGGGCATTGTGTCCTGGACACCAACTCCCATCAGCCTCAGCCAGAACAGCCAATGGCCAGGGATGGTGGGAGTCGTGGTCCAGAAGCATCTGGAGAGTTGCAGCTTCACCCCTCCCCCATTTTTTGCTAAGGGTTGAGAGTATACGAAAAATGGACCATGCTTTGGTACAGAAGTTCCTCCTGGCTGGCTGGCTGTGTGCATGAGCCAGGGACCGGGTCAGCAGGGAGAGGCTGTGTGTGACTGAGCCAAATAAACAAAAGCCTCTGCTGTGCATGTGTGCATTTGTGTGTCTCTGTGTGTACGGACACACATACCCCACTCCGTATTGCAGCTGGTCTGACTCTTGCAGGTCCATCTGCCAAGAAACAGCCTCCGTCGCTGCCAATTATGATTTTGCCTTTTGTGGAAGGGGAAGGTGGGGCTTTCCTCACCCGTTTCGGTGAATAAATATCCAATGTATAGCAAAGTTTTTGAGAGCTGAGTGGAAGGGCAGGTCAGACTGAATCCCCATGAGCCAAGCACATTCTCTCTCTGAATGGCTGTGGAAGTCCCTCCCCCTTGGGGCCGGAGATGGTGCAAGGCAGCTCCTCGGCTTAAATCTGGACATTCCTTTTGTCTCCTGTGTTGTTTTCTGTGCAAACAAGCATTGAAATTGGATCTGGAGTGGAGCTGGGGAGCGTCCCTGCTGGGTGGAGAGCGCTGCCGCAGTGCCAGAGCCAATGCAAACGTTCTCATGGAAAGTGATGTCAGCAGCCGTCACTACTCCGGTGCAAAGTCCGGGCCTCACCCTTGTCCCAAATCTTTTTCTTTTTCTTTCTTTTGGGGGGGGGGGTTGGGGGAGATGAAGGGGGGTGCTGGCTGCAGAAGGTTAGAACAGCTCCAGAAGGCATGTCAGCCAAGCTACCTTCCAATTTGATAAAATCCAAGATGGCCTTAGGTGAAATATCTCCATTTCACCTCTGCCAGGAAGAGGAACCCCAAAATTTGAAAAGCTTTCCCCTGTGAGGCAGTTCACATGTGCCATGGAGAGTCCCTGGAGGAAGTAGGATTGAGTGGGGGCCACAGCATTCTGCAGGTGGGGGGGAATGTATATTGAAAGGCATGTCTGCACGGTGCTATGTTTCTCTGAGCATAATGCTGATGGGCTGGCCCCTCCGCCCGTCACAAAGGTGCCCCCCCAGCCCAAATTTCAGAGCACTTTTTAAAGTGTAAAATGAAAGCAGGGGAAGTGCTGAACAAATATTTGAGCATATAAACATGTACTCCTTCCTGAGCATGGGAGTTGGCAGAGGATCGTAAGGCTGTACGCAGTGCTTTTTTCCAGTGCAGTTCTGGCCCCTCTCAGGTGGGTGCCATTGTGGGCTGGCACTCCCCCCGCCCGTTTCTTGCATTTACATACTTCTGAGAAGCCAAAAGCAAACATTTCAAGTCAAAAGGGAAGCTGGCCAGCGTGTGCGAGTCTACCCTTTTTTTAGATCTATGTTTTTTGTTGGACAGTTATGACAGTATATGCTCCATTTCACTTCAAAAAAGGAGACTGGATGAGATCTTCAAGTGTCCAGAGACTGGGGTTCACAATGTTGCTATAAGCGTCTTTCTGTTGGGCCGCGAGTTAACGTAGCAGCATTTAAAGAACCCTCAGTTTGGTTGGTTGGTTTGTTTATTTCATCAGTGTATAGACTGCTCAACATGCTAGTTTCCAAACAGCGTACAACGAAGGTTTAGAAGAGAAACGATAGAGAAAATCAGTTAAAATTAACCATAGAATCAGAAACTGTAAGCACACTGTACCTAAGAGTTTTTAATGTTGTTCTTAATGCTATAACCCACCCTGGGACCTTATAATGAAGGCTGGGTGATAAATAAAATAAAAATAATAGATAATAAAAAGGGTCAAGTCAACACTGAAGTACACAATCATAGAGTCGAGAGGAACCTCCAAAGGACATCTAGACTAGCCCCCTACTGATTCATGAAATCCATTTCTGCAGCATCCTTGACAGTTGAATGAAAGCTATTACAGGACTTTTTCATACATATTTGATGCTGGACAAGTAAGTTCACAACACCATTTGTAGCTTGGTAGCTTTTTGGATCCCTGGGTCTCGCTGTATCTGGATCCCTCATCCCTCTTTAGACAGACACCAAGCTTCCAGGGTCTACCTTGCTTTCTTTTTAACTAGTACCTCGAGGTCCATCCAACAAAGGAGAGCTGGGTTGCAAAACACTGACTTGAGGGCACAGAGCCCATGGCTGATTGCACCCCATCACAAGCTACTCACTGGGATGACCTGTATGCACAAGTCCCAATCTGCTGATCAGAGATTACAACACAGCCTTGTTTGAGTGTGGATACAACCCCTGTGACTGAGAAGCAATTAGCAATTGCCCGAACTACTGCAAACCACCCTGCTATCCCAACAGATCCTGATCTGCCTCCTGTCTTGAGAGTTTTCAGTGATTGTTATTTTTCTAATTTTCATTGCCGCCTGGTTCATTTCATCTAATCCTGCCAGTCTTTGTTCCTGGTGCATCTGGTGTCATTCCACAGGGCTCTCCCTCTCTCCTAAGAATGAGCAGGCAAGGCGCACAAAAGCACTTCTCTTCCCTCGCCCTCCCTGCTTCTGCATTGACGTTGGCGAGAACTGCCTCTGCCGTCACTAGCTCTGTCCCGGAATGGCATCCCCCTTCCCCAGCAGGCCTCCTGCCAAGGATTTCGAAAAAGCAGAGAAAGCCATTAAGGAAGCCTCCTGGAGCTTCAAAAGAGGAAATAGTAGAAGGGGGGGGTGTGAATCTGGATGAGCTGCCTTTTCTGATCTGCCCAGAGATCAGTATTCATTAACACATCTGTGCATTTGCCTAAACAACTCTTATGGTAGCAAAGGGAAGTGGCTATAAATACTTTCAAGACTGCAGGGCCGTCAACTCTGCTTCTCTTACACTTTTGTAAGTCTGGCTGTTTTCTAACTGGGGTTCCTAAAAAATTGTTTTCTAACCCAGATTCCTTAAAAAACAAGGCCCAACTATTTGTATTATTACTTATTAAATTTGTATGCCACCCTTCATCTGTAGATCTCCATGTAATTCGCAACATTTAATTACAATATAAAAACAACAAAATACATAATAAAAATAAGAACTACAACAAAGCAACAAACAAGCCTCCATAATGGACTGGATGAGAGCCAACAAACTGAAGCTCAATCTGATGAGACTGAGGCCCTGTTACTGGGCTGTTCCCTAGACCAAGTCAGTGGGAGGCTGCCTGCTCTTGATGGGGCTACAGTCCCTCTGAAGGAGCTGGTGCACAGCTTCGGGGTCCTTCTGGATCCATTATTGCTGCTTGAGGCTCAGGTGACCTCAGAGACATGGAGTGCCTTCCATCGGCTTGGTGGCCCAGCTGTGCCCCTATCTGCACAGATTATTTCAGATCATCTGTTGTAGGGGTGTTACACACATACACACACAGTTAAAGGCCAAAAGAACAACCTATAAAGTCTTGCTTGCTTGCTGTTCTTTAGATTCTGATTTATAAAATGAGCCAGCAAGAGACAGCTTACGCTCTGGCACATGCTGTCTTGCCGGCAGAGTTTGCTAGATTTTGGTTCTGCTGCTTTACTTTTGAGAGAATCACTCTGTTGCCTCATTGGACTCTGCCATGTACTGCTCCAGGCCAACAGCCCATCTAGTTCCTTGTAATGACTGACAGTGGCTCTGCAGGGTTTCACGAAGGAGTCTTTCCCTGCCCTACCTGGCAATGTCAGGGATGGAACCTGGGACTTGGTGCAGGCAAAGCAGATGTTCTGCCACTGAGCTGCAGCCCTTAAAGAAATGGCCAGGCAGAAGGAAATGGCCACTGGGCGGGGGAGAGAAGCTTTTTGCCTAAAGAGCTGCAGAAGAGGCTCTCAGTTCTCTTGCAAGGAGTGTCCAGCTCTGCTCCACTGAAGTTCCTCCTCAAGCTGGGAACTCCCTAAGGGCCTCCTTCCTTCCCCACGCAATAAATCGGGAATCTGAGGACTTGCCAAGCACTGGCACTTCGTGCTGTCTTCTGCTCTAGGTATCTACTTTCTGAGTCAGACTGTTAGCCCTGGGCTAAATGGACCAGAGGGTAGTCCTAGTGTGGGACTGACAAAGATGTGTGGTGGGCTGTAGGATGCTGTAGCTCAGTATGGAGGGCCAGGGAGCCACTACCAGCCAGTGTAGAGCAGCAGTGGGGAGGGAACCTGAGGCTCTCCAGAGGTCCTTGGACTCCCATCTTCCTCAGCCATTGGCCATGTTGGCTTGGGCTGGTGGGAGTTGGAGTCCACCAACACTTGGGCTCCCAGGTCTAGGCAGGAGTCTCTCAGCCCTGCCTGGAGATGCCAGGGATTGAAAACCCAGGAGCTTTGGCATGCAGAGATTGTGCGCTGTGACTGGCTTATGGTGTCATGTAGTCCATCTCAAGAGTTCATGCCATGGTTGTGTCATCACACAAGCATGATATGCCAGTTTCTCCTGAGCAGACAGGATGGAGGGATTTGCAGATCTGTGTCAAAAGGCCACCTGATAAGGGATCTAGCAGGGCTGTTGGCAGGGCCAACACACTCTGTTCTGCCGCCATAGGTGGAAAGGATTTTTTATGCTTCCAATGGCCCCAGAACTAGTTGTTGTTGCATTTCATCTTTAAAAGTTTTGATTGTTTTGATTTACAAGACAAAATCCAGCTTTTCCATCTGAAGACACACAAAGCTGGCTTATAGAAGTGGAAGATCAATAAAACCATTAGAACAGCTGAACGCAGTTGCCATGCGGTAACATCCTATGTTAGCCATACAGCAGATCCATTGAAATACAGTGGGTTTATTTGTTTTTTGCATTTATATGCCACCTTTTCTCTTTAAGGAGCTCAAGGTGGGGTGCACGTTTCTCCCCCTCATTTCATCCCCACAACAACCCTGTGAGGTAGGTTAAGGTGAGGGGCACTGACCTGCCCAAGGTCACCCAGGAAACTTCATGACCAGGTGGGGATTCGAACCCTGGTCCCACAGGTCCCAGTCTGGCACTCCAACCACTGTGCCACGCTAGCTCCTGACTTGTGTTACTCAAGTCCATTGACTTGAATAGGTTTGTTCTGAGTGTGACTTAGCTGGATAAGCAAACCATTAAAAAACAGCAGTGGCTAAAACCAGATCGTAAACAGCAGGTTAAAAGGCAATCACAGCACAGCATAATGTTTTAGGGAATGGGGGAACCCTCACAGATTAAAGGCATGCTAAGATAAATTGGCCAATTTCAGCAGTTGGGCTCTACAGTAGGAGGAGTTATGTGGATTGCAACCTCAGCAAAATAGGTGTGTGCCTTTTAATTATTTACTTTGATGATTTGGAGCGATGAGAGTTAATAATACAATTCTCACAGCTTGAAAACCAAGAGCACCCCAGGCAGAAGCCACAGTAGTTGGCTGTGGTTGTTGGTGATGTTGCAATACAGTGGTACCTCGGGTTACATACGCTTCAGGTTACAGACGCTTCAGGTTACAGACTCCGCTAACCCAGAAATATTACCTTGGGTTAAGAACTTTGCTTCAGGATGAGAACAGAAATCGTGCTACACCGGCGGTGCGGCAGCAGCGGGAGGCCCCATTAGCTAAAGTGGTGCTTCAGGTTAAGAACAGTTTCAGGTTAAGAACGGACCTCCAGAATGAATTAAGTACTTAACCCGAGGTACCACTGTAGTAGTTTGGGGCAAAAGAGATTCCGCTCCCTAACACACACCCCACGGCACCTCCAAGTTGCAGCACATTCACCCAAACTTTTGCAAGGTGCAGAAAAAGTGGCCATTCACAAGGATGCTCAGATGGGTACCTGAGGCCAGCTGGCAGACCCCATCTGGAACTTTGACTGGGGGATTCTGCTGTGATTAAGCAGAACAGCAGAACTCTAAAACCAGGAGGAAGGCAAACAAATGGCAAGTTATCACGTTGCACAGAAGTTGCCCACAGAAGCGCATTGCACTTCAAGCAACAAGCCACAAATGTAGTACCTTTTGCTGAATCAACTATGGACAGTGTTCAGGTTTTTCAGTTTGCAGAAAACCTCACTGTTGGAGAGTTCTGTGTAAGCTGAAAATCTATGCAGTGTTTGCGAAGCCTCAGTCCTGCCTTCATTTGTGGTTTATTGTTGCCTCTTTCTTTCTTTTGATTTTATAAAAGAAATATAAAGAAAGGTGTGAACTCTGTACCACCCAAGTGATTTAACAGAGTTGTTTCCTAGGTGTTTGAAGGTATGCTGTGCATCAGTGGCATACACAAAGACAGATACCAGTGAAGGCATCCTTCCCATTGCAGGGGGTTGGACTAGATGACCCTTGGGTCCCTTCCAGCTCTACAGTTCTATGATTCTAAACCCCCAAATAATGTGATGCCTTCCCAGAAGGCAGGGAAGTGATTTTTCTGTGGCAGCTCAGCAACATAGACCTTAGATTCATAGCCTGGGACATGCCTATTTTCAAGAACTCCTTTCTCATTTCAGATGCAAGATCTCCCCTTCTTGCTCCTGCTCAGCTCCTTTGGGAACCTCACAGTGAGGCACTGCAGGTGACAGCTCCTGACAGAGCTGACTTCCGTCACCCTCTTGCTCCACCCCTCAAGGTGCTCCATCCAGCTTCTTTTACCTTTCCAGAGGGAAGCAGCAAGTTTGTTGGGAAAGGCGAGAGAAGGTGGCTTGAACTGCTTTAGAGCAAGATGAAAGCCAAGGCGGGAAAGCAGTAGAAAGCTGGTGGGCTGGTTCAAAAGATTTCGTAGGCTAATCATGGGCCACCTTTTCCATGCCCCATTTCAGTCTCCCTCACAACAACCCTGTGAGGTAGGTAGGGCTGAGAGGCCGAGTCGGGATTCGAACCCTAGTCTCCTACGTCCTAGTCCTGCACTCTCACCACCATGCTTTGGGTGGTGCCCTTTGTCCTGAGCTTCATAATTTCATAACAATGTGAGATCCTTTGATAGGTTTGTGTGTGTCTTTTGTGGTTGCATACTATTAGAATGTTATTTTGCTGGTATGGTTGTTGGTTGAAGCTGTGTTTTGACTGCTCATTAAATTAAATGTTGGGCTCTCATTTAGCAGGGTGGGCCAGATGCTAAAATACATGAAAATGTAAATATCCTTGCACCGGCGGAAGAGGTTGCCCTTTTCTCTTTGGCATGTCTTCTTCTCTGCAGCCGATCATGTCAGCAGCTGTCTATGCAAATAGCAGGGCTGTAACTGGTTCCTCTAAGGGAAGCTCATGTTATGTTTTTGAGAAATGCTGCTACATGCATTATAGCTGCCCTGTGCAGGCCCTTTATGAAAACAAGAGAAAGTTGGGGTGTACGTCTGCAAGGGGCTATAGTCAAGGTCTAAAAAACCAAATGCTCAGAAGCGGGGAGAAGAAACATGACCGTGTGAGGCCATAGGGAAGGGACCTTCAGAAAGCAAAGTAAAACAAAGCAAATATTTTGTAAAAAGAAGATGTGCTATAACACAGTCTTTCCCCAACCTGTGGCCTTCCAGGTGTCACTGGGCTCCCAGTCCCATCAGCCCAGCCAGCATGGCCTGCAGTCAGGGATGTCGTAGTCCCCAACCTGGAGGACGCTGGGCCTGCTTCCAGACCACCTGTTTATTGAGCATATATCCTGATATGTTTGCAGAGAGGTTAGCGGTTGGCGGTTGGCTATTTAGTGAGCATTCATTTCGGTTTGTTTTTAGGTAGGTTAGATGACGTGGTGTGAAAGCAAGTTCTATCTCATACTTTGCATCACTTTCTTGATCACAAAAAGCCTGGTTGGTTGGTTTTGGAGAACCTGATTTAGTTGCACAAGAGTTCCAAATGAGCCCTAACTGAATGGGCCAGTATGTGACTGAATCCTATGCAAACACAGCGGCAGTCCAGAAGTGCCCTCAGCTATTGAATGGGCAGCCTGTGACACATTAGGACAAGAGCAGTGTGGACGTTATAGCGCCTCCTACTGGCCCACCTGGTGCTGTGATGTTGCTTGCCACTGGTTCAGCAGGCTGTAGTCAAAGCACTAAGACACAAAAGGCCAGGGCCAGGGGCAGGTGGTACATATGTATTGCAGCACACTCTATTTAAGTCTTTAAACATTTATTTGTTTTAAATATTTCACATTCCTCCATATAATCCAGTGGCTAAGATTCTTGGTTTTCACCCAGGCAGCCTGAGCCTGATTCCCAGTACAATTGTACCTAAGAAGTTGAATGGAATCCATTCTGGAAGTCCGTTCAACTTCCAAAACATTTGGTTTGGTTCAGAAACCAAAGTGTGGCTTCTGATTGTAGGAAGCTCCTGCAGCCAATTGGAAGCCACAGAAGCCTCATTGGATGTTCAGCTTCCAAAAATAGTTCACAAACCAGAACAGTCACTTCCGGGTTTGTGGCATTCGTGAGCCAAGATGTTCAAGAACCAAGCTGTTCGAAAACCAAGGTACAACTGTATAGGAAAGGTTGAATTTTGGAGGGAGTCACAGCTCAGTGGTGGAATATTGTCTTCTAGTTCGGTCCTCGGCATCTCTAGGTAGGGCTGGGAATGAAACCCTAGAGAGTGACGACTGCCTGTCCATGTTGACCAGCCTTTCTCAACCTTGGGTCCCCAGGTGTTGCTGGACTACAACTCCCATCATCCCTAGCTAGCAGGACCTGAGATTAGTAGTTCAGCAACATCTGGGGACCCAAGGTTGAGAAAGCCTGGTCTAGACAAAACTGAACTAAATGGACCAAAGACCTGTTTTTCCATTATTCTATTACTATTTTTGAAAAGTTATATTCTGACACATGCCACAAAAGTGCTCTCAGGGCAGGTAAAGACCATGTTAAAAAAAAAACAACAGTTTTACACAGAACATAATTGTGTTTGTGTTCTGTTTAATCTTAAAATTTTACAAACCTCTGCAACCTCCCCGCACAAATGCAAATGTTAGCCAGAATAAAACAGGGAGTGAGCTATCCAAATCAGGCATCTTAAGGGAGGGGAGATTTCATAAGGTCCATGTTGAGAATAGGCAGAATCCCATCTTTGTATATTTCTATATGAAATAACCTTATCTCCACCTCTGATGTGCAGCTTTAAACTTAAGTCATCCAGCAGATTTCATACTTCTGCAAATGTTTTGATGCGGCTCTTGGCAGTTCAAAAGTGCAGAAGCAAGGATTCAAATAGCTATTGTGACAGAAGAAATGTGGAAAGGACAGGAAGTCATAGGTTGATAAAGAAAATTTAATGTCAGAGAGTTTGTAGCTTTTTTGTTGGTGTTGGTGTGATGTTTGACAATTTTGATTTATGGATAATAATGAATGAACGTTTGTGTTGTACAGATGTGTTGATGAACAATAAAGCAGGAAAGAAACAGCAAAAAAGAAAAAGAAAATGTTTATTTACATACTATTAATGCGCAAATGGAACAGCACTGAACCACGAGTAAAAACATGCAGAAGTGATGTAGAACACAAATAGACAGATTCATCTATAACTGCTTGTGACAGCTTTGCTCGCTGCTTCTGCCAGTGTAACTTCAGTGCAGGTACTCAGAGCAAAGCCTCCTTCAAAGAACCAAAAGCACCATGTGAGCTGGTTTCTGGTGGGAGGAGGAGTGCCCAGACTTACACTGGATGAAGCCTTTTTAGGGGTTTAGAATTCAAACCAGGAGTACCTAACCCCCAGGACAGTCCCATGTGACAGCACCAGTTTCCCCAGTACCGCTTCTGGGGTCAGGCTTGGCAGAGTAAAGGAGCTTTTTACTTTCCTGGGTAATGTCACCCCCCAACACCTAATCTAACCAGAGAGCCTAGAAGGAGACTGCATTCAGTGGCATCAAAAGCAGCCCAGAGGACCTGGGAAGATCAACAGGGCAATGTTCTCCCTGTCTGTCTTTCCTCCACCAGGGTAGCTAAGGCAGCTTCAGTACCAAAACTGGGCCTGAAGCCAAACTGATAAGAATCTGAACAACTCGTTTCATTCAGACATGTCTGGAGTTGTACTTGCCACCACATAATCAAACCACCTGCCCAGAATTGTTACATTAGAGATTGCCCAGTAATTGTTCAGATCAAGGGAGCCCAATTATTGCTTTGGATGGATGAATGACTACTGAAGATCTCACAAATTTCTCCTTCAAATGGGAAGGAATTAGCTGCTGCCAGCCCTTGCCCCTGCTCCCCAAATGAAGCGAGGCACTGATCATCCTGGATCACCCCAGCCATCCAATCCTAACTAGCAAAGACCAGCAGCCAGCAGGAACCTGGGTCAGGTTCTTGAGGGGTTGGCTGGAACATTCCAGGTGCCCTGCTCACATCCTTAGGTGCCAACAGTTGTGAAATCAATCCAATGCAACAAGTGACTTCTCACAGTCAGCCTAAGTTCGGAACATACCTGCTGTGCCTGCTTCCTCCCCAGTTTTCCTGTAAGCAGGGATGAGCACAGAGTGGTCTCATGTACTACCTTTATGGGGCATGTGCATACAATAAGTTGGCATAGACAGCATAGCAAACAAGCACCTCATCCTCCTGCTCCTTCCTAGGTTCCTTGATGTATGCAGATTTATCAATGGCTTTCTAAAGTGAAGTACCTGATCCCGGCTTGCTCAGCTAAACAGCTCTCCACCCCAAGCTGATGGCAGCCCACTAGCGGCACACAGTATTATGGCTTTCTGGACACTTGATAACAGCCCACATACTTTTGCAATTCCTATGCATGCTCCGAAAACCCCCCAAAATATATTATTATTGGGCCACACAGTGGGTGGCTATTGGCTGATTTTGACTTGGTGGATCCACAAGCTGTACAAGCCCAGATTAATCTAAAACTATTGTAAGGACTGCCAGCTGTCCTGGCCTGTTCCTGTGTCTTTAGAAACAGCACCTTAATGTGCAGAATTTGGCTGGTGAAGCTTTTCATCACATGGAATGGAAGGGTGGAGGAATGTGTGTCTGACGAGCAGTTCTTACCTCCTGAAGTTTTCAAGCCAGCCTGTGATTAAAGACACAGGAGCAGAGTACAGTACAGAAGCTGACAACCCTAAACTCTTTGGGCCCTGCAGAGATCTCCAGTTGGGCAGGATTGGTTGGCTTGTGATCCACCGCCCACCCACTTACCCTGCCTTGCTCCGGTCATAAATCCCTGCCCACTTGTTCTGCCCATGCAGATCACCTTACGCTTCTGGCCTCAGGATGCTGGCAGTTTCCCCTCAACTTTGCCAGTTAGACTGGAAAGGTTGGAATAGACTGAAAAGTGGGAGCACTTTGCTGGGTGCGATTAAAATCAGCTGGCCGCCTTGCCAACCTTCAGGTAGGCAGGCTATAAGGAAACTGAACCAGGGAACTTGGCTGGCATCTTTTCCCTTTTCATAAAGGATAATGCCTTTGATCCTTTACTATTAAAACTTAGCCAACCGGTTTTTTTGCTTCTGCCTTTGTTCCTTGCCAGTTCTGCTGCCAACTGGCCAGGGCAGGGGGGCGGGGAGAGGCTTGGCTTGTTCCTGTATCTTTTGCAGGAGCTCAACGTAGAGATAACAGCAGGGGGATATTTTCACAGAATAGAGATAAACATGATCACCTTCTAACATCTGCTTGTTGAGCTTTTGTTAAAGGGTCAGGAATATGTGCCAGTAAAATGGGGGAAGGGGAGCTGGCAACCTTACATACAAGGATTTGTCACTTTGCCTAGAGCAGCCATCGCCAACCTGGTGCCCTCCAGATGTTTTAGACCACAACTGGCATCAGCCCCAGCCAGCATGGTCATTTTGTTGGTCTTGGCTGCAGCATGAAGCGGAGATGTTGCAGGAAGGTATCGAAAGGGACAGCATACATCCAACTGTGGCTGATTTTGGATTTGGAGCTGCTGCACAGCAGACCCATCCAACCACCCCTGAGTGTTTTGTAACAGGCAAAGTAACAGGAAAAATGCACTGGAAAGTGTGGAATAATGTTTGCTAGATGCAACGTCCTCTAACCTCCCTGCAAGCATCTAAGAGTGAATGCTCAGCAAATAGCTGGTAATCATCTAATCATCCAGGTTGGGAGCTCAAAGCCAGGGTGGATAAAAATCAATGATTGATTTTTTTATAAAAATAATAATCAGATTTTTAAGTTTTAAATTGCATTTTGTTGATTTAAATTGGATTTTGATGATTTAAATTGGATTTCTTAAAATGCTTTTGGAGGAAACATCTTTCTAAAGATAGTTTTCTATTTTTACATTATAGTCCAAAGGCTATTCATCAGGAAATAAGGATTTTTAAAAAATTATGTAGCATGAGGCTTTATATGCAATGTTTGTTTGTTTGGTAACTGAATTTCATTAATCCATTCACAATGTCATGCTCTTCGAGAGGTTTCTGTAAGATTATTTGGGGCAGTTTTTCTAATGAGATTATCACAGATGCTTGTTTTTGCAGTTCTTAAAAGTGTAAATTTGTGTCTACAGAGATAGCATGCCTTTTCTTCACAGGAAAAAAATGTTATAAAATAAAAATACAGAGTTGAGGAAAAAACCGTTAATCCCATCGTTCCTTTGCAAATTTACATACAACAGAATCAACCCCTTAAATGCTAAGTTCCAAGAGGTTCAATGAATAGATTGTTTGGAGTGGAATAGATCTGCACAAGTAGCTTAAGTGTGAAGCAGTAAAAATGAAAGTGCAACCTTGTGCGCAGAATACAGTACTCCACAAGTCTTGGGATCTTTGTGTAATGATTGTACATGTCTGTTCAACTCAGACTTGAGGCAAGTGCTGAAGGCACTTCAGGGCTGGCAACCTCTTCCTAATCCCACTGGGTCTCAACAACTGCACTCACCCTTAACTGTACAGAATAGGCACCTGAATGTAGAAGCAAAACTACTCTGAAAATTTATTATTCCTAAAATGAAACCTTTGTCTTGTTGTAAATATTAAAATTATACCCTCAACAATGAGTCTTTCTGTAAAAAAAATATTTAAATCAAATCTTACTGACTAGTGATTTAAATCATGATTTAAATCAAATCCACTCTGCTCAAAGCACAGGTTGTCTGGCAGTGACCAGGGAGAGTGAAAGGCACGCAGAGCTGTCAAATGCTACAGCCAGGTATCTCCATGATCCTTGGTGGAGGGTGTTTGTTGAGGCAGGATGTGAGCCCCATTTCACCCAGGTTGGGCACACTCACCACACATGCATTTGTGTACACACACACACAGAGAGAGGGGGGGGCTGGGAGCCTCGATGGCACCTCTCTGGAGGCTTCCCAGGGCAAAAAAAAAAAAAAAAGCTCCCCCTCCCCCATAGCTACAGCTCTGCTTTATGCCTGCAACAGTTTGCAGCATTTTTTAAATTATTTTTTTTTGAAAGACTGCCTACAACCTTATGAGCCTACCGGGCCTTGAGCTCATCTTCAGAGACCATCTTCTCAAGCCTGCCTTCCAGAACAGTCGAGGTTCAGAAGCAGCAGAGACAGGATGGTGACCCCTCATGTCCCTGGTTCCTTCCCCCAAGAAACTCATTTAGCCCTCATTTAGCCCCAGCACTTCAGAGTCTTTGGCCAAGCGACAAAATCGCACAAGTGTCCAACACAGCAGAACCTAAGAAGATGGGCTATGGTCCATCCTTCTCCCATAGACATAGAATCAGAGAACTGTAGAGTTGGACAGGTCCCTGAAGATCATCTAGTTATGATGCCCTGCAGGAATATGCAGCTGTGCCGCACCAGGATTGACTCTGCAACCTTGGCATTATCAGCACCATGCTCTATGCAGGGAAGGTACCTCATCTGGTTGGCCCTTGGGAGAACAGAAGGGCCATTGGCCTGACCCAGCAGGCCTCTTCTTGCATCCTGGCAAGCCGGACTTCTGTGTGTTTCTGTTCCTAGGTTTTATTTGTTTTGTGTGCTGGTGTGCATTTTATGTGTATTTAATGACTATATGCTGTTTTGGGAGAGCTTCCCCAGAAAGGCAGTTGTATAAGCAAATAAATGCTGTATTACTTGCTGGAGTGGGGTTGTGGAACATGCAGTGCCCTGGTCCAAACCATTCCATTTCTTTTCTGTTAACTTACGGATTTAAAAGCTTTCAATTAAACAAATACCAAAGCAGTGTACAAGAAGCAATAATAAAAATCAGCTGAAACCTTTATAAACATTAAAATGACAAAGCAGACAAGGGTGACAATAAACAAAAAGCATTAAAAGTATGGTAAGATCGTTTGAGTTTAGCCAGGCAATTTTGCTTAAACTCTTAAAGAGAGCCTGTAGAACATGAATATAGAAACTCTAACCCTTAAAGGCTCTGAAAAGACTCGGTAGCACAACAAATGGCTGACACAGCCCTCTCCCCCACCGTGATGGCTTAGTGTTGGGTGCCATAAGTCTCTGATGTGAGCATAAGATGGCACATTGATGGTGCACATGTTCACAAATACCTTTGCTCCTCCAGGTATTGCTGAACTCACATCAGCTCCTGCAGAAGCTAGGGGTGGTGGGAGTTGTGGTTTGGCCAGGAGTTCCCCACACCTGGTGCAGAGCAAGGGGCACATTCTCTCTCACACAGAGAGATGTGTTCTTGCAGTGGGGCTGGTGCACCTTTTGAACAAGCTGCCTTGCTGCATCCAGCCCAGAGTGAACTTCCAGCCCAACCTGTTGGGAGATCCACCCCTACTTATGCAAATGGCCGTTAATAGGACAGAGGCACTTGTTTTGCCTTTGATCTTTGTTCTGCTTCCCTTGGCACTGCTGCCGCATCCTCCCTGTGCTGATGTAATCAGCTTGCAGTCGGAACCCATTGCATCCTCCAGGGGGAAGCGACGTCTCCCTTTCCCTTTCCCAAGGTGCTTGGCTCTTCTCTCCCCGACTAGGCAAGGTAGCGCTCTAGGCAGAAGCCTCCCTTACTCGGGCTCTTGCCAAGGCTTTGGGCTCAGCCCTTTTTGACAGCGTCTGTCCTGCTGCCAAAGCCACAGCCCCACAACTTGGGGGCCAGGCCTTTTTCCGTGTGCAGGGAAACACATGCCGCTTTCTCCAACGGCCACTGGGAGCTGTTTGAAAGGAAACCACCTTCCCCAACACACCTACCCAGCCATGGCAGCAGTGGAATGCCTGCTCCCCTGGCAGGTGTGTTCATGCATGTGGGGCATGTGCACATAGAACGGCTCTCCCCAACCTGGCGCCTCCAGGACGACAGCTCCCACCTGCTGTGCTGACTGGGGCAGGTGGGAGTTGTGCTTCAAAACATCAGGAAGACACTGGCTGCCGAAAGGCTGGGAGGAAGGGATCCGAACATTGGGGGTTGCGGAAGGGAGGGGGCTTCTTCTTGGTGATTGCTGCAGCCCTAGGAGAGTCGGTGGAGAGATCTCACATCTGAGTTAGCCAAGCAAAACCCACTTGGCATATTAAAGAGTGTGCCTGTCGCCATCTGTTGGGTGGGGAGCAAAACCGGCTCCTGCCCCTGATGATCCCAAAGTCTGAAGTGAAGGCAGCGGCGTAGCGTGGGTTGTCAGCACCCGGGGCAAGGCAAGTAATTTGCGCCCCCTAACCCCTAACCTGCTGCCGCTGCCAGCTTCTTCTTGCTGCTGCCTGGGGTGGGGTATTTACAGTAAGGTAGCCACGGCGGCGACGGCGGGTCCGTGTCAGGTGATCTGAGGCGAGTTGCCGCTGGCGCTGCCGCCCAAACGACGCCGCTTGCCCGGAGGAGGAGGAAGGCAGAGAGGCAAGGAAAATGCAACATGGCCCAGCAGCTGCAGCAGCAGTGGCGGCGGGGCTGTGAGGAGGGGCTGCCTGGCACGCCCTCCGCGGCGAGCACTGAGAGCCGCTGCCTGCCGGACGCCTTCAGCCCGGACGCGCGCACAGCTCGTCGGTTCTGTGAGACATGGGGCTCTGCTACAGCCTGCGCCCGAGGCTCTTCGGCGACTCCGGAGGCGGCGAGCCCGCCCCCCCAGATGTTGCGCCCGGTGCGGCCGGCCCCCCCTGCACCCCCCACGCTACGCCACTGAGTGAAGGTCAGAGTTATGGCTGTTTTGCACTTGCCCCACAGAACAGATAGGGGTCCTTTGGAAAACAGAGCCACTCTGGATTGCTTGGGAACCCTTTGTTGGTGTTGAGCTCCACTATCCCTCAAGTAATCTGCCAGGGTGTGTTGGTGAACGGGGTGGACTTTGGGATTTCAGATTTCAGCAGCAGCACCTTTTGAGAGGGCAAAATCTGGCAAACAAACCCGCCCCTGCCTCTTGGCTTCCATTCTGCTCAGTTCACTGCATCATAGTTGTGGCACCCTGTGGCACCCCCTCAGCCCAACACCCAGTACAAGGGAAGTGGTCATGCTGCCCTATATCCAGCTCTGTTTGAATGCCAGTGGGTGGAGCCTGTGGTGGACAGCGGCTAGAGACAGGGGGGTCCAGGGTCAAAAGGGGAAGGGACCAGAGGGGGGAAACATGGAACTTCACCATCTTCCCTCTCTCTCTGTGCCACCCCTTTGCTGTTGCATCGCCCATGCTCCCCAATCTGCATGAAATCAGCCAAGGGCTGCAAGTTGCCCATGCCCAAGCAATGGCTTTTATCTAACGGCCCACTCCAGAAATGAGCGCTACCTGGATGGTGGAAGCAGAACCAAGCAGAACTCTTGGGTAGCCACATATTTCAATTGAGATGACCTGTGACTGTCCAGGTGTTATTGGACTCCCAACTTGCACTAACCCCAGCAGCCAGCATGATGGGAACTGTAGTCTTTCAGCATCCAGAGGACATCAGCTTCCCCACCTCCGGTTTAGAAAAATTCATGCTAAAGCAGAGCATCCATGTTTGGAGGTAGTATGCCTCTCAATTCCAGATGTCAGGAGAAAATGCAGAAGGCAGTTCTTCTGTTCCACAGTAGTAAGGCACACTTTCCTGAAAAACTCCTACAGAAGGACCATTCATAGCCAGGGAAACAGGTGTGGAGATGAATTTGGGTCACCGAAGCCCCCCACACCTGCAGGCAGCGTGGTGTGCTTTATGAGTCTTTTCCCAGGCACTGCAGACATTTTCTCATACTCTTTCCTATGGCCTTAGGGCCTTAGAAACTTAGTTTTTTTAGAAAGAAAGAAAGATCACACAGAATACACAGAAGTGGGAGCAGGAGAGGCTTTGCTGCTGCTGCTGCTGCTGCCTCCACATGGCACGATGCCCCGAGAAAAGACAGTAGGGAAGTAAAATGGACTTCCAGAAATCTGACTTGCTTCCAGAGATTATGTATACCCGGCTGCCCGGCCCTGGCCTTGGGGCAGCAGCTGTTGTTGGGAGAATCTGTGGGAGGGCGATAATGCCTCATTAAACCACCCACGGCAGCATCCAGCTCAGCAAAATAGAAGCACATACCTGACGAAAGAAGTCATCTGCGTAACAGTTGTTGGGAAAGATTGGGAGATGAAAGAGGTAGAAGTTTGTGTTCCTGCGCTCCAGGGATGGTGCTTCTCTTAATTCCCAAAAACCGACGGTGACTTTTTTGCCCAGGGGGTGAGCCCAGGACAATTTATATGTTTAGCAAATGGCAAAGCCTTTCCTGTACAGTGCTATTTCAGGCAAGCATGGGCCTTTATGGAAAAGGGGTGTTTGCCATAGAAAACTTGTCAGGGAGAACTAGCAGAACTCTTCTTGCTGACTTTCTAGTTTCTCTGGCTGGTGAGAAGGATGCTGGCACCTGCACCCAAACCCTGTTGCTATGCCAGATCACCGGCAGGGCAACCCTATGCCTTGTCTTCTCAGAAGCAGGTCCCATTGGGGGAAAAAGGGTGGGTGGGAAGTAGGTCCCATTGACTTCAGTGGCACTTGCCACTAAGAAAGTGTTCCTAGGATGGCTTCCTTGTCGACTTGTCTGTTCTCTTGAAGACCCTGTGAGATTTTGATCCTGCGACATTATGATGTGCTGGCAATGATTTAAATGCTGCAGCAACTCTCATGAGGCACAAATGTTTGGCCGCGTTTTTTATCAGTGCTTAGAAAACATCCGTTCGCAGGCTTGATGGGCATCGGGGTGGCAATGGAAGCTGCTAATAGCAGCTGGCAGAGGGCACCATTAATCTGAGAATGTCACAGCACTCTCAGCAGGGTCTGGTTAATGAGACCCTGGCAGAGCATTAAAAGTAAATAAACTAGCAAGCAAGAAGTGGTTTGGGCCAAGCTGAATTCAGGGCTGAAATAATGAGCAAATGTGACCTTCCCCAGGGACTTGACCTCAGGAGGCTGCCCAGGTTGGCCTTTGGAAGAAGAGGCCACAGTTGCAGCCCATTTGGAGGCAGTGTCTCTTGCTACCAGGATCCTGACCCAGTGTTCTCCTCTGCTGCTTTCTGGATGCGCATGAAGCTGCCTGTTGGACTTACTTAAGTGAGCCTATTCTTCCATCTGCCTCATGGGTAGGCAAACTAAGGCCCGGGGGCCAGATCTGGCCCAATCACCTTCTCAATCCAGCCCGCAGACGGTCCAGGAATCAGCGTGTTTTTACATGAGTAGAATGTGTCCTTTTATTTAAAATGTGTCTCTGGGTTATTTGTGGGGCATAGCAATTCATTCATTCCCTCCCCCCCAAAAAAATATAGTCCGGCCCCCCACAAGGTCTGAGGGACAGTGGACTGGCCCCCTGCTAAAAAAATTTGCTGACCCTGCCTCATCTGGCCCCAGAACTCCTGCTATCTGAGATGGTTCAGAAACTTCTGCTACTGATCTCCACAAAGGAAGATCTGTGACTCAAGAGCAGAGTGTGTGCATTGCATGCAGAAGGTCCCAGGTTCCATCCCCAGTTAAGACCAGGAGAGAGGGCCTGCCGTGTGGACAACATTGAGGGCAAGATGAGCCAATGGTGTGATTTGGCAGAAGGCAGCGAGGTAGAGGATGGATGGCAGAGGAGCAAAGGCAAAAGCATGTTTCTCTACAGATTAACCACAGTGTGCAGCCATCAGAAAACAGGCAAGCAAAGGAGATGGCCATCTGCACTGCGGGGGTTGGACTAGATGACCCTCAGGGTCCCTTCCAACTCTACAATTCTATGATATGTGAGCTAGTGTTTTGTTTTCCCTCATACAAATGAATAGCATCCATTCAGGGGAGAAAATCAAACTCTGGGATACTGTTTTTGGGGTGGGGAACTAAGCCTGTCCTCTGCCCTAGAACAAGATGTAGGATTTGTCACCTGCCCCGCTGCTTCTCAGAGTTGCAGCTTGTTGTGTTTCTGCATGAGTCACTGTTGGGAACCTTCCTCCTCTGGATTGGAAATCGGCTGTGCTGGATCAGTGACTCGTGCAGAGATGCAGCAGGCAACCCACTTTGTGGATGGCTGGTTTTGTGGAAGCCTTTCCTATATTCATTTCTCGTGTTCCACTTTTCTAAGTCTATTTATCCTGTTGGTCTGACACACGGAAGGAAGTTTGGAATAAGTTAACAAAGACAGCAGCCTCCAGCCAGCTCTGCTTCTTGGGCAGGGCAGGGCTGGGGTGTTCCTGCTTCCCTTCCTGCAAGTGCCCTATTGCCTGCTTCTCCTATTCTGATCCAACTGGAGGTGGTTGGTGTGTGTGTGTGTGTGTGTGTGTGTGTGTGTGTGTGTGTGTGTGTGTGTTTTCATATTGGCTCTCCTCCCAAGGATCAGTTTAACACCAAAAAATGTCAGATCATGTTAGATGCTACAAAAGCAAGCCATTCGCTAGCTGTCAGGGTGGTTTTGGTGGGCTTGTTCGTAAGTGTCTGGAGGGAGAGGATGCGATTAGTGGTTTTGTTTTTCTGGGGTGGAATCTTAAGCTGGCTTCCTTTTGAGGCTGCCTGATAGCTAGTTGGGAGTTTCTATAAAGAAGCGCAGCATAACCAGGGCTAAGTACACTCTGCCATCTCTTCACTGCCACCCACAATCCACAGTCTGTGCCAAACCGACACAGATTCTGCCCCCGGAAAATGCCTGTTCATGCCAAAATGAAACTAATACGCAGATAACCTGGGAGGGGACAGGGAATGATATATATCACTCACTCCTGTCCAGCTACCTGCTGAATTGGAAGTTAGCACCAGTCAAGGTGTGCAACTCTTCCTGAACAATCTCTACACCTGTGAAGGCTAGATTTTAAAATGAAAGCAGAGGCTTCCAGGATGCTGTCTTCTGCGCCAAATATTGAATATTCTGTGGCATGATACATTCAAACATGCACAGAATGTACTTGACTCTAAATGCAGCCAACTGCCCTGGTTTTGGTTTTTGTTTAGTTTTTTAAAGGAGGTTTTAAATTAATGAGGCTAGTCTCTTGCCCAAACCAAGCCTCTTGTTGATTTCATTGGAATTTGAGCACAACTGGTTTTCAGTGGATCAGCGCCACTAGAATGGCTTTGGGATCTGGATTACATTGAATTTTGCATGGAAACAGAATTGCAGCATGGATTATTCTGTTACTTGGAGTTAACTGAAGCGGAAACAATGCACAATGATTCTAGTCCTCAATGTGGCTGCTTTGACTGACTGGCTAGCTGTCAGATAGATTTCTAAGTCTCCTTTCAGCTGGTGTTCCAAGCTGGCCAGAGGCAGTTTTGTTTGGGAAAGGCAGCGTCTGCCACGGGGTCTGGTCTTTCTGGTACCAGATGTTCTTCTGTGGCCAGGAGGGCTCTTTGCTCTCCCTTGCAGGCTCCTGGTCATGCTTCCCTCCCCACCTGCATCTTCTCTCTGCCAGTTACGCATCTCCTTGCCTTACACCGCATGTCTCTTCTGCAGCATGAACAAACCTGCCCCTTCATTGTGGACATCAGCTGAGGGCCTGCTCTGGGTGCTGCCACCTTTGGGAGTTAGGTGGGGGCTACTGAGGAAATGGCCTCCTACGGCAGTGACCTGATTGTGGAATAGAGTATGGTCCCCAGAGATCTTCATTTGGCAACTACATCACTATTCTTTAGACACCCAGTGAATACCATTTTGTTCCCAGGGGCTTTTGGGGAATCATAACGTCATCTCTCTGGCATTACTGCCTGTTTTGCTGGTGGTGGGTCTGTTGCTGGAGGGATTTATGTGGAGGCTGGACATCCATCTGTTAGAGATGGTCCAGCTCTGAATTTCCTTCATCAAGGAGGGGGCAGGACTAGTTTAGGGGAAGGGACCCCTTTTGGAGGGAGCGCTGAGGGCCACATCCCCCCAGTGGAAAGCTGGCAGTAGGGGGGGCAGCAATGGGGGGGGGACCAGACACACCCAGATACTCAGTCATACATGAAAAGCTATTTTTCATGGAAACAGAGACATATATTTAATTCTTAGGAACTCTGCTCAGGTTTTACCTTTAATTATCTCCATATACTTAAATTGGGGGGGGGGGGTTAAGTTAAAGCTCATGAGCACCATTTTCTGGTTCAAAAAGCAGAAACACTGGACAAATGCAAATAGCATCAAGGCCTTATAGCTATTCAAACTTTGAAACGCAATTGCAGCCATTGAACTTTCATGCTTACAAGTACATGGACAGTTTTTGCATGTTGGCAAACCTACCTCTCTGCTCAGACATTTCCACCTCTGCTTTGATCACCTTCCAGCAGATCTTCTTGCAGAAGGAGCTGCCACTGGGCACTTTGCATGTTCTCCAAGTCCCTTAATGCCCTAGCTCAGGAGTGGGGAACCTGTGGCCCTCCAGATGAAGCTGCTCTACAACTCTCATCAGCCCTAGCAAAAATGGCCAATGGCCCAGGGTGATGGGAGCTGTAGCTCAGCAGCATCTGAAGGGCCAAATGCTCTCTGGTGAACAGTTGATGAGAGAGATGCTCCACCCCTCGACTGGATGGCCTGCCAGATGTGTTAGTGCAGACATGTCCAACCGGCCGATCGTGGGTGTGATCGTGGTCAATGGTGGGATTAGATAAAGTGGGCAAGGAATATTGCCACCCCCCAGCGCTGGGTCCCTCCATTGCCGCAGCAGGTAAGGCCAGGCCGGGTGGCAAGTGCAAGGAATGTCGCCCAGCCCAGCCTTCACTGGGGTCCTTGGTCCCTTTGGCAATGGGAGGGAAGGAGGGTGGGGGGCAGGCGCTTGAGCCGGGGGAGATACGGTAAGCTGACTGGCTCCTCAGAGAGAGAACTTTTGCCTCCTTTCCCTCCCCCCTTAAACTCCCCCCTCCCACATCCAGTTAGCCACCTCCTTCCACACACACACCTCGCGCATGCTCCTTGTTCCTCCAGTGACAATGGGTAGGTCACTGCCAGTTTTTTATACTGGGAGTAGATTGCAGTCTCTTGGAAGTTGGACATGCCTGTGTTAGTGTATTTGATAGTATTTGGCAATTGCTTTATTTTGCATTGTTAGTCACCTTGAATACCTTGCAGTGGAAAGGTGGGGAATAAACATGTTAAATACATATAAACCTCCTGGCGTGCCGGAAGGTGTTGAACTGCAACTCCCATCGTTCCTGACTATTTGCTGCCCTGGGTGGGGCTGATGGGACTTGTAACCTGAAAACATCTGGAGGGTGCCAGGTTGGAGAAGTTTGCTCCAGAAGGCTAACCACTATTTTGTGGTGGGCATTGAAAGTGATTACTGGTAGATGTGAGCCAGCTGTCTTTTGGAGAAGCCTGTTCAACATTCCAGAACTTTTCACTGAGGAAGCTTTGCTGGGCTTCCTGGAAATGCCACCGTTCCTTGGAACTCCGATTGCAAGCCACTGCTTTGAAACAGCGTGCTTCAACCTTGGGGCTGCAGGTGCTGTTGGACTGCAACTTCCTGGCTGGGGATGATGGGAGTTGTAGTCCAACCACATCTGAATGGCACCAGGCTGGGGAAAAGTTTATCTAAGGCATACAGCTAAGTTGAGTAAAAGCTCAAAGTGGCACAAACGGCAAAACCTTATAGAATCTGTGATGGGCACATACTGATCAGTGCATTTTCCTGTCATTTCCACAGCCGCCGTGAAGCTCTGTGTCTCCTTGCGGGTCCCCCAGACCATCCCCATGGACCTGCGGATTGGACAGCGTCTCGCCAAACCTGGCCCTGACACTGCCTTACTGGCCTTGAAGCAGACGCAGCAGCTGCAACACCAGCTCTTCCTGGCTAGTTTGCACCCCCGACTGGAGTACCAGCAAGTGGAGCAACTCAGCCACCAGCACCTGCGGGTCAGTATCCTGCACTTTCTCAGGGTTGGGTGAGGGAAGCTGGTGATGCATACATATACTGCCCCAAAGAGTCAGCTTTGCCTCAGTTGCCTTCCTGGTGCTTCTCATGGGGCTTCTTTGGCAGAACTGCTCCTTTTGCACTTCTGTAGCAAACATTGTTAGGAAACATTGTTTCAAGTGTATGGACTTCTCCCATCCAGCCAAAGACTACCTGTGTTATTGAGCCATGCCTCCGACATTGCAGGGGGTTGGACTGGATGACCCTTGAGGGCCCCTTCCAGCTCTACAATTCTATGAAAGAACTGTGGTGCTATAGGGGACTCTCCATAATCCCAGGAACTGCTGCTCTTCCGTCTGATCAAGGGGCCACCAAGTTCTCTAGCCTGCCTCATCTGCTCACTTGCTTCCACAGACAGGGCATGCAGTTTCCTCAGGTTATATATACCCAAAGCAAATTTTGTAACATCGAACGTTGGCAGCTGGAGCCCTGTCATCTGGTGGTTGTCTGTGACCTTCCTTCCCCAAATGATGCGAAGTGTTGGTGGGCATTTTTTGCCATGGATGGAGAAGGTGCCAGCAGTAGCATGTTGGCAAAGCTCAGCTTCTGTGAGGAATGTCAGATGGGAGACAGTCACCCCAGACAGGGTGTCACCCCAGACAGGGTGTGAGGACAGGAAGAGAAGGGGTTAACAAGGCAATGGCAGGTGAGTGGGATGACCTAATTGCATATAGGAACTGGAAGGGAGGGGAGCAATGAAAGGGGGTAATAGATTGAAAGACAGGAACCTGAAGGGAGCATGGGTCCAGTCACCAGGGGCAGAGTGCATGCTTCAGCTGCAATACCAGGATCAGTCCCTGGTATTCCCGTTAAAGAAACAAGTAGAAGGAGATCCTGAAGAGCAGGTGCCATTTAGGGTAGAAAGATCCAGACTCAGCAGACACATAGGCCTGTAGGTTGGGTCTGCCTTGGCCGCAGCCCCTGAAAGTGAGTCGGGTTGGCAGAGGGAAGGAGTTTGGACGCTTCATGCTCCTTTGGAGCCCTGAAGTGTTTTGAGTCACAACTAATGCCTGAGATCACACTTACAGTGGGGAACCATCTTGCCTCCTCAGCAGTCTCCCGCTGTGGGTGTGCCATTGATCCCTGGTGCTGGGAACCGAGGTGTCTCAGACTTGGTGTCAGACTCCAGGTGGGTCATTTCACACAAAGCTTTCTTCCTGAAGAGGTTATTGACTCATACGAACACAGGAGGCTGCCTTCTGCCGAGCCAGGAAATTGGTCCATTGGGCTCAGGGTTGCCTCCACTGGCTGGCAGCACCTCTCCAAGGTCTCTGGCAGGGCACATGTCCAGCCCTACCTGGTGATGCTGAGGATTGAGCCAGGGACCTTCTGCATGCAAAGCACATGCTCTTCCTCTGGTTCATGGCCCCTCCCTTGGACTCCATCCTTGATATGCTCATCAAACCTCGTCTTCTCTGCATTTGCAGGTGTCGATGGAGCCACCGCCTCAGGACCCCGTGCCTGGGAAGCAGGAACAGGAGCTGCGGCTGCTCTTAAATAAAGACAAAAGCAAACGCAGTAAGAGCCACTCACTTTCTCCTTCCCCCACGTCCCCCTGACTGGAGTGCCCACGGTTCCTTCCTTGCTGTTCTATAATCTTGTGTCACTTACTCTTTTCTACCTGCTATGTGACATGTTGTGTCTAGCAATGGCAACTGGCACCCATTGGACTGGTAGGGCAAGAGGCCGGTAGGCCAAGCACAGGGTGGATCCAGAGCCAGAGCCAATCACAGGCAGAGCCAACTGATTCTCGGTTTGTCCTCCCGGCTCAGTTCCACAAGGGGCAAGGAGGAAGCTGGCAGCCAGTGCTGCCCCCTAGATTGGTCGTAAGTAAGAAGGTGGCGACTGGCTGAGGACAAAACGAGGCTTTTGCTGATGCTGCTGTTGCATTTATTACCTGCCCTTCACCAGCTGGTCCCAGAGTAGGTTGCAACAATTAAGAAAGTTTAAATGGTTTACAGGAACAGGGTGAGCCCTGAAGACACACATCTCAGGTCTTGAAAGGGTAGGGTGAAGAGGTCTGCAGCATTCACTGAAGAAGCCAGACGTACCTCTGTGGGGAGGGAATTCCACAGCTTAGGGGCTACCATTAAAACATGCCCTCTCCCACCTCACATCCCAAACTTCTTTGGGAGGTGCAACGACCAAGCGGGTCTTCTCTGGTGAGCTTAACCCCCAGGAGGATCTGTAGGAAAGGAGGCAGCCTTTCAGATATTTGGGGCTGAAGTCACTTTGGACTTTGAACACTAATGTGAGTGCCTTGAATGGGCTCTGGAAACAAACTGTCAGCCCGTACATTTTTTTAAAGAATAGGTTATATGAATTTTGAAGGCAACCCCAGCCAAGAATCTAGCCATTGGTGGGACAGTGCCCCATTTGCCCTAATGGATTATTCTCCTGGTCCCACATTTACAGTGCAATCCTGTACATGTCTACTGTAAAATAAACTATACTAAGGGCTCGTCCACACTTCTGTTTGTCATGCTGCTTTCCCCCAGAAAAAAACACACTCTTTACTGCTGAATTGGAACAAATGGCAACCAATTTTTCTGCAGATTGCCGTTCATTCTGCTTCAGCAATAAAGAGCATATTTTTCAGGGGAATGCTGTGGGGCAAATGCAAAACCACTTGGACCCATCCTTAGAAACTGGGACACTCAGAAAACCACTGGGACCCAATGCTTTCAAGGCAAGGAGCAAGCAGAAGTGTGGAGGAGCCATGAGTTCAGTAAGACTTAATTCCCCAGTAAGGGTGTATAGGAATGTTGGTTTAGAGATACAAACATTCTGGATTTATTGCAGACACAAAGGGAAAATGGTTTAAATTTGTAAACAAAAATTCATGTCTTGAGAATTGTTTGCAATATTTGACTCTAGATAAACTTGGGAATAATATATAGAGATGCTTTCAATAGCTATCATTTCTTAAATTATTATTATTTCTTCTGTGAAAAGTTCATATTTCCTGTTGTGTATAACTGTAGATATGGCAGTATGTTTAAAAATCATATTATTGAATGTCTGTGTGAAGAAATGGATGCATCAGACAGGGAACAGTTATTTGCAAATAAGAATGCACAATGAATGCATAACCCTGATTGATGTCTTCATAGAGAGACGTCTGATATGCTTTTGAATGAAAACTCAACACACTGTTAGTTCAGTAGCAGATACAATTATAAACACAGGGCGCATAACAATAGTATGAATCCAGTTTGCCCACCCCCTGCAAAAATAAAATAAAATAAAATAAAATCAACATTCTCTTTTGCAGATAAATGCCCCAAACACGAAATACCAGTAAGTAGTAAGGTGCAAATACCCATAGAAGTAAAAGGAGAACTTTCACAAATTCTTAACCATATGTGAAAGATGTTATTGTGCTGACAGCAAAACATAAATTCTTTTTTTTAAATTATATTTTATTAGTTTTCCATACATTTATACCACATTAACAATTTGCATTAAACTTTTCAGTTTTTTTACTTCCTTCGGCTTCTCTGCCAATCATTCAAATTCTAATTTTTTTAAATACACATTTCCAAATTTTAGTATTGCCTTTATACCTACCCGCCTCTTATATTTTGCTTTTTTACAGTATTTCTTATTCTGTTACAGAGCTTCTTTAAATGCCACTAATGTTATTCCGTTATCACTTATACATTCCCAGTATTCTGCTAATTTTCTCCAGTCCTCGATGAATTTTTGATCTCATTGATATCTAATCTTCCCAGTAAGTTTATCAAGTTCTGCATAGTCTATCAGCTTCGTTCTCCATTCCTCCAACGATGGTATTTGTTCTTGTTTCCATTTCTGGGCCAGCAGTATTCTTGCCGGACAGCGAAACATAAATTCAATATCTACTGAAACTATAAAGACTCAACAGATTTAAAGCATGAGTATTACATTCACTCTCAGTTGTATCTCATGCCTATGAAGTAAAAAATGGTAAAGGACCCCTGGAGGGTTAAGTCCAGTCAAACTTGACTATGGGGTTGCGGCACTCATCTCGCTTTCAGGCTGGCATTTTGTCTGCAGACATCTTTCCAGGTCATGTGGCCAGCATGACTAAACCATGACGGAAACAAGAGCGCATGGAAACGCCATTTACCTTCCCACCACAATGGTACCTATTTTTCTACTAGCAGTGGCGTGCTTTCGAACTGCTGGGTTGGCAGAAACTGGGACAGAGTGACAGGAGCTCACCCCATCATGGGGATTTGAACTGCCTACCTTCTGATTGGCAAGCCCAAGAGGCTCAGTGGTTTAGTGCCTATGAAAGCTAATGGCGCAATCAGGGTTGGATACTGATGGTGTTAGTTGCACTTTCCATTGAAACCATTGATTTGAATAACCAACTTTTCACATGACCAACTTTTCACATTGACTTCAGTGAGACCTGAGTGTAACCGACTTTGTTTGGATGCAGCTACTCTTTCTTTAAGTTACCACATTACTCCTTGTTGTTTTCATTGTGACATACCATAAATTGTCAAAAAGAATCACAAGGCAATTCGGAAGGCTTTAACATAATGTTATGTGAGGTGTTTTTTGGGGGGGGGAGACCCTCAGCACATTGGATGTAGGTTTCCTTCCCCCTCCTCATTTACTTGTGCTGGGATCTAACTGACCCCATTTCCCTTTTCATTAACCCCTTAAATGTAAGCATACATGGTACACATCCAAAGCAGGGAGAAGTGAAACACCTCAAAAATTAACCCCCTTAAAAATTGAGAGAATTAATGAAATATGAAATTCCTACAGGTGGGTGGGAATTTTGGATCCTTTGTATAATCCTTGGGGTTAAGCTGCAACTACAAATGCAGAGGAAGGTTAAACCAGGAAACGGGGAAATGAAAAATAAGCAAACCGCCCTCCTTTTCCTCCAGTGTTGTTTTTCTCAGACCCTCCTATCGCTAATTCCATCTCTTCCTGCCTGCCTGGCATGCAGGAGTCATGATAAGGCTGCCTGAACATTGCGCTAGATGTCTGCTGCTCCCCCCACCTTTTTTAACGTATGGATATTGTAACAGAGCAAAAATCCCACAAGTGTTGAGAAACTTGCCTGCTTTGGCAAGAGTCGTTTGCTGCCTGCAGTGATGATGTGAGGCAGATATAGCTCCCATCTGTGCTGTGTTACTCCAGCATCACAGAGCTTGCCTAGGAACAGGTGTGGGTGTGTCAGTGCAGTACAAAATTGGAAGAGGCTTCACGGCATGCAAAAATGTTTGCTGGCTGAGTGCCCCCCCACCTCCTTTGGCCACTAACAGATGCAGTTTTGTAAGATGCAGGACATTTCCATGTAACCAGCATGTTCCATTGGGCACATTCGTCATTCGTCAGGGATGCAGATGGACCAGTCAAACCTAAGCTTCTTCAGGAAGGTGATGAGGGAGCCGAAAGGGTGAACTTGCTCCCCCAAAATCATCAGTAAGAAAACACTCATTGTGTTTTGAACCAAGTTGCTTCTCAGCAGCAGGTATTAAAAACAGTGGGAAGAGTGGTCTCTTCAGCAGTCACCCTTAAGCAACCATTAAGAAAAGCACAGAATTCAGAGGCTCCATAGATCCCTGCACACATGAATTCTCATGCTCCTGAGAAGGGCCATAGCTCAGTGGTAGACTTCATGCTTTGTGTACAGAAGATCCCAGATTCAATCCCGAACACCTCCAGGTGGGGGGTGGGATGGGGGAGACAGACAGTAGACTTTGTCAGACCTTTGCTGAGCTCCTGGAGAGTACAGGCATTAAATGTGTCACTGGCGGTCATGACAGTGATATTTGTTTATTTTATAGCAAGAACAGGAGTAGTGATTTCCTTTGGGACCACAACAAAGGGAAAGGGGAGATTTAACCCTTTCCTCCACAACTTCAATCGCAATGGCAACCCCTCTGTGTACTGACCGAACCCAAAGGGTGCTCATCAATGGTTCCTCTTCATCCTGGAGAAGAGTGACTAGTGGGGTGCCACAGGGTTCTGTCTTGGGCCCGGTCTTATTCAACATCTTTATCAACGACTTGGATGATGGACTCAAGGGCATCCTGATCAAATTTGCAGATGACACCAAACTGGGAGGGGTGGCTAACACCCCAGAGGACAGGATCACACTTCAAAACGACCTTGACAGATTAGAGAACTGCGCCCAAACAAACAAGATGAATTTTAACAGGGAGAAATGTAAAGTATTGCACTTGGGCAAAAAAAATGAGAGGCACAAATACAAGATGGGTGACACCTGGCTTGAGAGCAGTACATGTGAAAAGGATCTAGGAGTCTTGGTTGACCACAAACTTGACATGAGCCAACAGTGTGACGTGGCAGCTAAAAAAGCCAATGCAATTCTGGGCTGCATCAATAGGAGTATAGCATCTAGATCAAGGGAAGTAATAGTGCCACTGTATTCTGCTCTGGTCAGACCTCACCTGGAGTACTGTGTCCAGTTCTGGGCACCACAGTTCAAGAAGGACATTGACAAACTGGAACGTGTCCAGAGGAGGGCAACCAAAATGGTCAAAGGCCTGGAAACGATGCCTTATGAGGAACGGCTAAGGGAGCTGGGCATGTTTAGCCTGGAGAAGAGGAGGTTAAGGGGCGATATGATAGCCATGTTCAAATATATAAAAGGATGTCACATAGAGGAGGGAGAAAGGTTTTTTTCTGCTGCTCAAGAGAAGCGGACACGGAGCAATGGATCCAAACTACAAGAAAGAAGATTCCACCTAAACATTAGGAAGAACTTCCTGACAGTAAGAGCTGTTTGACAGTGGAATTTGCTGCCAAGGAGTGTGGTGGAGTCTCCTTCTTTGGAGGTCTTTAAGCAGATGCTTGACAACCATATGTCAGGAGTGCTCTGATGGTGTTTCCTGCTTGGCAGGGGGTTGGACTCGATGGCCCTTGTGGTCTCTTCCAACTCTATGATTCTATGATTCTATGATACTGCAATTAGTGATAGGGGGAAAGCTTCCATTGGTCCTAAAGGGACCTTTTCCCATCGCTAATTGCAGTGCATGGAGGGAGAGGGTGTCATTGGGATCATAGCTGTGGAGGAAAGGGTTAAACCTCCCCCCCCCCCCCGTGCTGTGGTCCTGATGAGAAAACGCCAACAATCAAAGAACTGAAGTGTGGAAAGGGACCACAAGGGTCATCTAGTCCAACTCCCTACAATGCTGGGATATGCAGCTGGCCCCTACGGGGATCGAACCCACAATCTTGGCATTATCAGCACCATGCTGTAGCCAGCTGAGCTAACTTGGTTGGAAGTGATTCGTTTTGCAGCATGTGCAGTTAGGAACTCTGTGTACATGGCACTGCAAACTAAAACTTTCCAAAACTTAACAGAGGTTTTTTGGTCACTTTCAGGAACCCAGTTTAAGCACCAAGAGAAGCTGAATTGAATGACTCGTATAAATTTGCATTAATTTAGCAGATCTTGGCCCGACTGCACTGGCTGCCAATTAGTTTCTGGGTCAAATTCAAAGTGTTGCTTTTGACCTATAAAGCCTTAAACAGCACAGGACTCCTGAAGGACTCCTCTCCCCATGTAATCTGTCCTGGACTCTGCTTTCATCGCCTGAGGCCCTTCTCTGTGTGCCTCCTCCAAGGCAGGTCCAGGGTGGCAACACGAGAATGGGCCTTCTTTATAGTGGCTCCCCAACTGTGGAATGCTTCATTATATATATTTTAAGTGCCAGGCAAAAACGTCTCTCTTCAACCGGGCCTTTAGTTGATTAATATTCTACAGCCTTATAAATCTGTCTGTAGGAAGGCATGGGGTTGTTTTGCTGTTTTGTTTTTACTTATTTTCATGATTTTTATCCTGTATTTTACCCTGTGAACCACCCCAAGATCTTATGATGGAGGGTGGTATATAAATCTAATACATAAATAAAAATAAAATAAAATTTGCAAATATCAGCTTATTTGGCATACTTCTGTTTCTGCCAAAGAAAGCAGCAGAACTGTTCAGGGCACAAATGCAAACAGCTAGATTTATTTTAATTTTAATTTTGGTGCTTTAAAGTACAGCTGCCCCCATTTGGTGATTTCTGCCTTCACAGTGTGATTAAATGAAACCTAAGGGTCTCACCACACATTGCATTTTTAGGCACACACCTACCTATTTAATATACACTTAAAAAGGCAGAGCATGAGTCTATTGTGTGTCTTCCCAAATAGCTGTATCATACAGAAATGTCTGTCAGGTGCCTAGGATTGGATGACACATTAACAGACCCAGGTTGGCCCTTGTATGTGTGAAAGCAGCCGAAAGAATTCAGGACCCTTTCGTTCTGTGTACTGCTGCTCCGTGTGGTGAACTATGGGAACTACAGCTTAGAGCCGCTTCCTTGGCAGTAAGTATTCTAAGGATCAGGACTGGCCCTGCCCCTCCCCCCCCCCCCCCCCCCGTGGCTGGCCTTTGGGCAGTTCTAGACAGGAAGAAGGCCTATAAAAGGCTTCCTGTTTCAACTCGGGAGCTGCCAGAGAAGTAAAGCCTTTGGTTCTGAGTGTGCTGTGTTCTTCTGCCCCTCAGTTTACAGCCACAGTTTTGATACAAGAGCACAGTGCACATGACGGTGCCCAGCCTTCTCCATCCTGGTCCCTGCCAGCTCTTTCAGACTACAGCTCCCATCATCACTGATCATTGGCCATGCTGGCTACTGCTGATGGGTGTCATAATCCAGAACATCCGAAGAGCACCAGGCTGCGGAGACCTGGCTTAGTCTATGACACATGTTAAATTTGGGAGCACAGGAGAAATGGGTGACCAGAGCTCAGCATCCTGCTAGGCACCTGCTGTTCTTACCTCAGCCAGCACCTTCCTGGAGCACTTTGTGTTCCTCCCTGCACTTCCCTCGTGGCATATAGTGGTCCAGGCGATACAAGCAATCATGGGGCAGGCTGATGCTCAATGAAATAGGGTGTGTCACGGTGTGTACTTGAGCAGTGTTGCAGCCCTCCATGAAGCACAGCAGTGCAAGGAAATAAATAAGCTGTGTAACTCGCCCTCGTTACCCCGAGACAGGATATCCTGTGTCTCAAGCATTCCTGGCAGATGCCTACCCAACTGTGCCATGAAACTTCCCAGCCAAGAGATTCTATAGCTTCCCCCATTTGGTGATTTACTCCATTGCTGGACTACTTTAGCCCACTGCTGGTGTGTTCCTGGAATGGCACAATGGCCACTTCCCATGGCTTTCTCCTGTGATGTTCCAGTGAAGAAGGAATCCTGGAATCATGGGATGAGGTAGATCATGGCTCTCAGGTTTGGAGGTTCAGAGCTGCTGTCATTGGTAGTACCCATGTGCTGCACCCATCCCACATGATTCCCAGCTTCCCAAACTGCGTAGGATCGAGACCCAAGAAGAAGCAACCACAGCACTCCAGAAATGTGTGAACCAGGCTGAAGAGCAGCCTAGTAGCAGAGAAAACTGCATGGGTTGGGTTTTGGAATCTCCTTGCTAGGCAGGTTTGGGAGCCTACCTGCAGGAATGCTTTAGCCCAGAAGCAGAGAACATGTGGCACTCCAGATGCTGCTGGACTAGAACTCCCATCATCCTTGACCAGGCTTGCTGGGGCTGATGGGAGATGGAGTTGAACAAAATCTGGAGGGCCAAGGATCCACAGTCCCTGCTTTTGATACAGAATATCAGAGTTAACTGGGACAAACTACACGTCCCATTTGATGACTCACATCTTGGTGATTCACCTCCACAGTTGTGCTGCTGGCAAGGTAGGGAGCTAGTGGCATTTCTTAATCTTTAGCCTGGTTGTATCTTCCTGTAAGTCTGACTCCAGCTTCTTACATCCCCGGTGGGTGGAATGAACAATTCGCCCCATGCACTTTCTGGCTTCCTTCAAAGGACTGGCCAGTAATTCTCTTTTGAGGGCTGCATTCTCCAGGGGACAGGGCTGATCTGTCAGGGGCTGCATGCTGGTGCTCCATTTTGTCTCTTTCTGCTACCCCTCCTCTGCTCCTTGCCACTCACATGAAATTTCATCCAAGGGCCACATGAAGCCCACTCCCTGCTGTAATTCAGTGTAACTGGATGCCGTGCGTTGCCAGTAGTGTGGAAAAGGCCATGAGGGGCAGCACTCCTGTATATATCCTGTATTTTATTCTGTGAACCGCCTGGAGATCTTATGATGAAGGGTGGTCTATAAATCAAATAAATCAATAAATTAATAAAAATAAGCTGAAGTGAGTGTATAGATGGGGCTGTGAGTTGACCGGCAGGACTATTCGGAAGCAGATGGATGAGTTTGGTGGTTGATCAGGAAAGGAAACTGGTGGATGGCCCTGCCTCAGTAGCCAGCTAATTTAGGTCTCTCGCATTTCTAAGATATTTAGGTGGTCCATGTCAGTAGCAACCAGGGGCACCCAATTTCTCATACTGCTGATGGCAGTGGTCCCCATATGTTAACCCTTCCTGCCATCTAGCGTCCAGCTCTAGAGCTGCACCTTCCCTGTTTCACGGGTTTCTGTTTTCCCTTCCTTCAAATCACCTGTTGTTTGAAGCTTCTTCTCCCTTAGTCTCAGCCCATGTGATGCACTGCTTAATGGTCCAAGTGAGCTGTGTTGCTCTTGCATTGTAAGTGTGTTCAACCCCACAGATTCTAAATTGGAGAGCAGCTGCATCTCCCACCATTTCCTAGAATACGTCTTCATGCGCATTGTGGTAGCCAAGTATCATCAAGAGAGAAAGCTTCTGAGGTCTGGAGCCTGCACCATTTGAACATTGTAATCTCAAATGTTTTTCAGACCAAGGAGTGACTCAGAAAGTTACACCCAGCTGTTGTTGTTTTCAGATAATAACACTCAAAGCAGCCCTGCAGATCATAGGATCTGCATAAGATCCTGAGATTTTTCAAAATTAGAACAATGGGCTGGCTTGCACCCGTTTCTTCCTGGATAGATACAACTCTCCTATTTTATTTTTATTTATTGAATTTATATACCTGGGGGTCTGGTGTTTGTGTGTGTGCATCATACACAGCATAAATTATAGTAGAGAAAGAAAAATACACATTGTAGAGTCCAATCCTTTATGTTGCTACTCAGAAAGAAGTCCCACTGAGTTGGCATAGGGTTGCCGCCATCAGATTGTATTAATAAAAAGCATTTGGTAGTGACAGTATAGGTAGATGAAAGGATACAATATCAATCTGAAATCCCTGTCTTTAGCTGAGGATGGCAGACTTACTCTATTGTAAATGGAATTTCTTATCTAGTGGGGCTGTAATGTTCTTGCACTGATTATTTTTTTAAAAATGTAACTTTACAAAATCCATACATGCCACTCATTTCACAACCACCATTGTGAGCTGGGTCGGTAATGCACCTGTTTTACACATAGAGAACTGAGGCTGAGACGGTGACCTAGGCAGTCCTTGGCTAGGAGGAATATGAACTTCAGCCCCTTAGCCCAAGGCCCATCCATAGCACTCTGCTGGGGTGGTTTTATAGTGATTGGAAGCAGCCTACTTTCTGGCTTGCACTCACACCTCTTGGGTCTGCTGAGAGACACCCCTGGGAATTCCTCTCAGTCACTTCCCATGCTGTGTCAGCACTTTGGAGGTGGTGCTGTGCCCCAGAATGGCACAGCACAGTTCTGATACTGGAAACAGCAAGCTGGTTCTTGGGGAGACACAGGAAGGGTGGCCTCATCCAAGTTCTGAGCGTGTTTTCCCTTAAAGAAGTGTTTCTCAAACTTAGGTCCCCAGCTGTTGTTGGACCACAACTCCCATCATCTCTGACCACTGGTCCTGCTAGCCAGTGCTCCCCCCCCCCCCGGTACTCAAGAGTACGCAGTGCCGACACCTCATTTTTGTTGTTAAATTTGTGGCACTTACTGTAACAACATCACGATGAGTACCAGCACCCATTTTTCTAGAAAACAAGCATTGCTGCTAGCTAGGGATGATGGGAGTTGTAGTCAGTGGGACCCAAATTTGGAAAACATTGCCTTAAGAACATAAAGAAAAGTCCGACCCTTCTAGTCCAACATTTCATTCTCATAGTATCCAACCCGATGCCTGTAGGAAACCTGCAAGCAATTCTACGTAACATAAAAGTGCTCTTAAGGTGCATGTGAGAGTGTGTGCTTTCATCCTGCTCCTTGATCTCTCATAGGTGTTCATAGAGAAGCAGCACAGCTCTTGCTGTGCCTCCCACAAACCTGCACTTCTTTGAGCAGTGTTGATCAAAGCAGGGTAGCTCCTGCACACAGCTGGCAACTCTTCTCTCTGATCATTATGATGTGCAAAGTAGGCATCTCTGCAGCTCCAGGTCAGAGTGCCCCCCTTCTGCCCCCAAGGCCACACCACCTGGAGCCATGCAATGAACATTTGAGGGCTGTGAGGAGCTTGACCCTTATTCTGCTGGGCCCCGCAGCCAATCAGGGAGCAGGGTGGCTTTGTATTTGAGAAAAGGCCAAAGCTTTTGGAGCTTCTTACTTGGGGGGGGGTTCATGGGAGACACGGTGGAAAGTTTTGTGAATGGTGAGGATACGGAGGGGGCGGGATTGTGGTACGAGCTGGGGCCATTCAATGAAGGAGGTTAGCAGAAATTGGTTTGGACAAAGCTGCTGCTGAGTGGTGGAGCCCATGCTGTGCAAGGAGAAGATCTCGAGTCCAGTCAATAGCATCTCCAGGTAGAACCAGAATAGGATGGTTCACCTTTGGCCATCCCGATGTGGCTGGACTACAAACTCTCCCTGACCATTGACCATGCTGGCTGGGGCTGATGGGAATTGGAGTCTAACAGCATCCAGAGGTGGGCATCCTTGGTATATATACAATCCTGTGGCAGGTGGGCCCATTGGTCTGAGTTGAATTAAGATGACTTCCTGTGACAAAGAGAAAAAACTTGGTGCGTTGCTAACTTTTGCAACTTACTATCACTACATTATGAGGACTAAAGGGGGGAACATTTGCCTTCATGTCCTACCAAATGTCTCTTTTGACAAGTGAGAATGGCAAGCTGCTTCTTTTAAAGCACACACTCTTCTTAAGTGAATCCATTCTTTAATTAGTTATTGAAAAGCGTTAGCATGCATTTTGAGTTTAATCAAATTCCCAGTGATTTGCTACCAGTGGGTTGATACAGCTTCAGGGGCTGTGGCTTTTGGTGAAAGGAGCTGAAGCCTAATTCCGATGGGTGGCAGGTGCTAAAGACGGCTCTGAGCTGTGTCTCGGTGGCATCGTCTCATGATGGTTTTTTGCTCAACAGGTGCTGTAGCGAGTATGGTTGTGAAGCAGAAGCTGGCCGAGGTCATCCTGAAGAAACAGCAGGCCGCTCTGGAAAGGACCAATGCACCAGTCATTACATACAGGTGATCTGGTTGTAGATGTATATGGGTCAATACATACATGTATGCTGGCTGTGTCCTATGCCAGGTCTCAGTTCTTGTTAAAGCCCAAACCCCAAAGAATGTAAAACAGAAATGGCTTGGCTATTGATCTTCAGCTGGTTAGATTGATTTTATACCCTGGGTTTCACCCTGATTTATCCAGATGTGAGCACCCTTGATTTACACCATTTTCACACACAGCATATGCTCATATCATTTTCTGCATCCATACTATGAACATTAAACCTCCATTGGCTAGAATGGACATTCTGGATGAAGAAGACAATCCTGCATGCTCCTGGTCCTTGGGCAAGGCCCACTGAACAAAAGCCACATTCAGGCTCTGTTCTGTGTTTAAGCAGCTTGTGGACAGTGTGTGTTCTACGCCCTTCTTGAGCTGCTCCACTCTGACATTCCCACGGTTGGGAACCCTGAATTATCAGAGTTCCCAGTCGTGAGGAATAATCTTTAAAAATCCCCTTCAGAGCTCCCTGCTCAAGCAGGGAAGTCAGAGGGTAGAGGGTGGGGCTGGTGCACATGCCCATATGCTGCCCCCCAACACAAGTTGCTTAAATATAGTGGTTGTGATGCCTTAATAGGGCTGTATTTCCACGTAAACATGCATAGGATCCTGCTTCATATCTTGGTTCCGTGTTATTTTTCATGCACTTGGTTTTACATCTCCATAATCCTCCACCTGCTTTCTGTGGGTGTTTGGTGCGCTGGCAAAACTGAGCCAGTTCACACACCCCTGGGATCATGATTAGCCTGTCTGGCATTACACCTCCCACCTCCTGTGCTTTGGCTCTTGGCACACCATTGCCTTGCCTGGGCACATCTCCAGTGACCTGCTTTCACTTCTATTCTTACACCCTGTGACAGAGTAGTTGGCCCATTTACATTACCAGCATTCAGGGTTATGTCACAAAAGAAGTGCTGGCCATATACATGCATACATACCCTGTGAGTGCCTGTCATTTCTCATGCTTCTGGTCAGGAAGGTTCATGTGGAAAAAGGACTTCTGCTCCTTCTGATCTGATCTTGCCCATGGACACCATCAGAAACATCCATCCTATTCCACTCATCCCAAATATTTTCTTTTTAAAATGTTTTATTTTTTGGAACGGGGGTACCAGGGTTTATGGGGTGGGTATTGCCTGCTTTTTTGTTTTGTTTTGGGGTGTTCATAGATGTGTTGCCTCTTGCCAGCACCACCAGTTTTTCTTTGGTGAAAGGAGTGTTATATGGTGCCCACAACAGTTGCTTAGTCTGGAGACACATTTCCAGATGTATCTCCAGACCCAAAAAGAATGGGGGGGGTTGCTGTGCTAGCTGCTCTCCACATCTGGAAGAAAGAAAACCTGTAGTAGCCCGTCAACCTGATGTCCTCCAGATGTTTTGGATTACAACGCCATCAGTTCCAGCCAGCATGGCCAGTGGTCACAGATGATGGGAGTTGTAGTCCAGCAACATCTAGAAGCCACCAGGTTGGAGAAGGCTGCTCTGCCGGTGGGTGGGTGGCAGGGGGCAGACGTGCTAGTGCAGGAGTAATCCTCTTGAACTCAGTGGGCTTTCATCCTGAGTCCAGCTGCAAAGATCCCTGTAGTGCTTTTTCTAAGTGCTCAAAGTCAGCCTTAGCAACAGTCCTGTAAGACAGACCAGTATTCTCATCTCCTTGTTGCAAGTGAAGGGCTGAGGCTGAGAGATAGTGGCTAAGCTTGAAGAAGCACTGTTGTTTGGAAGCGAGTTTAAAGTGGTGTGACAGAAGTACCGTTGCTGATGTCATCCACACAAATCTCTTTTCCCCACTTCCTTCTCCAGTCAAACATGTTTGACAGGTTTTCAGAATGCACTGCCCAAACCTGCAAGACCTGTTTACCCTCCAAACCGATAAAGTCATGTCAGCCAAGTTTTTCACAAGAGCATGATGTCATAACTAGAAAGAACGCTGAAAAATTCTGCATAATTTAATTTGGTCTTCCATTCTGTAGTGCTCCGTGACGTTGCGTCTAAAGCTTTTAAGTCAGAGAGAATGTGTGGAAGGTTTTGCTTTGGGATGATAGAAGTATGGGAATTGAGTCAAAGGTCGCTGACCTATGTCCCAAGTAGGTCTAATAAATCTGAGACACTGATCACATGGAGAGCCCTAAACCACCCAGCTTTCACATCTCAAATAGAATGTCATTCGTTTGCACAGAAGTATGAAAGTGTAAGCCACCCTTAGCCAACATAGTGCCCATCAGTCCCTGCCAGTGCTGGCTGGGGATGATGGGAGTTGAAGTCCAAATAGACTGGAATGTGCCAAGTTGGTGAAGGCTGTTGTAAGTCATTGGGAATAAGACCCGTTTTGACTGTCACTTCCCATGCAATGTCGTTGGAGATAGGAAGGAAGAGTGCTGTGTCTGAAGTGTCCTTTCTTGGCTGCAAGAGTGACATTAGCTGCTCCTGGATGGATGAACTTTGCAAGGGGGGGGCACACATGACCCAAGCTCAGTGGTAGAGAAAACACTTTGTATACAAAAGGTGATACCTCAATCCCCAGCATCTCCGGCTCTGAGGGGTATAAATACTTTAGAAGTAAATGTGCAATACCAGATTTGACACAGCAACTGTCTGGCTCCAGCCATAGTTCACAGCTGAGGTGAGATTTGAAGTGCAGACTTCCTCCCTGGTTGCTCATTCCCTTAACCACAATGTGGCTCAGGTCAAACCAAGTCAGCAGCAAAGCTCTCTCTTCTCCTCCATACAGATCTTTGGAACCGATGGAACATGAAGGCCCATCCAACCCTGCCCTCCCCAGTTTCTTCCCTCCTGTCTCCAACAGCTCCGGAGACTCCCCAGAGCACTTTCCACTGAGGAAAACAGGTGAGGAGGAAGAGCAGTGCCAGAGAGCAGTGCCAGAGAGCATTTTTGTGGGGTTTGCCAGGTGAACCAGGGAGGGGCAAGGAGGACAGGGCTGCCAGCCTTGGTCTGATCTGCAGAAACCTGGTTTTCTTGACCTGGAGAGGAATGTGATCAACGGCTTATCTGTGAGACACATGGCTGCTGGGTTAATCATTCACTCATTCATATTTTTGTCTGCTGCTTTTCCGCACACACAAACAGATTATGCTCAAAGTGGCTTACAAAGAAGAAAACAGGGCTGTACAAAAACAATGTCATAATTAGGGAGACTCAAGGGTAACAGGCAGGAAGCATAGAACAATCGGGGGAAAGCCTGGAAGTCTCTTAAGATGTGTGTGCACCAGCAACTTTTCATGCAGTCTCATGCAGGCTAGCTTCAGAGGGGCCTCCCCACCACCTCTGCTGAGAGGGCAGATCCTTTGGCCTCCTCACCCCTTCAGTCTACTAGCAATGATAAGGGTGATGACAGTAAGAATCACAGAGTCAAAGAATTTTAGAGATAGAAGGGACCCAAAGGGTCATCTAGTTCAGCCCCTGCAATGCAGGAATCTCAGCTAAAGCATCCATGACAGATGACCATCCAATGTGAGATGAGATGAGAAATTGAATTGTGCTTTGTGCAGATGTTGCCTATCACCTTTATTCATTCAATTCCACCTTATGGCATACATCTGGATTCTCTGCCTCAGGGACTAGCAGAGGTCCTGGGTTTTGGGCTGGCCTTGGTTCCACCAGCCCTGCATCTTCCCCATTGTGGAGTTGGGGAGGTTCTCATCCCCAACCTTTGTGCTGAGCCTGCCTTGCCAGAGCAAAGACTCACTGGCCAGTGCACTTCCTGACCTCCAGCTGTCAAATATGGTGGTTCTCACCTTCTTTCCTGAATTTGCTACAGCGTCTGAACCCAACCTGAAGTTGCGCTACAAGACAAAGAAGGCCGGCGAGCGGCGCAAAAACCCACTGACGCGCAAGGAGAGTGCACCCCCTTCCTTGAAGAGGCGCCCGGCAGAAGCCATTGGTAAGAGTCTGGTGGGTGTGGTCTTGCTATGGAGCATCCATTGCCATGAGGAAGCTCCGGGGTTCCAAGGATTTCCTGGTTCAGAGGATTAACTGCTTTTGTTGGGAATGCAGCGGGACCATAGTTTGTGACACAGCTGGGCTAAGAATGAGCTTATTTGTGAGGAAGCCCACATTCAGTCAGCTGAGATGAGCCCATTTGAAACAGAGGTCTGGGGAACTTGCTCACCCCAAGCTTAGCTTCCCCCTTTGTTTCAGTGCCAGTGAATATGGGAGCTCCTGATACTTCCACTGTGTATAGCTGGCGGGTCACAAGCTATGCAGGCTTGCCTTACAACAGTCCAGCGTGGCTGTGGTCAGAGTTATCCAGTGTGCACAAATAATGAGTGTGGATCCTGGTGTTGCTCATAAGGGAGAAGTATCAAATTTATTATTATTTATTAAATGTAATTATTATTTATTAGAGTTATTCCCTGCCCCTTTCGTCCAAGGATCACAGGGTGGTTTACGATATGACAACACAAAAGTATACAACATGGTAATAAGCAAAAACAATAACCCCACAACACAGTTATTTTTATTTATTAAATGAAAAGTTCAGCGGAACCCGAAAAATGGCAAAAGTGCCCCCCCATTGGGAAATAATCCTGTAAGGTGGGAGGGAACCTAAAGAAAAAAACACCCCAAGGAGGACTGAGCTATGGAATACTGTTGGGTTTGGGTACAAACCTGGGACAGAATGAAGTATTCTGGGAAAAGAAATGGCTTATAAGATGGAAAGGTTGTGTACTTCATGTGGTTGGGTAGAGTTATCACATATCATGTGCATCTGTTTGCACGGGGGAATGACACTTCCTGAATTTATACTGTTCTGCTTAAAACAATTTTACTTGTTTGATAATTGTAACTCTTCCACGTTTTTATAATTGCATACCATATTGTCGTAACCCACCCTGGGATGGTATGATAAAAGGTGAGTAAGAAATCTTAAAAATAAACAAAATAGAACCTGCTTAACTTCATGGTGAACCTGCATGATTGGTTCACCATACCTGTGTGGCATGAACCAAGGATGAGAAACCTGTCCCCCTCCAAGTACCACTCCCATCATCGCTGACCATTGGGCATGCTGGCTGGGGCTGATGGGAGCTGAGAGTCACACAATGTCTGGTGGACCACAGGTTCCCCATACCTGATCATGACTGCATCCAAGACTTACGGCATTCCTCCAGTAATCCTCAAGTCTCCCATGACTGTGTACCTGAGCATTCTCTTTCCCCTTCCTTTGCTTGTCCTGGTCTTGCTGTAGACAAAGCCGTGCATGTTCTTTCTCACCTGCAGATTCATCTCCCAGCAGCAGCAGCACCCCAGTGTCTGGGTGCAGTTCACCCAATGACAGCCTGGTGCCAGAGCACGGAGCCCTGCCGGCCGCGCCAGGACTTGCACAAGAGGTATGGACCCTGTAGGACTGGAGACTTGGGTTGATCCCCATGGAGTCTGTGACTGGCCTGTGGGATCAGTAAGCCAAGAAAACCTGCAGGAAGAGCAGGTTTCTTAGGCTCTGCACCCACCCACCCACCTACCCAATGCTGGCTTCCACCTACCAGGATCACACAAAGAGGCAGTTGTGTCTTGTAACACACAAACACCTTTCCACCTGCCTTTTGATCATTTTAATTCTAGTAAGAATGGCTCCGTTTCACTCCCTCATCAGCCCCTTCTCCCCACACAAATGCTTCCAATCTTCTCTAAGTTTTACAACATTGACGCTATAATTGAGGGTTATTTGCACTACGATTTGGCACATTTTAAGTCCATTGCAAAAAATGTCCTTTTCACCACTGTGCCTCTTCCAGCAGGCCCATTTGCTAAGCTGGTTTTTTTCTGTCTGGTTTTATCTACTGCTTTTTTCTTTTTTAAAGAAATCTTTCTTCTCCTCCTCCTCCTCCTCCTCCTCCTCCTCCTCCTCCTCCTCCTCCTCCTTCTTTTGAAGAAGGGCCATAACTCAGTTGGTGAGTTATATTTAAAAGCAGAAGGTCTCCCATTCAGTCCCCTGCATCTTCAGGCAGGGTGGGGCAAAGAGTCCCTGCCTGAAACCCAGCAAAGCCCCTGCCTTTCAGCTGTAGAATCGTAGACAATACTGAGTTACGTAGACCAACCTGTGGTGCGACTCCATTTAAGGCAGTTTTCTATGTTAATAAGTTATTGCCAGTGGTATTTTAGTGGTTGTAGAGGCCCTTTCTTAGAAAATTGGGACAGAAAGGTGTAAATATGTCAACTTTCTTCTGCTTTTGCGAAATCAAAGTGGTTGAAAAGTGGAGAGTTGGAAAGTGAGTAAATGTGTTGCTGCACATACAGTTCCCATACGCAAACATGTCATTGTGCAGATCCCTTCTCTTTTGCTGGTTCTCCTTTGTAATATGTGGTGGAATCAGGGTGAACGGGCATCAATGGGTAGACTCGAGATTCAAACAAGATCAAAGCCAGGATCTGCCAGCAACGTCTGCTGAGGATCTCCTGCAGACGGAGGATTCTGGGAAGTGTTCTCACAGGCACACATGATTTATGCAGATGGGAAGGACCAGCCGGTCTGTCAGAGGGTCTACATAACCTGAGCAGATCTCCCAGAATCCTCTCCGCCATGCAGTGGTTCCATGGCAGAAGAGTAACAGTGGAGTTGCTTGGCGACAGCTCATGCGTCCCCTTGAGCCTATCAATTGATGAAGATGATCATCCAAATGTCATAGACCGAATGGAGCAAACAGCACGCAGACCTAGTGGTGGGAGGAAAAAATCCTTAAATAAGAGACACGGGGGAATGATTAATGGACTTCAATGTCTGTACACTAATGCGCAAAGCATGGGAAATAAACAAGATGAGCTTGAGCTCTTGGTACAGCAAACTAAATATGACATAATAGGAATCACTGAAACCTGGTGGGATAAGTCCCACGATTGGAATGTAATAATGGAGGGATACAATCTATTTCAGAGAAACAGACCAGACAAGAAAGGAGGAGGAGTGGCGTTATATGTCAGGGATGTGTATACCTGTGAAGAGATCCAAGATTTAGAACCTCAAAGCCAAAGTGAGAGCATTTGGGTCAAAATTAAGGGAGAGAAGAATAACAGTGACCTCATTGTGGGAGTTTACTATAGATCCCCAAGCCAAACAGAGGACATAGATGATGCCTTCCTGGAACAGATGGCCAAGCATGCAAAAGGAAGGGAGATAGTAGTAATGGGGGACTTCAATTACCCGGATATTTGTTGGATATCAAACTCAGCCAAGAGCATAAGGTCAAACAGATTCCTCACTGGCCTTGCAGACAACTTCATTGTCCAGAAAGTGGGAGAAGCAACAAGAGGAACAGCCATTTTAGATCTGGTCCTAACCAATGTTGATGACCTGGTTAGTGGGGTAGAAGTGGAAGGATCATTAGGCGCGAGTGATCATGCTCTTCTGAAGTTTACTATACAGCGGAAAGGAGCAGCCAAGCATACTAGGACTCAATTTCTCGACTTTAAGAAAGCCGACTTCATAAAACTTAGGGAAGTGCTGGGTGAGATCCCATGGACAGTAATACTAAAAGGAAAGGGAGTTCACGATGGCTGGGAGTTTGTTAAGAGGGAGATAGTAAAAGCACAACTTCAGGCAATACCAATGAGATGGAAACATGGAAGGTGCCTAAAGAAGCCAGGGTGGCTATCTAAAGAACTTTTAACTGAGTTAAGATTTAAAAAGGATGTGTACAAAAAATGGAAAAGGGGGGAAACCACCAAAGAGGAATTCAAACAAATAGCCAGCACGTGTAGACACAAAGTCAGAAAAGCTAAAGCACAGAATGAACTCAGGCTTGCTAGAGAGGTTAAAAGCAACAAAAAAGGCTTTTATGGGTATGTTCGTAGCAAAAGGAAGAACAAAGAAACAGTGGGGTCACTCAGAGGAGAAGATGGTGAAATGCAAACAGGGGACACAGAAAGGGCTGAACTCCTCAATGCCTTCTTTGCCTCAGTCTTCTCCGATAAAGAAAACAATGCCCGACCTGAAGAATTTGGAGCAAATGATTCAGCAGAGGAAACACAGCCCAGAATAACTAAGGAGATAGTACAAGAATACTTGGCTAGTCTAGATGTATTCAAGTCTCCAGGGCCAGATGAACTGCATCCAAGAGTATTAAAAGAACTGGCAGATGTGATTTCAGAACCACTGGCAGTCATCTTTGAGAATTCCTGGAGAACAGGCGAAGTCCCAGCAGACTGGAGGAGGGCAAATGTTGTCCCTATTTTCAAAAAGGGGAAAAGAGAGGACCCAAATAATTACCGCCCAGTCAGTCTGACATCAATACCAGGGAAGATTCTGGAGCAGATCATTAGGCAAACAGTCTGTGAGCACCTAGAAAGGAATGCTGTGATCACCAATAGTCAGCATGGATTTCTGAAAAATAAGTCATGTCAGACTAACCTGATCTCGTTTTTTGACAGAATTACAAGCCTGGTAGATGAAGGGAACGCAGTGGATGTAGCCTACCTTGATTTCAGCAAGGCATTTGACAAGGTGCCCCATGATATTCTTGTAAAGAAGCTGGTAAAATGCGGTCTTGACTATGCTACCACTCAGTGGATTTGTAACTGGCTGACTGACCGAACCCAAAGGGTGCTCATCAATGGTTCCTCTTCATCCTGGAGAAGAGTGACTAGTGGGGTGCCACAGGGTTCTGTCTTGGGCCCGGTCTTATTCAACATCTTTATCAACGACTTGGATGATGGACTCAAGGGCATCCTGATCAAATTTGCAGATGACACCAAACTGGGAGGGGTGGCTAACACCCCAGAGGACAGGATCACACTTCAAAACGACCTTGACAGATTAGAGAACTGCGCCCAAACAAACAAGATGAATTTTAACAGGGAGAAATGTAAAGTATTGCACTTGGGCAAAAAAAATGAGAGGCACAAATACAAGATGGGTGACACCTGGCTTGAGAGCAGTACATGTGAAAAGGATCTAGGAGTCTTGGTTGACCACAAACTTGACATGAGCCAACAGTGTGACGTGGCAGCTAAAAAAGCCAATGCAATTCTGGGCTGCATCAATAGGAGTATAGCATCTAGATCAAGGGAAGTAATAGTGCCACTGTATTCTGCTCTGGTCAGACCTCACCTGGAGTACTGTGTCCAGTTCTGGGCACCACAGTTCAAGAAGGACACTGACAAACTGGAACGTGTCCAGAGGAGGGCAACCAAAATGGTCAAAGGCCTGGAAACGATGCCTTATGAGGAACGGCTAAGGGAGCTGGGCATGTTTAGCCTGGAGAAGAGGAGGTTAAGGGGCGATATGATAGCCATGTTCAAATATATAAAAGGATGTCACATAGAGGAGGGAGAAAGGTTGTTTTCTGCTGCTCCAGAGAAGCGGACACGGAGCAATGGATCCAAACTACAAGAAAGAAGATTCCACCTAAACATTAGGAAGAACTTCCTGACAGTAAGAGCTGTTCGACAGTGGAATTTGCTGCCAAGGAGTGTGGTGGAGTCTCCTTCTTTGGAGGTCTTTAAGCAGAGGCTTGACAACCATATGTCAGGAGTGCTCTGATGGTGTTTCCTGCTTGGCAGGGGGTTGGACTCGATGGCCCTTGTGGTCTCTTCCAACTCTATGATTCTATGATTCTATGATTCTATGAGCCCAGAAGCTTGAAAGTCGCTGAAGCTGATTGATTCTCCCACCCACTGTCTTTAATGCAGACACCCCTTGCTCAGCGCCTGAGAATGCAGGAGAGCTCGTTGGCTCAGTTTGCTCTTCAGACCACTGGCTCCCTCCCAGCACTCACCCTTGGACTTCCGACCACTTCTGCAGCGTCTGCCAGGGTAGGTCTAGAGGGGCTTTGCCGAGGGGACAAGCATGATAGAAGCTTCTGGAATCATCTGGGTTGGTTGCAGTGGGAAACAGAAAGCTGAGCTAGATGGTCTGTGGCTCAGCGGTAGAGCATCTGCCTTGCATGCAGGAGGTTCAGTCCCTGGCATCTCCAGGGTGGGGGAGGGGGAAACCCTGCCTGAATCCATGTTGAGCTGCTGCTGGTCAGTGCAGACAAGGCTGAGCTAGATGGACCAGTGGTTAAATCAGCTTCCTGTGTTCCACTCTAGGCCTTGGCCTGATCCAGCAGGGCTCTTCTCCTGTGTACCTGGGACCGTTTCTAGAGTACCAGACATTGTCAAGGGGCAAGTGATCTGGGGGTGGTATTCTGCTGTGGTTTACTCAGAGTAGACCCACTGAAACCAGTGGGCATGAGTAAGTTAGGCCCATAGATTTCAGCTGAGGGCTGGTCTGGATGCCCCTCGGGCTCTCTTCCAACTCTACAGTTCTCTGAGTAGCAAACTCAGATTCTCTCCTGAAGAAAAGCTTCAGTGACAGTATTTTTATGGGGCAGAATCTCCTTGCTTCCCTCTGCAATCTCCTTTCTGCCCACCCCCTGATCTGAACTAATCCCTCGTACCTCACCTGTTTTGCACCCACCTCATCGCTTTGAGAACTTTGTGACCAGGTTCAGGGCTCAGGGAGGTGCTCTTGATCCACCGTCTCCAATTCTCTCTCTGTAGGGCGATGGAGATCACCGGACACACCCTGGCCTTGCTCACAAGGTACCTGTCCTGACTAGCACTCATGCGCCCATTTTCCTGCCAACCAGCTTGGAGCAACATGAGCCTGGGAACCCACTGTCCACTCGGCTGCAGCCTGTTATAATCTTGGAGCCCTCTCTCCCCCATTCTCCTCTTGTGACAGGTGCGTACCAGCCCCTCACTTTGGGGCAATAGGGCAGGGAAGGGTCTTACTTAATAAGATACTGGTGCGTGTTTGCATAGACAAAAGAGATCTGTGTTCAGTATTCCTCAAAGGGTAATTGAAGATGAGCAAGATGCAAGGGAGAAAAAAATAGCACAGCATGATGGGTTTTGTAGTGTTTATAGCAGGTTCTGTAGTAGCAGAGGGATTCTTGGGAGAAGAATGCTCTAGGCTGATAACGTTCATACTGAACAAGCAGGTTATATATATGTTTTTGCACTTGTCAGTTCCTCATTTTACTGCTTTGATGATCACCACAAATACCACAAATACCACATCATGCTATGTCCTTCATTTTTTTTTTATAAATATTTTTATTAAACAGTTTTTATAGTCACACAAACAAAACATAACAACGACAAATACATAAACAAACAATAACAAAAACAAAACAAAAAAAACAAGTATCATTTCATATCCTAATTTCTTAAACCTTTCTTCCTCGACTTCCTCATGCCTCCCTTTTCTGTATTCCAAATTCTAATCAATTACTCAGCAAATCTTCCCTTATTTTACTTTAAATTTAAGCTAATCTTCCTTATTCTCCTTGTCTTAACCATTGCTAATAGTAACCATTTTACTTTCCAGTCCAACATCATTCTAACTTTCATTAATTTTGTAGTATTTCTTTAAATAGTCCTTAAACTTTTTCCATTCTTCTTCCGCTGCTTCTCTTCCCTGGTTTCGGATTCTGCTCGTCATTTCTGCCAAGCCCATGTAGTCAATCACCTTCATCTGCCATTCTTCCAGTGTGGGTAGATCTTGTGTCTTCCAGTACTTCGCAATAAGTATTCTAGCTGCTGTTGTAGCATACATAAAAAAAGTTATATCCGTCTTTAACACCCCTTGGCCGACAATGCCCAAGAGAAAGGCCTCTGGTTTCTTAGTGAAGGTATATTTAAATACCTTTTTAAGTTCATTATAGATCATTTCCCAGAATGCCTTGATCTTCGGGCACGTCCACCAAAGGTGAAAAAATGTACCTTCCTTTTCTTTACATTTCCAACATTTATTATCAGGCAAATGGTAAATCCTTGCAAGCTTGACTGGGGTTATGTACCACCTATAAATCATTTTCATAATATTTTCTCTTAAGGCATTACATGCCGTGAATTTCATCCCGGTGGTCCACAACTTTTCCCAGTCAGCAAACAAAATATTATGACCAATGTCCTGAGCCCATTTAATCATAGTTGATTTAACCGTTTCATCTTGTGTATTCCATTTCAGCAGCAAATTGTACATTTTTGACAGATTCTTAGTACTGGATTCTAACAATTCAGTCTCCAATTTTGATTTTTCCACCTGGAAGCCAATTTTACTGTCCAATTTAAACACTTCATTTATTTGGTGATAGTGCAACCAATCTCTCACCTTCTCTTTTAATTTCTCAAAACTCTGCAATCTCAGTTTGTCCCCTTCCTTTTCCAAAATTTCCCAATACCTTGGCCACTTCGACTCCATATTTAACTTTTTAACTGCCTTAGCTTCCATTGGCGACAACCACCTTGGGGTTTTGTTTTCCAGCAAATCTTTATATCTGACCCAGACATTTAATAGTGCTTTTCTGACAATATGGTTTTTAAAACTTTTATGCGCTTTAACCTTGTCATACCACAAATATGCATGCCACCCAAAAATATTGTTAAAACCTTCCAAATCCAAAATGTCTGTGTTTTCAAGAAGCAGCCAATCTTTTAGCCAGCAGAAAGCTGCCGCTTCATAGTACAGTTTAAAGTCTGGCAGGGCAAACCCCCCTCTTTCCTTTGAGTCCGTTAATATCTTAAATTTAATTCTGGGCTTCTTGCCCTGCCAGACAAATTTAGATATATCTTTCTGCCACTTCTTGAAACAGTCCATTTTATCCATTATTTGTAATGCTTGGAACAAAAACAACATTCTTGGCAATACATTCATTTTTATAACTGCAATTCGGCCTAACAAGGAAAGCTTCAAGTTTGACCAAATCTCCAAATCTTTTTTCACTTCTGTCCAAGTTTTTTCATAATTATCTTTAAATAAGTTCACATTCTTAGCTGTCATATTTATACCCAAGTATTTCACTTTTTTAACCACAGTCAACCCCGTCTCATTCTGAAACCTTTCTTTTTCAACCTGTGTTAAATTTTTCTCCAATACCTTAGTCTTTAACTTATTCAATTTAAATCCTGCCATTTGACCAAACTCTTGAATTATTTCCAAAACTCTTTTCGTACTAGCTTCTGGCTCTTGTAATGTAAGTACTAGGTCATCTGCAAATGCTCTCAATTTGTATTGTTTAGCTCCGACCTGGATCCCTTTAACCAACTGGTCCCTCCTAATCATATTAAGCAAAACCTCCAGGACCGATATAAAAAGTAGTGGGGAGATAGGACACCCCTGACGTGTCCCTTTTTCAATCTTGAACTCTTCTGTAACCACATTGTTTACAATTAGTTTTGCTTTCTGTTCAGAGTATATTGCACCTATACCATTTTCAAACCCTTGGCCTACCCCCATCCCCCGGAGGTTCTTCAGCATGAAGCTCCAAGATATATTGTCAAAGGCTTTCTCGGCGTCCACAAATATCAAAACAGCCTTAGTGTTTATATTCACTTCCAACTTCTCCAAAATGTCAATTATATTCCTTACGTTATCCGACAAATGCCTTTTCGGGAGAAAGCCCGCTTGGTCCCCATGAATCTCCTCCATCAAAACTCTTTTCAATCTCTTTGCTAAAATGTCAGCAAAGATTTTGTAATCCACATTTAGTAACGAGATGGGTCTGTAGTTCTTAAGTTGGGTCTTTTCAGTCTCTGTCTTAGGTATAAGTGTAATGTAGGCCTCCCTCCACGTATCGGGTGCCTTCCTCCCCTCCATGATCTCGTTGCAGACTTCCCTCAAAGGTTGTATCAACCCTTCCTTCAAAACTTTGTAATATTTGGAAGTCAGTCCATCCGGTCCAGGTGATTTGCCCAACGTCATACTTTGAATGGCATCTTCTATTTCCTGTGCTGATATCTCCTGGTTCAAAATAGTCTTACTTTCCTGCGAAATCTTTTTCAGCCCATTTTTCTCGAGGAATTGTTGTATGTCCATTTCTTTCTGCGGCCCTTGTGTGTACAGTTGTCTAAAGTAGCTCTGAAAACAGTTCCTAATTTCCACTGGGTTACATATGTTCTTTCCTTTCACTTCTAAGTTTGTTACCGTGTTGAGTTTTTGTCTCTTCTTTATTTGCCAAGCCAACAACTTGCCACATTTATCTGCAGATTCAAAAGTCTTTTGTCTCATTTGTTTAATTTTCCATTCTATTTCTTGATTCATCAGTTCCATATATTGTGTTTGATACAGTTTAATTTCTCTTAAAATCTCTTGCGATTTTGGCTTCAGTCTTAGTTTCCTTTCCCCTTCTTTTATCTTTTCCAAGATTTTCTCTTTCCTCTCATTTTGCTTTCTTTTCTTTAATGAATTTTGTTGTATCAAAAACCCTCTCATCACGGCTTTACTTGCGTCCCATACTATTCTTTTTTCTACTTTAGTCCTTAAGTTGATTTCAAAGTAATCTTTCAAAGTTTTTTGGGCCTTCTTGCAAATCTCCTCGTCTCTAAATAAGGTGTCATTCATTCTCCATCTGAAGGAACCAATTGTTGTTTGCTTCATCACCATCTTAACTGCGTTATGGTCGGAGAAGGTTTTTGGGCAGATTTCCACTTTCTTTATGTTCGACGCCATACTGCTAGTCACCCAAATTTGGTCAATCCGTGTCCATGTCATTTTGGCTTCAGAAAAGAAGGTTCCCTCTCTTTCTAATGGGTGTTTTGTTCTCCAAATGTCAATCAAGTCCATATTGTCAGTCATTTCAAAAAAAGTTTTTGGTAGTCTTCCGTCTTTTGTGACTACCTGTCTTTGTGCTTTGTCCATATTTGTTGAAACTACTCCATTCATGTCCCCCATCATGATTAAATTGTAATCCATATAGTCCATCAAAGTCTCATGCAACTTCTTAAAAAATTCTGCTTTCCCTTCATTTGGTGCGTATATTCCCACTATCAAAAATTTTTCTCCTTGAAATTGAATTTCGATTGCCAAATATCTTCCTTGGTCATCTTTAAAAATTTGTTTCGGTTGCAAATTTTCCTTTGCATAGATCACCACTCCTCTCTTTTTTACTCTGTCTGAAGATATAAATTCTTGTCCCAATCTCTTATTTATTAATAATTTTCTATGTGCTCTTGTCACATGAGTCTCTTGTAAACAAATCAAGTCCAATTGGTCTTTCTTTAAAGCGTAAAATATATTTTTTCTTTTTCTGGGATTATTCAAACCGTTACAATTCCAGGTTAGAAGTTGCAAGGCCATGATGGGGTTATTTGCTTCCTCCTACAGCTCCCAGTTGTTGTTCGTCTTTTGTCGGTGGTTCTGTGTCCGTATCTAGTGGTCCCTTGCTTGAAGGGTGTCCTTGTCCTGGAAACGTCTCTTTCTGTAGGTCTTCTTCGTGTTCTCCCAAGAACTTGTCTTTATCACTCACTGTCTTTATTCTTCTTTTCTTCCCCTTGTATTTAAAAGACAAGCCTTGGGGGAACTCCCACCTGAATAGTATGTAGTTCCTTTTCAGCAGTGTCACCAAGTCCTTGTAA